>NW_024731857.1:0-80000 GCF_018991925.1 Homarus americanus
AATATATATCCATTCTATAATAGGGCACCAGAACTGAACCGTCATAATTGAGGTGCGCCTGACTAGCGCAAGATATAGTTGCAATACACCTCTGCACTCTTGTTACTTACACTTCTATATATAAAACCCAATACTCTGTTTGCCTTATTTCGAACATTAATGCACTGTTTTGCGCCTCAGGTCCGGCTTACAAAGCATTCCCCAGGTCTCTTCTCCAAGTCGACTTCTCAGGTTGATGTTGTTAAGGCTGTATACATTATAAGTATTTGTTCTTCCAATATTAAGTATGCTGCACTTGCTGGTGTTGAATTTCATTTGCCATTTTTCAGACCACCCCTGCAGTTTTATTTAGATCTTCCTGTAATGCATTTGTATCCTGCCCTAAATTAATTTGTCGCCCTATTTTGGTGTCATCCGCAAACTTGTTTATGTCACTGCTGATCCCAGTATCTAGATCGTTTGTGTAGATTATGAACAAGAGTGGGCCTAGTACTGACCCCTGGGGAACCCCACTGGTTACACGGCCCCACTCAGATTTAACACCATCTACGCTGACCCTCTCATGCTCTATCGTGAGACATGATTTTATCCAATTTAGAACTTTCCCTCGATACCATGAGCCTAATTTTTTCTCAGAAGCCTCTGATGCAGTACTCTGTCAAATGCTTTGCTAAAGTCTAAGTAAATAACATCGTAATTTTCGTCATTATTCATTACCTCAAGACTTTCCTAAAAACGTTAGCAGATTTGTTAGACAGATTTTTCCTTTGTAAACCCATGTTGAGAGTCGAGATTAATTTGCTTTTTCTATATGCATCGGATGCTACCTGCTATAATTATTCAAGAAATTTCCACTACTGACGTCAAACTGATCGGGTCGTAATTTGACTGATGCCCTGTCTCCTTTTTGAATATGGGTACTACATTTGCCTGTTTAAGTCTGCGCACAACTCCAGTGTCCAATGATTTTTGTAAATGTTTACGAGGGTCCGTAGTCTGTTCCCTACACTCTTTCAAGACTCGAGGAAAATTTCATCCGCCCTAGGGATTTTGTTTTTTTAGTTTATTTATCTTCTTAAGAACATCCTCTTTCTGATAGTGATATTCTTTAATTCTCTTCTTCCTTTCCTTAAATATCAGTTCCACTTCTGGAATTTCATCACAAATTTCTTCTGTGAAAACTGATAAGAAGTAGCTGTTTAATGCTTTGCTTATTTCTCCACTGCCATTTATCACTTCCTCCCTGACTTTAAAGGCCCAACCTTGTCCTTGACCTTGTCCTATATACCTGGAAAAATCCCTTGGGATTCGCCTTGGATTCTCTTGCTATTTTGGTTTCATAGCTCTCTCTTTGCTTTCCTTATTTTTCTTAACATTCCTAGATAGTTCATTATACCTGTTTCTGAGCTGCCCTCCCCTCCCTTTAATTTTTATATATTTTCTTTATTCCTATGTCATGTTTAAGTTTTCTGGTCATCCACCGGCTCATTCTTATTGGACCTAATTTTTTCGTAATGTATATTTTGTTCTTGTGCTTTATAGTATACTAGTGAATATACTAAGAACCTACAGAACTCTACAGGTGTTTATGTTTGCTCCTGTAGTTAGAACCAAGTACCCAGAACATCTCCAGGTACTACATTTGCCTGTTTCCACAAGTCTGGCACAACTCCGGTGTCGAATGATTTTGTAAATAAGTTTAAGAGGGGTCCGCTTTTCTGTTCCCTAAACTCTTTCAAGACTCGAGGGAAATTTCATCCGGCCCTGGGGATTTTGTCTTCTTTAGTTTATTTATCTTCTTAAGAACATCCTCTTTTCTGATAGTGATGTTTTTTAATTTCTCTTCTTCCTTTCCCTTAAATATCAGTTCCTCCTCTGGAATTTCATTGCGAATTTCCTCTGTGAATACTGATAAGAAGTAGCTGTTCAATGCTTTGCTTATTTCTTCACTGCCATTTATCACTTCTCCCCTCCCTGACTTTAAAGGCCCAACTTTGTCCTTGTTCTATATACCTGGAAAAATCCCTTGGGATTCGCCTTGGACTCTCTTGCTATTTTGATTTCATAGTCACTCTTTGCTTTCCTTACATTTTTCTTAACATTCTTAGATAGTTCATTATACCTATTTCTGAGCTGGTCCTCCCCTCCCTTTAATTTCTTATATATTCCTTTCTTTATTCCTATGTCATGTTTAAGTTTTCTAGTCATCCACCTTGGCTCATTCTTATTTGACCTAATTTTTCTGTATGGTATATTTTGTTCTTGTGCTTTATGTAGTATACTAGTGAATATATTATAGTCATGATCAATTGTGTCATCTATGACCTCACCCCTTCCAACTGGGGACTGACGTGACTGCTTCCAGGTGACCTCACCTAGGTACCTTCTTAACCCTTGATAATCCGCCAACCGAAAGTTTGGAACTCTGACCATATTGTCATTGTTTTTCGTTTCCCAATTTAGGGTGAACCTGATTTCCCTGTGATCACTGTTACCTAGTTCTTCCCTGACTGTGATATCTTTGATAATATTTTCTTTATTTGGTAATACTAGGTCTAATATATTGTCACCTCTACATAGTAGGTTCTGTAATTAGTTGTTTCAAAAAATTGTCCTGTACTGCGTCTAGGATGTCTTCAGATTCATAGTCACCTACAATGCTGTCCCAGTCAATATTTCTGAAGTTGAAATCCCCCATAATGCACAGGTTCTTATATTTTGCTGCCCTACGCATATCCTGCCATATGGGCTGAGCTGCTTCTTTCCCAAGACTTGGGGGCCTGTAAATCACTCCCATAATTAGTTTTTCTCTTCCTTCCGTGATTTCTACCCATACAGACTCGGTTCCTATTTCTCCCTTTATTGAATTATTAATTCCTATTTCTCCCTTTATTGAATTATTAATACAACATTTTAATGTATCCTTGACGAAGAGTGCGACCCCTCCCCCCTTCCTACCTTCCCTGTCCTTGTGAAAAAGGTTGTACCCTTCTATGTTGTACTCTGATAAAAAAATTTTGTTCGCCAGATTCATCCAAGTTTCGGTGATTGCTATGACGTCTACATTCTCGGGACATACAACCGCTCTCAGCAAGTCTATTTTATTTCTAACGCTCCTACTGTTTGTATAGTATACATTTAAACCTACCCTTCCCTGGTCCTGTTTTACCCCTTGTCCTGTGTAACCAATTTTGCTTCCCAGGACGAGCCTGTTTTTTGATTCCCACTTACCCCGACCTCTCTCTACTGGCGAAATCCCCCCTTTGGAGTGACAATTTCACGCTCCAGGGATGCAGACAACGTTTTTACCCCCGCACGAGACAGGTGTACTCTGTCACGACTGTACAGGTAGTCGTTGCCACAGAATCGTTGCCAATTATCTATGAATGCCCAACCGGTAGGGTTAAGACCGAGATAAGAAAAGCAAAGAGAAATAATGAACTGAAGATAGCATAGCAAGGGAGGCGAAGACAAACCCCAAAGGATTCTACCAAATGTATCAAACTAAAACACGAGATATGATTGGACCAATACGTTCAGATACCGGCGAGCTAACTGATAACGACGGAGAAATGAGCAATAATCTGAATAAATATTTTTCAACAGTTTTCACCACCGAAAATTTAAACATGATTCCCGAGGCACCGACTCTATTCAGAGATAGTGAAGAAAACAAATTTAGCGAGAAAGTTGTGACTAGTAACGATGTTAATAAGCAAATAGACAAACTGAAGCCTAATAAGTCACCTGGTCCCAATGAGATATTTGCCAGAGTATTAAAGGAATGTAAGGAAGAACTTTGTATGCCCTTAACAAAGTTGTTTAACATGTCATTAAAAACAGATGTAGTACCAGAATCCTGGAGGATAGCGAATGTAATACCGATTTTCAAGAAGGGGGATAGATAGCTATCCTCTAACTACCGCCCAATCAGTCTAACATCAATAGTAGGCAAATTACTAGAATCAATCATTTCAAACTCTATTCGAAACCGCCTAGAGAAGCACAAGTTGATCAATGATTCCCAACATGGCTTCACAAGCGGGCGTTCATGTCTAACTAATCTATTAACATTCTTTTCATAAATTTTCGAATCGGTGGACGAGGGGCACAATTATGATGTGGTATATCTCGACTTTAGCAAAGCCTTCGACAGAGTCCCCCATGAAAGACTAATTAGAAAGGTAGAAGCGCATGGCATCAAAAGTAATATCCTTAAATGGATTGGGGCGTGGTTACGGGACAGGAAACAGCTAGTGAGCATAAAGGGCACTAAATCGCATTGGAGACAACGTCACTAGTGGAGTTCCCCAAGGCTCAGTACTTGGACCATTATTATTTAGTATATATATAAACAACATAGATATCGGCATAGACAGCAACATAAGTAAATTTGCTTATGACACTAAAATAGGACGTGTAATTAAATCTGACGAGGACTCTGCAAAACTACAGGAAGATCTAAACAAATTTTTCGAATGGTCGGAAAAATGGCAGATGAAATTCAATGCTTATATGAGCAATAGGGGTTGGGTATAAACGGGACTGCCCAGTATGGGTCAATAGGCCCGCTGCAGTTTCCTCCATTCTTATTTTCTTATGTTCTTACAAGGAGTTTGCAGTCAAACTTGCCACCCCCCTCTGTTCTATTATTAATGCATCCCTCAGACAAAGCAAATGCCCTAATGAATGGAAAACCGCATTTGTCACCCCTATCCCCAAGGTCACCACCCCACAATCCCCTAGCGACCTCAGGCCAGTTGCCATTACCCCCATACCCAGTCTACTCTGTGAAGACTTTGTTTTTGAGTGGGCACTTGCTAGAATCTATCAGTCAATTGATCCACAGCAATTTGGCATTATGAGGACCTCCTCTACATCACACTGCTTAGTTAGTTTTCTGAATTTTCTGCACAAAAACCTGCAGAAACGTAAGACATCACTGGCCGTCGCCCTTGTTGACTTCAGGAAGGCCTTTGACCTTGTTGATCACTGCACTATTATCAACAAGGCCATTGCACTAGGGCTGCCCATAGGGTTGGAAAAAACCTTGATTTTTAAAAAAAAATAAAAAAAATCGATTTATTTGATGTAAATCGGATTTTTTTATTTAAATCGATTTATTTGATTTTTTTACTAATTGCATTAAAATAGTATTTTTAAACCATAAAAACAGTATTTTTCAACCAAAGCTTATTCAGGATAATAAACAGAAAATTGGCATTAAGATATTTATGCAGTAGATGTACCAATGGAATTTAACACAATAATATTCTTTTTGTAAAATAAAAAAAAACTGGTAACATATCTTACATTTGAGTGCACAAATCCAAACGTAATAATGAAATTTAACATAAATGCTCATATAGGATTACAGTGTTTCAAAAATTAATAACTTAACTTCTTCAAGTCAACAGAATACTATTCTCATTTAGTAAAAAAAATAATACTGGTAAAAAGTTTATTTTCTTACATTTGTAGGATTATAGTGTATTAAGAATTACCGGTAATAACTTCAAGTCAACACAATATTCTCATTCTGTAAACAACAAAAACAGTTAAAAACATTTAAATTAGCTTAGTTGAACATTGAAATGCTTATGTACTGTGACAAGCTTAGATGCCTTTTCCTGTCCTAGGCGATTTCTTACCTTTGAGTGCACAAATCCATATGTGGAAAAAATTCTCTCAACCCCTGCTGATGATGCAACAGCTGTAAATAATTGCCTAGGAACATCCATTACATTTTCTGTCATATCATTGGCAAAATACTGCCACCAAGCAAGGGGTGAGAGAGATTTTACAACATCTTTACCAAAATAGACCTCTTTAAATGGTGCACTTCTACCAGGGAATGACATTAATGTTGAAAGGAAATGTGGAAGACTCGCACACATACTGTTCTGCAATGTCTCGCTGCTCAGGAATCAGATGTCTGCCCTGATACCTTGGATCTATCACATTAGCTAGAAAATGGGCAGGTGTCAATGCTACTTTGATTCTTTTTTCAAAATTATCCATATCCTTCTTATCTGTTAAATACTCCTTAATATCAGTTTTCAGTTTTACCCAGATTTCTACAGCATCACTTAATAGGGTATGATCTCTCTGGACACAGTCCAATGCCACAGCAATAGGCTTAAGTCTCTCTAAATAGTCTTCTGCAGTTCTTTTTAATGCCTTATCATTAACTTTCCTTTCAATTTTCTTATCAATGTCTTCACTATTTTCTTTGCACACTTTGACAAGGGTCACTCAGTTCTTTAAATAAGATTCAATAGAATCTGTCACTGTGTTCCATCGTGTGTCTGATGGCATTACTAGCATTGTTCCTCCTGCTCTTCTATACAAAGATCCTGGGATGTGATGATTTCTGAAGTAGTTAATGATTTCAGTAATGTGCTCCTTAATGTTCTTGATTTGCAGGTCTTGTGAAAGCAAATTTAGCAGGTGTGCAGAGCAGCAACCATATGTTATAATGGATTTATCTTGTCCGAATTCACTTCTCATTTTTGTCATATTAGCAGCATTATCTGTTACACAGCTTCTTACTGTGCATCCAAATTTGTCTTCACACTTTTTTGTAGCACATTCAGCTAATTTCAACAGATATTCAGCTGTGTGTCATGATTCTGTGTCTATAGAGTCAACAAGATAAACACGGTTGTCCGCTGTTAAAGTTATACATACTATAGGCTCATTACGGACATTACTCCATCCATCCATGCAACCGGTTTTCCCACTAAGTTCTTCCGAATAATTATTAATCACTGAATCGTAGGCTTGATCTAAAAGAGACCCTCCAATTTGATGTCTATTAGGTGGTAACATATCCTGGTCCTAGCATTTTAATCATCTTGATAAACTCTTCGTGCTCCACTGTTCAGAAGAGTGAATATGATCAAAGTTTCGCAAAACTGGAGAGAACAGACTATAGTACAGTACATAATTATGTAAATCCAAATAATGTTATTAGCCTGCTGCATTGCATATACTTTTCAATCATGTAGAATAAAAAGAGAAAACGGTTATTAGTAAAAAAATCATTTTGATTTAAATCATGAATTTTTTACTCTGATTTAAATTGATTTAAATCATTTGATTTAAATCATAACAACCCTGCCTGCCCACCAACCTGATCTCATGGCTCACTGATTTCTTGAGTGGACGTCGTCAGGCAGTAAGGTATCCGAGTTCTGTCTCCACATTTCAACACCTCACCTGCGGTGTTCCCCAGGGGACCAAGATGGGACCACTGTGCTTCTATATCCTGATCAGCGACGCTCTATCGGACACTCCTCACAGGTGGAAATGCGTGGATGACTGCACTGTGGGGGTTACAGTGGACAAAACCACACCAGACTACTCATCGCTACAAGGCACCCTGGACAGGCTACAGGCATGGACTACGGAGAACAAGGTCACCATCAACCACACCAAAACTGTAGTCATGCACATCAATACCGCCACCACTCCAGTGCAAGCCCCAGCAGTCACAGTGGGTGCCCATCCTCTCCAGTTAGTGCAGTCTGCCAAACTCCTGGGTGTTTCCATAGACCACAAACTGCACTGGAAGGCCCATATAAATAACACAATCAAGGCAGCCTCGTACTAACTACATGCTACGACGACTTAGGTCACTTGAGACAACCACGCCAGAGCTGAGGACTATCTAAAACGCCTTTATTCTCCCCAAACTAACGTATGCGTCACCAGCCTGGTCGTCTTCTCTCAACTCCACCCAACAACGTCGGCTAGAGAATATACAGAAAAGGGCTTGCAGAATCATTCTCGGCGCAGATTATTCCGGCTACAATATCAACGCTCTCTCCACCCTGGAAATGCCATCCCTCAGTGACCTCCACCACCAAGCACTAGCAAGGTTTGGCAGTGGACTACTGCACCACCCTCGTCATCGCCACCTCCTGCCACCGGCAGCCCCCCACCCACCTCGCCCAGTCCGCCACTACAACAAAATTCAGCCCATAAGAGCCCGCACCGATAGATATAAGAATAGCACGATTCCATCTATTGCTAAAATAATAAACAACTCCTGATTTATGTACTGTACAGCCCTGTAAATGTATTCAGCACATATTATATTATTACAGTGTGTCTAAATCAAATGTAAGAGTATATTTTCAGCCACCGGCTGCAACTCTATTAATAAACCGTTTATTATTATTATTATTATTATTATTATTATTATTATTATTATTATTATTATTATTATCACACACACACACACACACGCACACAGCTGTCAGTCCTCAGTCAGTACCGCCACCCCGGTCATACATACATACAGTACATACACATGCGTTTTTACTCGTCGTTAAAATATCTCGGGCATAAATACACCATTCTTAAGTCATTCGTTTAAAGACACATTGACCAGAAATACCTTCCCACCCAAAAGGTATACAGTGAATTGATTTGTATAGATAAAAAAGATACGTCATTTAGCTTTTAGTCTCAATCCCGTGACCTTATTTATCGATGTGATTATACACCTGTTGGCACGGTGATTACTGATTAGGACACACTTGTCACTTTCTTGCGTGTAATATACAGTATATATATACCGTTAACTCTTGTAAGACTGCAGGGTTGTGTTATCGTTATCTTTATTCTGTCGATATTTCCAGTTTGTGTTTTGGTGAGGTTAGGTGCAAAGGTTCAGTTGTGTCACCGCCAGGTGACCGAGTACGTAGCGGGAAAGGTGAATGAGTGGTTTAGTGAAATCCATGCTCTGTCTGAGATTGCTAACATAGAGCCACATGCGGCTTTTGCTGCATTCACCCATGGAGTCAAGCATCGTTGGAACTACCTGATGCGTACTATCCCTGATATCGGACCCCTCCTTCACCCTCTGGAAGAAGCTATCAATGTCAATTTCATTCCGAAATTAGTGAAACACCCTCACTTAACCCCAGCAGAAAGAGCATTTCTTGCACTTCCATCAAGACTGGGAGGGATGGGACTAACCAATCCAGAGGAGGTTGCAGCCACCGAACATCAAAATTCACTTAGCTCACGGCAGCCCTCACGGACCACATAATAGCCCAGAACGCAACAGGGAAGGTGGATACCAGTGAAGTAAACAAGATTCGTAGGTCCATTACGACAGATCGACAGCACTGCCAAAATGATAAGTTGCAGCAACTGTTGCTGCAGGTTCCAGAAAATTTGAAAAAAAAAGTAGCTATAACGCAGGAGGTGGGCGCCTCGAACTGGTTAACTACGTTACCGATAAGAGCAAATGGTTTCAGTCTAAATAAACAAGAATTTACAGATGCCATTGCTCTAAGGTACGGTCGGCCAGAAGGTATGCCCTCCCAATGCGTGTGGCTCCTCCTATGACGTCGATCACGCCATGGTGTGCAAGAAAGGGGGTTTCATATGCATGAGGCATGACGAGGTAAGGGACCTCACAGCAAATATGTTGAAGGAAATCTGCCGGGATGTCATGGTAGAACCGAACCTCCTTCCTTTGGACGGTGAGATCTTCCAACATAGGACTTCAAACACATGTAACGAAGCCCGTGTTGACGTCAGTGCTCGAGGATTCTGGACTTCTTCGACATCAGGATTTTTTATCCCATGGCCGCATGTCACCGTAACCTAGCTCTCGATGCTGCACACAGGAGGAACGAGAACGACAAGAGAAAGGCATATGGGGAGAGAATTCAAAACGTTGATCAAGGCAGCTTCACTCCTCTAGTCTTCACAACCTCTGGTGGGATGGGACCAAGTGCAAGATGTTTCTTCGCCAGACTCGCGGAGGTGATCTCCGAACAGAGGCAGCAGCCCAGAAGTTATGTTACAGCCTGGATGAGATGCCGTCTGTCTTTCTCTCTCCGTCGGTCGGCTTTGCTCTGCCTCAGGGGAACGAGAGCTTCTGCCCCAATGCCGACAACTGCTGCGGATATTGACTATGAGCTTACAGTCACTGAATGCCGCATAGATCTGCGGCTCACCTAATTCAACACAGATAGGAGAGCTACTTAAGTATTAGGATATTTAATATTAAGGTAATAAAATGGCGGCGAAGGAGTGGCTATTGGGGGACGCTGGAGGCCACGTTATATATATAAAAAAATGTAGTAATAGTCATGCAGTAGTAGTTATAGAGTAGTAGTAGGGTAGTAGAAGTAATAGAGAAGTAGTAGTAGTAGAGTAGTAATAATACAGCTAGGATAGCTACTTATGTATTAGGATATTTAATATTAATGTAATAAAATGGCGGCGAAGGTGTGGTTATTGGGGAGGCTGAAGGCCACGTTAAAAAAAAAGTAGAGTAGTAGAAGTAAATGGTGGCGAAGGTGTGGCTATTGGGGGAGGCTGGAGGCCACGTTAAAAAAAAAAAAAGAAGTAGTAGTAGTAGAACTGTTTTATTTTATCCTTGTTTGTCTCTTGTCTCATCATCATAGAGTTTTCTGTTTACTTTTATCTTGTACCGTCCGTCCTCGTCTGTGTATTATATAAAGTAGTAGTAGTAGTAGTAGTAGTAGTAGTAGTAGTAGTAGTAGTAGTAGTAGTAGTAGTAGTAGTAGTAGTAGAAGTGGTGGTAATGATAGAAGTGGTGGTATTAGTAGTGTTAGTAATGGTAGTGGTAAGTAGTGTTGATAGTTGTAGTTAATGTACGAGGTATGTATTGTATGCATTTCCGTCTCCCTTGTATAAATATCCCCCTTTTGTTATGTTGTTTAATGTATGTATATGTGTATGTCTGTTTGTTTTCCTTGTATATCCTCTCACTGTATGTATAACTGTTTTATTTTTATCCCTTGTTTGTCTCTCTGTCTCTCATCATCATAGAGTTTTCTGTTTACTTTTATCTTTGTATCTGTCCGTCTCTGTCTGTGTATTATGCTCTCTCTCTCTCTCTCTCTCTCTCTCTCTCTCTCAACACGTATGTTATTATTTAACTTCCCCTTTTCCTTCGCAGTTTGTTTTTATTTGTCATCGCCAGCCAATCATACTAAAGCCACGGGATTAGCAATCGAGTCCTCTCTTCTGATTGGACGAGGGTGAAACTTAAAAAAAAAAGAAGGGAGGTAAATATCAGCTGGCACTTGGAGCAGGAGCGGGCGGGGTTATTTATTTTAGTGCTGAAAATAAACAAAAGAAAACAATGACGTCGCGATAATTTGTTCTTTTGTTAAACTTGGAAGAAATTTTTGATACTTTAGGAAAATTATTACTAGATTTCATAAACCCAAACGACCAATAGAGATTAATGAATGTATTTTATGAGTATTGTAATTAATTCTCGACTCCAAAGATTTTGTTAAAATAGTAAAAGTTGTTGAAATAAAAAAGAAATCGGAATATAAATTAGAACAAATATAGATAAAAATACTATGAAAATGGGGACTGTTTCTTTTGTTTCTACTTCTTGTTGTGTTTAATTAGTGCTACAGGAACTAGTTAAGACATTCCACAAAAGCACTTAACATTTCCTGAGGAATTTAAGAACTAGTCAGGAACACAACAAATTAATTAGATTTCTCAAGCAGGGACGATAAGCTTTAATTAACAAAAAAATTAGCATATAATTAATCTCGAGAGAGTAAGAAATTACACAAGAGAAAAATATATTCTTACAGGAAAAAAAGAGACCGAGGGAAATTGCATCAGAGGGAAATTAAATGTTTACAGGAAATATTTTGACAGCGAGATGAATACACAACAATCTGACAAGAGTTGACTCGTAGTGACATTTAAACACAGTTGTTGACATGTGTACAGGGTTAAATACACAGGAGAAAGAGCTTCACGTGCAGAGGTACAGGAACAACACGACTATTGATCCCAAAAGATGCGTATATTTACCCTTTATCATGTGTGAGGGATCTCTCTCTCTCTCTCTCTCTCTCTCTCTCTCTCTCTCTAATATCACCTCTGGTGGCCGGGGCAGCTCAGGAGTGACTGGCCTCAGACTAGCACTCCAGCCTTCCTGCCTCCACAAAGCTGAGCCCTACGTTGGTAATCCTGTCTACTTAGAGAAGAGACTGCCAGACTTTACATTGGCAATACTGCTTCCTCCTGGGAGTTGGGAAAGAGGCGAATGAAGAGGAGGTAAAGGAGGAAGAATAGAAGGAGGAGGAGGAGGAGGAAGGAAGAGGAGCTGGCTTAAAACAGGTCAGGTTTGTAGTGCTGGTATCTCACTGACACGGGGCTGGCGTGTGTGAGGGGGCTAGGGGGGGGCTGAGGAGGGGGCTGAGGGGGGTGTGAGGGGGGGCTAGTGTGGGGGGTGGTGGGTGAGGGGGGGCTGGTGTGGGGGCTAGTGTGAGGGGGCTGAGGGGCTGGTGTGGGGGGGCTGGTGTGAGGGGGGAGCTGGTGTGAGGGGGAGTGTGAGGGGGCTAGTGTGAGGGGGGGCTGGTGTGGGGGGGGCTGGTGTGGGGGGGGGGGGGGGAGGGGCTAGTGTGAGGGGGCTGGTGTGAGGTGAGGGGGCTGGTGTGGGGGGGGCTAGTGTGAGGGGGGGCTGGTGTGAGGGGGGGCTGGGGGGTGTGGGGGGCTGTGTGGGGAGAGGCTAGTGTGGGGGGGGGCTAGTGTGAGGGGGCTAGTGGGGGGTGTGGGGGGAGGGTTGTGTGTGTGAGGGTTGTGGAGGGGGGCTGGTGTGGGGGGAGGTTGTTGGTGTGAGGGGAGGTTGTGGTGGGAGGTTGTTGTGGGTGTGGGGGGTGTGGGGGGAGGTTGTTGTGTGAGGTTGTTGTGTGAGGAGGTTGTTGTGTGAGGGAGGGTTGTTGTGTGTGGGGGAGGTTGTTGTGTGAGGGGGAGGTGTGGTGTGATGGGGGAGGTTGTGGTGTGATGGGGAGGAGGGTTGGGAGGAGGTGTGTGGGGTGGTGTGAGGGAGGTGTGAGGTTGTTGTGTGAGGTGTGGGGGAGGTTGTGGTTGTGTGGGTGTGAGGAGGTTGAGGAGAGGGTGTGTGTGAGGGGGGAGGTTGTGGTGTGAGGGGAGGTTGTGGTGTGGGGGAGGTTGTTGTGTGAGGGGGAGGTTGTTGTGTGAGGGTGTGGGGAGGGTTGTGGTGTGGGTGTGTGAGGGGGAGGTTGTGGTGTGGGGAGGTTGTGTGAGGGTTGTGTGTGGGGGGAGGTTGTGTGAGGGGAGGTTGTTGTGTGAGGGGGTTGTTGTGTGTGGGGGGAGGAGTTGTTGTGTGAGGAGGTTGTTGTGTGAGGGGAGGTTGTTGTGTGAGGGGGTTGTTGTGAGGGGAGGTTGTTGTATGAGGAGAGGAGGTGTGAGGGTGTGAGGAGGTTGTGTGAGGGAGAGGTTGTGTGTGTGAGGGGAGTTGTGGTTGTGTGTGAGGGTTGTTGTGTGAGGGAGGTGTGAGGGGAGGTTGTTGTGTGAGGGAGGTTGTTGTGTGTGGGGAGGGGAGTGGTGAGGGAGGTTGTTGTGTGAGGGGTTGTTGTGCTGAGGAGGTTGTTGTGTGTGGGGGAGGTTGTTGTGTGGGGGAGGGAGGTTGTTGTGTGATGGGGGGGGAGGTTGTTTGTGTGATGGGGGGAGGTTGTTGTGTAAGGGGATGTTGTGAGGGAGGTTGTGGTGTGAGGGAGGTTGTTGCGTGAGGGAGGAGGGTTATTTGTGTGGGGAGGGTTGTTGTGTGGGGGAGGTTGTTGTGAGGAGGTTGTTGTGTGAGGGGAGGTTGTGTGTGAGGGGAGGTTGTGTGAGGGGGGGGGTTGGGTTTGTGAGGGGGTGGTGTGAGGGGGGAGGTTGTTGTGTGAGGGAGGGTTGTTGTGTGTGAGGGGGGTGTTGTTGGTAATGGTGGTTGGACTCAGAGCAGAATGCAGGTATCATCGCCCTCTGTAACTTGGACATTTATGGGAAATAGAGAGACAGAGAGAGTGAGAAAGACGGAAAGATTGAGACAGACAGACAAACAGAGATTAGTACAGGTAGACAGCCAAAAGGAGAGAGAAACAGAGTCATAGAAATGGTTGGACAGACAGACAGAAATATATACACAAAACAGTCAAAAAAAGCACTTATTGGTTAGAGAGAGAGAGAGAGAGAGAGAGAGAGAGAGAGAGAGAGAGAGAGAGAGAGAGAGAGAGAGAGAGAGAAACTACGAGGAATCACTGCCAGACGGCTATAGCACAGACTGAGGCCGCCTCCCTGCCACGCACACACGCACACAGAAGGAGGGTGGAGGGGATTATACAGGGAAGGGTGGTAGAGCACAGGGAGAGAGAGAGATGCTAAATGTGGAGTTAAATTGACAAAAAAACCCTTGAGGACGTTGTCTTAACCTCCCTCAGAGTTTAGTGTGAAGAGTTGAAATTATCATGAATCTTATGGTGGTAGTGTGTGTTGGTGGTGATGGTGGTAGTGTGTTGGTGGTGTGATGGTGAGTGGTGTTGGTGGTGGTGATGGTGGTGTGTGCTGGTGGTGATGGTAGTGTGTGTTGGTGGTGATGGTGGTAGTGTGTTGGTGGGGATGGTGGTAATGTGTGCTGGTGGTGATGGTGGTAGTGTGCTGGTGGTGGATGGTGGTAGTGTGTTGCGGTGGTGATGGTGGTGTGTGTTGGTGGTGGTGATGGTGGTGGTGTGCGCTGGTGGTGGTGATGGTAGTGTGCTGGTGGTGGTGGACACGTGGTAATGTTGGTGTGGTGGTGTTGGTGTGTGGTAGTGTGTGTTGTGGTGATGGTGGTAGTGCTTGTGTGTGTGGTGAAGGTGGTGGTAAGGTACAGGAAGGAGGCGTTAAAACGGTGGAATGGATAACCTTGTTGTGACGTAACAGCGGATGGTCTCCCGCAGGAAGAAAGGTCCCAGTACCACTGTGCCAGGGAGAAACAACGGCATGGTACCATTAAACTTCAGGGAAGGATTGAAAGGAATCCACTAACCCAGCGATCATGGGAAGGATCAGCAGGAGGGCAGGGGGTAAAGGGTGGGAGCAGGATGGTCTCTCACTTACCCTACAATGATGGGGAAGGATGCCACTTACCCAAGGATGAAGAGAAGAGGTCTCGCTTACCCCAGAGTGAAGGGAAGAGGTCTCGCTACCCCAGAGTGAAGGAAAGAGGTCTGCTTACCCCAGAGTGAAGGGAATGGGTCTCTGCTTACCCAGAGTGAAAGGAATGGGTCTCGCTTACCCCAGAGTGAGAATGGGTCTCGCTTACCCCAGAGTGAAGGGAAGGGGTTCGCTTACCCCAGAGTGGGAATGGGTCTCGCTACTCCCCAGAGTGAAAGAATGGGTCCTGCTTACCCCCAGAGTGAAGGGAAGAGGTCTCGCTTACCCCAGAGTAAAGGGAATGGGTCTTGCTTACCCCAGAGTGAAGGGAAGAGGTCTCGCTTACTCCAGAGTAAAGGGAATGGGTCTTGCTTACCCCAGAGTGAAGGGAAGGCTCGCTCCAATTGCACTATAGGGTAGATGAAAAAGATCCCACTCACTTCTGGAGCAAAGGAAAGAACCTCTCCTTGCCCCAGGGAGATAAGGAAAGCAACATGGTGGTGTGATGGAAGGAGGGAGGGAAGGGGGGAGTGAGAGTAGGGAGGGAGTGAGGGTGGGAAGGAGGAAGGGAGAGTAGGGAGGGAGTGAGGGAGGAAGGGAGAGTAAGAGGACAACAAAAGAATGGCTGGAGGCGAGAGATTTAAAAACTTTCCTCCGACCACTAATTGTATTTCGTCCTCTCTCTCTCTCTCTCTCTCTCTCTCTCTCTCTCTCTCTCTCTTTCGCAGTCTTTCTATTTTACTCTCTATTTCACTGTCACTCTCTTTTGCACTCTCTCTCTATTTCACACTCTCTATTTACTCTCTATTTCACTCTCTAATTCGCACTCTCTATTTCACTCTCTATTTCGCACTCTCTATTTCACTTTCTCTATTACACTAACTCTATTTCACACACTCACCCTCTCTCTCTCTCTCTCTTACACTGCAGTAATTTTCGTTTCTCTTGGGGGTTGGCGTATGTATATTTCATAAATACTGCGGCGGTGTGTTGCATTCTAGGCCCCCCAGCTAAGAAGGAGACGCATATTTGATTCTTTGTAGTTATGTATACAATATTATTTCCCGGTCAAGTTTTGTGAGTTGGTGGCAGCTTATAAGATGAATGAACGTGTACAGGTGAGTTATAGGTGTTGAGGAGCAGCGTTACCTGAGTGATGATTTGCATGAGTATTTGTGACTTGTGTGTGTGTGTGTGATATTCTAATTCTCTAATGAAGAAAGAAGAAAAAAGAGGAGAGGAGGAGGAAGAGGAGGAGGAAAAGAAGGAGGAGGGGGAAAAGAAGGAGGAGGAGGAGGAGGAGGAGGAGGAGGAGGAGGAGGAGGAGGAGGAGGAGGCTGAGAGGAGAGGAGGAGGAGGAAGAGGAGGAGGAGGAAAAGAAGGAGGAGGAGGAGGAGGAGGAGGAGGAGAAAGAGAAGAAGAAGAAGGTGATATACCACTCTGTATACTTAACATGTAGTGTGGGAATCTTTATCAGGGCGTCAGTAAACTTTAGAGAGAGTTGGAAGAATCTATTTCAATATTTTTTTTCCCGTCAAAGGAAAAAAAAAGAGATAATGCCTCCTCTTCGTCTGTTAAATATGATTCGTGATACATTAAGGAGTCACTTGCATTCGTATCAGCTAAGAAGGTCTTTAGTATGCAGAGATGAGAGATACATATTTTTACAAGTGTTGCGTATGAAACACTTTTTGGTGTTATTTAAACTGTTACAACTTATGGTAGTCTAACATGGAGGAGGTAGTCTAACTGTTTCACGGTGACTGCAAGAGAAGAGGACTGAGTTCTTCTTTTGTACACTTAACCTTGTATACTAGAACCTATACACTAGCTCTTGTACTCTCGAACCTGTACTCTAGCTCTTGTACTCTAAAACCTGTACTCTAAAACCTGTACTCTAGAACCTGTACACTAGCTCTTGTACTCTAGAACACGTACTCTAAAACCTGTACACTAGCTCTTGTACTCTCGAACCTGTACTCTAGCTCTTGTACTTAGAACCAACACTCTAGAACCTGTACACTAGCTCTTGTACTCTCGAACCTGCACTCTAGAACCTGTACACTTCGCAATAAGTTAGTATTCTCTCGGTGGCACTCAACGGTGGAACAACTCCCCAGTTAACCAACAGTCTGCCTGAGTGACCTGTCAGCTGCTGAGTATTTACAGTCTGGAGATGAACAGTTACTCGGTACAGTGCCATAAGAGGATGAGCATTGTATGACCGAACAAAAAAAGTCACTACCTAATATCTCATCTCACCGTAGCAATGTTATTAAGAAAATGATAATATGACCGGATTTATATTCATACATTTGATAAACATAAAGGAAGTTGTTGCCTGTTGAGCAACACAGACAATGCGAACATCCAGAGAGTCAATATAATTCACCGGAGATGGAGGATGAATATTTCATGTACCCCGAGACGTCAGTTGTGTAAGTGAATAAGATCACTTTATGGCCACTTCTTGGTCTTCACTTGTTCATATATATCCCCGCCGAGAACTATATTATGCTGGAGTTACACTTATTACGTCACAGCAAGGTACACGGGGTCATATTACGTATGCGATCATGAAATTATATTACACTGGTATTTTGACAAGGTGCATGTAGTGCAGTCATAATAATTTATTATTATTTTTCTAAACGAACAGTAAAATGTAAATATTTATCACTTCATTATCCACGTTAATGACTCGTAAGTTTATAGTTGAAGTATAATATATATATATATATATATATATATATATATATATATATATATATATATATATATATATATATATATATATATATATATATATATATATATATACAAAAGGAAGCGCTGATATATGTTAATTCGTAATAATTATGCCAGGTATGAGAGAGTAATTTGCACCTCATCAGGACCCGTCAGTCAGTGGAGGCACACAGTGAGTCGCTCTCTGATGGGTTTTTCTTGCTTTTGTGAACTACAGCGTCAGTGTCTTGTGTTACGTCACCAGGCCCGTGAGCATGTGACTGTGTCCACAAGATTTCCAAAAGTAATTCATGGTTTATTCTGTTTGGTCGAGTTTGTCTAATATTTTTGAAGTACATAGTTCAGCACTGTTTACAGTGTGCATCTTTAACATTGTTTTGTTTTTCTGAGGCAAATTTCACTTTTTTGTAGAAATGTAACTATGCAGCAAACTAATTATTTTTATACACAATTACAATTATTAAATATTTTTACCAAATTATTGATTTAGAAAAAAATATTAACTCCCTTTCAAACTGTTTTCTATACTTTTATCATATTTTTGGTGAAAACTTATAATGTAGCCCATTAACGGTAACACTCGCCCCCAAAGTATCAACCCAATGAGTTTGGTGAAAGATAAATTGTGAATAAATATTATCTAACGTTACATTATAAACCAAAATTAAACGTGGTTCATATTACACGCAACTTGTAAACAAAGACGACAGGATGAAGACTATTTTGACAACGACGTCTCATCTACCGCAACTACGTCTCATCTACCGCAGCTACGTCTCATCTACCGCAGCTACGTCGCATCTACCGCAGCTACGTCGCATCTACCGCAGCTACGTCGCATCTACCGCAGCTACGTCGCAACTACCGCAACTACGTCTCATCTACCGCAGCTACGTCACAATTACCGCAATTACGTCTCATCTACCGCAACTACGTCTCATCTACCGTCTGAGAACTACTTTATCCTGGTGTGTTGTGCCTCTCGTCTCGGTCATGTACCCATAAGCTTCCTTCCCTAAGAGGTTATTTTGGTATGCGCAATATTACGAGCAGCAATAACTTCCCTGAAAAGCTTTATGGGTATGAGAGAGAGAGAGAGAGAGAGAGAGAGAGAGAGAGAGAGAGAGAGAGAGAGAGAGAGAGAGAGAGAGAATGAGACAGACAGACAGACAAAGAAAATAAAATCAACGAAAAGTGAAAAAAAGAGAGACTGACAGACAAATACTCGAATACACTGTTTCTCCATCAGTTTCAAGAGGACAACTTTAGTGATCCTCTGTGATTCCGTCCTCCACGTTTGCCGCCCGAGTCCAGTCGTTTCGTCACATCAGCAGCCAAATGACAGACAAGAATGATCTCATCGCCAGGAAGGTAATCATCTGCCTTGGAAAAAAAAAATAGACGGACGGATAGACGGACAGGACAGATAGACAGAAAGACAGACAGATGGAGTATATACAAACGTATTCTATTTATATAACCATTTATCATTATTGTCAAGTGAAAGTATATCTATGAATCTTTTCCACCAATCACCTCCATCGTTACAACACAACTACCTATTCATTCAGAAGTTTAGTATTGCGACTCTGCCACACGTACAGTCCCCTTCACTAGTGCGTTTTGTGCAGTGTGGCAACGGAGTGTTTGTTTACATTCGACAGTCATCATACTATGGAATCAAAGTAAAACAATATTAAAACAAATATCTAAATGAAATGATTTGTGGAATGTGTATATGGCGAGCCCCTGTAAACGCACAAGTGAAGGGGACTGTACGTTAACGTCACAACAGGGGGTAAAGGAGCTCACTGAGGAGACTGTACTTAGAGAAATACGCGGATATTATAACCCTGAAATAAAGTCTAAGTAATACCGAACAATACAAATAAAAAGGAGAAATAAAGCTAGAATGACTGACAGACACAAATTAAGTGGTGACACCCCTAATTTCCCTCACCACCGACTGGCCATCAATCAAGACTGGGATTTCGTTTTCCGATATAATTCCATCCTGTGTGTGTGTGTGTGTGTGTTGAAGGGATGGGAGAAGAAGAGAGGGAAGGAGAGAGGTAGGAGGCATAATGGGGAGTGGGAGTATACTTATGGTAGGAGAGGGGGGTGGGAAGAGTGGATGATGAGAGAGGGAAAGGAAAGGCACCAAGAAGTTTTGTTGTTACAGTTTATTTTTACTCGTAGAAATTTGTAGCAGAGTTGATATACATGTAGGTAGAGGGTTAGATCATTATTTTGGTATTATTTTCTTAAGTATGTGTTTTATCGTGTGTGTATGTATTATTCTCTCTTTGTGACTCTTTTCTATCTTATCTTTATCGATTTTTTCCCCGTTCTGTGTCATACACTCATGGCAGATAAGAAGATAAGGAATTACTGACCAAAAAAAAAATATATATATATATATATATATATATATATATATATATATATATATATATATATATATATATATATATATATATATATATATATATATATATATATATATATATATATATCAGGAAATCTTGGCTTGAATGGATATATTCCTGCTTGAGAGTTAAGCTTCTTGACACGGAAAATATACTAGGATAATAAATTTCTAGTACCAACTCTCTAAAGTAAACTGTTTCCTCAGAGTGTAAATAAATAGAAATAAAATAAAAAATGTGAGTGAGAAATGATCCCTTAATTTCGTGGAATAGTTTTCAAAGAATTCAAAAGTGGAAAAACAAAATTACTGTGTATTACGGATCACCGAACCAGATATATATATATATATATATATATATATATATATATATATATATATATATATATATATATATATATATATATATATATATATATATATATATATATATATATATATTAGGGTGGTCCAAAATATCACATATCTGTATACGTTTTCTCCACAAGGTTTATTTTTGTCCATTAGGTACAAAATGCATCCCAGAAAAAAATTGGATCATTTAAAGCATATTTAGAGGTCAATCCAATGTCCTCTTTTTTTCCATTTAGTACGTAATAAGGATTTTTCGGGGCTAGATAAACACATTATAAACACATTGTCTTTATTCAGCAAAATACAATTATAAGTTTTACAAATTACAAACTAAATAACTCTAGAACACCAATACACATTCTTTATTTGTATCCCTTCATCATAGCAGCTTTGCTTGCCGTTGGTAACTTCTTGCGATGAGCTGCAACAACCTGTAAAAGGTACTGCTTTTGGTCCTCATTTTGCGTTATAGACTCATTATAACGCTCTATGAGAGCAATTGCCCTCTCTGCGCTGTCATTCACCACCTTCATATTTATCGCACAATCTCTCATTGTGATAAACACTTCATCGTCTTTCCATGTTTTGGGATCCTTACTCAAGAACAGTTGTGCTCTTTCTTTGCCATCTAGTGTAAGAACATCAAAAATATCTAATGTACGCTCAGTAACAAATGAGGCCACATTACTGATAGGAGTTTCATCAGATAGGACAATACGCCTTGAAAAGTCCTGTTTCTTTGGGCACTGGAAGTTTTGTACCATATTCTTCTTGGTTTCAGTATCGATCCTGTCATCAAATAAGCTTAGACCGATAAGATGTTCTGATAGATACCAGAGATGTCGGCTAATTGCTGCTTGTGCTGCGTGTGCAACTTTCTCATGAAGATGGAAACCTGCATAATATACTATTTAGATTGATAATGAAATAATTGTAGAACTGATGAGATATAAATGAAATAAGTAACTTCATCTGATTAATGGTAACCCTTGTCTGTGTTTCCTGTTTCAACCTGTCATTGTCAGTCCCTATGACTCAATACTTGACTCTTTGCCCTTTCCAAATAGGCAACTAGGCTATATACATTGAAATATACCCAATATAATGTGTTGTGTATATTAAGACTGTATCATGCGGACAAGAAAATTCAGTCCTACACTACAAGTATAATATGCAAAATGGATTGACCTCTAAATGTTAATGAATATGGATAAAATTTTACAGACCTTATCTATGAACCAAATGGACAATTTTAAGGCTTGTGTAGGCAATATATTACTACTTATATTTTTTACCATATAGTTTTGGACCACCCTAATATATATATATATATATATATATATATATATATATATATATATATATATATATATATATATATATATATATATATATATATATATATATATATATATATATATATATATTTTTTTTTTTTTTTTTCTTTTTTAATAATTTGCTTTCTATATAATACCGAGGACGTTATATAGACATAGATATACAATTCTTAAGTTATTTACCCATTATAACACCAAGGAAGTTCCATATATATATAAATTCTGTTTTTTTTTCTCACATCCACTGCAGAGTTCATACAAATCAGTTATTGATCCTTAACAAATATAACTGGGAAATCCTCTCCCTCAGGCTCCACTGGTTGTTCTACAGCCACTGGATTTGGGTATTTATTTAACCATTGATTCATGAAGGTTTTATTTGGGAACTCGAGTTGCGTGTAGATGGTGGTAGTGGTGGTGATGATGGTGGTGGTGATGGTGGTAGTGGTGGTGGTATTGGTGATGGTGGTGATGATGGTGATGGTGGTGGTAGTGGTGATGGTGGTGGTGGTGGTATTGGTGATGGTGGTGATGATGGTGATGGTGGTGGTAGTGGTGGTGATATTGGTGATGGAGTGGTAGTGTGGTGATGGTGGTGGTGGTGGTATTGGTGATGGTGGTATTGGTGATGGTGGTGATGATGGTGATGGTGGTGGTAGTGGTGGTGGTATTGTGATGGTAGTGTGGTTACTGGTGATGGTGGTGGTGGTGGTGGTGTGTTGTAGTGATGGTGGTAGTGGTGGTGGTATTGGTGATGGTGGTGAAGATGGTGATGGTGGTGATAGTGGTGGTGGTATTGGTGATGGTGGTGATGGTGGTGGTAGTGGTGGTGGTATTGGTGATGGTAGTGGTTACTGGTGATGGTGGTGGTGGTGGTGGTGGTGGTGGTGGTGGTAGTGGTGATGGTGGGTGGTGGTATTGGTTATAGTGGTGATGGTGGTAGTGGTGATGGTGATGGTGGTGATGGTGGTGATGGTGGTGATGGTGGTAGTGGTGGTGGTATTGGTGATAGTGGTGTGGTTACTGGTGATGGTGGTAGTAGTGGTGCTACTGGTGATGGTAGTGTGGTTACTGATGATGGTAGTAATGGTGGTGGTACTGGTGATGCTAGTGGTGATGATATTAACAGTGGTAGTGGTTACGCCGTTATGGTGATGTTAATGCGAGTAAATATAATAATAATAAAAGCGATATTAATGTATTTACTATAGAGGGTAATGTTGGTTGTATTAGGGGCTTCATATGCATGAGGCATGACGAGGTAAGGGATCTCACAGCAAATATGTTTGAAGGAAACCTGCCGGGACGTCATGGTAGAACCGACCCTCCTTCCACTGGATGGCGAGATCCTCCAACACAGGACTTCAAACACATCTAACGAAGCCCGTGTGGACGTCAGTGCTCGAGGATTCTGGACGCGGGGACAGCGAGCCTTCTTCGACATCAGGATTTTTGATCCCATGGCCGTTTGTCACCGTAACCTAGCTCTCGATGCTGCACATAGGAGGAACGAGAACGACAAGAGAAGGGCATATGGGGAGAGAATTCAAAATGTCGATCAAGGCAGCTTCACTCCGCTAGTGTTCACAACCTCTGGTGGGATGGGCCCAAGCGCAAGATGTTTCTACGCCAGACTCGCGGAGCTGATCTCCGAACAGAAGCAGCAGCCCAGAAGTTATGTCACAGCCTGGATGAGATGTCGACTGTCCTTCTCTCTCCTTCGGTCGGCTTTGCTCTGCCTCAGGGGAACGAGAGCTTCTGCCCCTACTCCGTCAACTGCTGCAGATATCGACTATGAGGCTACAGTCACCGAATGCCGCATCGATCTGCGGCTCAACTAATTTAACACAGATAGGATAGTTGCTTATGTATTAGGATAGTTAATATTAAGGTAAATAAATGGTGGCGAAGGTGTGGCTATTGGGGGAGGCTGGAGGCCACGTTAAAAAAAAAAAAAAAAAAAAAAAGTAGTAGTAGTAGTAGTAGTAGTAGTAGTAGTAGTAGTAGTAGTAGTAGTGTGTGGTGGTGGTAGTGGTGGTGGTGGTGGTGGTGGTGGTGGTGGTGGTGGTGGTGGTAGTAGTAGTGTTGGTGGTAGTAGTAGTGTTGGTGGTAGTAGTAGTGTTGGTGGTAGTAGTAGTGTTGGTGGTAGTTGTAGTAGTGGTGGTGGTAGTGGTTGTAGTGGTGGTAGTAGTAGTGGTAAATATGATAATGGCAACAATAAAAATGATATTTCACTTAACTCATAAACATAATACCATCACACGTCACTATACACCTGGTGCCTCATTACCTGTGATTAATACACAGTCCTCCTCACTCTCCATTTAATTAAACTCCTCAACACCTGTCAGCATTAAAGCTCTCACCTAACACATCAAAACTGCAGCACCTATAGTGTAGGAGGCAGCTCTAACACCCACAAATTAATAATGTTCCTCTTACTCTCCACACCAAGGAAGTTCCGCTTGAATATAGTAAGCAGAGTATGTCGGCAGCGTTTCCACTCGTGTCGTTGGTGGCACTGAGCATTCCCCTGGCACCCTCGTAAGCAGAGAGGAGGAAAAGACTCCAAGTAAATGCCATTAAACCAAAAAGACAATCTTAATGTTTCATAACCCGGGAATTGGCTACCGTGTATTGCATGCGAAATGCTCTCAAGCTGAGGCACTCGTGAGACTATCTTTATAAATAAGGGAGTAAAGTGTATTCATGCTGCCTGTACTTTTGTTTGAAGCGTGAATGCCGTCGTATGACTTGCTAGAGAGGAAAAAAATTGCATCAAGGGTTAAATGAGGCAACTTGAAATGTGTTAAAACATTTAACTGATCATTCAGCTGTGCAGGCAAACCATTCACACTCTGCTTTATTGTCTGAGTTTATAGATGCACTTGTAGACTGTGTGTGTGTGTGGTTGTGTGTGTATGTGTGTGGTTGTGTGTGTATGTGTGTGACTATGTGTGCGTGATTGCATGTGAATGTGAAGAACAGACTATGCATGCGTGTGTGTTAAAACAACTGGCCTTGTCGCTCTGTGCCAGCACGTACTATACACACAGATGGATGGATGGATGTATGTATGTATGTATGTATGCGTGAGGTGTGCCGTAGGGGTGGTTGGGGTCACAAGATCATCCTGGGAATGAAAACAGTCCGCCTCCATAACGCCAGAAAACACGCCGGAAATTTTCCCGAGCAAAAAAATTATTAGCAACACGCGCCTCCCAGTGTGTTGCTTACCGCTATTATGCCTCCAGCACGACACTATAATACTCTGCCCAGAATTATATATACCTGGGAATTATGCTCAAGCAGGTTACGAGACATTACTGTGTATTAGGAGAGTTTTTTCCTGGTTACTCGTTGTCAGGCGGAAACTTAGCGATGACAATATGTGTAATAAAAATAGTTAAACTGCTCGTAAATTTTGCTTTCAGAGTCCAGGATGTTGACGAGTTGAGTGTAATCACTGTTGTTTTCTTCTGAGTCGCCAGGTGTCTCTTGTCTTGTGACGCCACGGGGATTATAGCATGATGTCACGGGTGTTATGACGTTATGGCTATTACTTTGTGACATCATGGGTGTTGTAGTGTGATGTCACGTTGTTGATAATTCGTCATCATTATTTTCCTTTGTCATACATGGTATGGTGCCCTAAACCATAGTAATCAATGAGTATAGTGACAATATAATGCTATGGTTATGAAACGCTTTACACGCAGAGGCATATCGTTGACCACACCCCCCCCCCACACACACACACGCACACACATTATAAGTTATTAAAGCATTCTGTTGACTAGTACGCATTTTCTTCGTTCACGAGAATGTCACTGCACTATTTACTTACGTGACCTTGAAGATGTTAAAATCAATTCTAAGTCATTCAGGAGTAATTCTATATTAAACTTTCACTTTATTGGCCTTGAAAACTTTTATTGAAATTTAAGTCTTTCTTGAAAATAGTTTTCCATTATCCAGGAGTAATATCATGCTGAGTTTAATGGTGTTGAAAACGCTTGCTGGGAAGTAAGTCTTTCATGTGTGTGTGTGTGTTTGTGTGTGTGTGTGTGTGTGTGTGTGTGTGTGTGTGTGTGTTGTTAAATGATCTTCCCTCTTCACAATTTTAAAGACGTCAGGTAAAAGACAATCAGTGACAGCATACCATTGGAAGCGAATCGTCCACAACAAAAACAAAACAGAACACTAAAGACAATAAAAGCAGAAAGGAAAAACACACGAACTGACGGACGTTGTGGGTTAAGAAGCTTCCTATTAGAACCTGACTTTGGCTTCATCAAGAGGGATATTGAAGACAATTATGAGCTGCATAGTCCTTATGGGTTCTTCCTGTAGAGTACTGTAGATTCACGTACAGTCATAATAGATTAATAGAGACATAGATAGGGTTTACTGCTTATCACTACGTATGAGAAGTATTATTTTCACTACAGCAATACACACCAGAGCATGATAACAATAAGCCTCTATCATACCAACATAATACTCAGCTTCACTACACCGATCACAAACACACTATCAACCATTCAGTAATAATTGTATCCTTAAGCCTCTTAATCTTAAATCATTTTAATCACCTTCAATGAACACCTGTATGAGTTAATTAATTTCAATCTGCATATCTAAGTGCATTTCACCATTCACCTGACAAGCACATTGAGTTTGGGAGTATTGAGTGGATACATGCTGAATGATACGTAACACGGACAGCCAAAGGCGAAGGGAGGAGTCATTGTGTATTCATTAAGGCAATTACAGGGAGGGAAACGTCAAGGAAAGGGAGAGAAGGTAATTCTTTGGTAATGAATCTACTTTGGTAAGTACCTCATTCGTTTGAAGAAAAAACAGAGAGAAAATTTATTGCTATTGGACAAATAAACACGGGGTTGTTTCTCTTGTTATTAAGTCCAGGAGGCACAGCGGCTAGGGCTACGGACCATAGTTCACCTGGGCCAAGTTTTTCCACTACACGACTTCCAAAACACTGGGGGGGGGGGCTTAAAACACATTCTCTCTTCGAAATTAAATGAAAATTAATGTGTTCTTCAGAATGACAGAAAAAGAAACACCCAATAAACATCGAAAAACAACAGGAGGCAAATATTTAGGGTTTAAAAACGAGTGAAGTTTACTGTGACTTATTAGGACAACTAATAACCACAATTATCTTTCCTAGATAAAATATTGTTGTGTCCATGAACGAGTATTTCATCACATAGATTTTGTTCCTGAGTGAAAATGTCTGCCAGTTCATCATAGCTATATTGAAAGGTTGAAAGGTTTTCATATATTTTTAGAATCAGTATCATCAAACTTCTCTTTCAGTGAAAAGGTCTTCGTCTTTCATCACCGCCGAGGAAAAAAGAAAAGGTGAGACAGACAGAAGAGGAGAATGGGCTCTCACGACTCATAAACTGTGTCGTATCGATACTCAATTGTCTGGAAAATTTTAAGTGGCTTGACTTTATGACTTGGTCTGTCTCCAACAGGAAGTTCTTCATCAAACACCACGGGATGTGGTTTAAGAATTTCGTAAGATAAATTAACATATATGCCTTGTAGATCACACACACACACACACGCACACGCACGCACACACGCACACACACACACACACACACACACACACACACACACACACACACACACACACACACACACACACACACACACACACACACACACAATTTGAATTTTTTCATATTATCTCATAAGTTGTAATTACTATCATAATGCAGACCAGAGCGAAGAATTTACATTGATACTATAAACGGTCATTGAATAATCTCATTCTGAATAATTTGTTGTCTGGTCGTCCATGTATACTTAATACTTATATCTCACGTGAATAAGATTAATCCTATATATCACAGCGAGGCACAAAAACAAGACATACATAATACAGTTCACATATATTGAATAAAGAAATAATCACTTCATAACAATAACAAAGTATGTCATATGTTACGACTCGGCGAAATTAATCAAATCAAATTTAATCAACACATCCCGTCAGGTCACAGAAGTTTTGTCTTGGCCAACGACCCCAGTGGCCAGCCTCTCTCCCTGCCTCCCGGACGCCAAGAATCGACAGCATCATTCCACACAGACCACTCACACTGCCTCTCCCCCCTTCCTGTCACCAGACGTGTGGTGGTGGCCCTGGCCATGTCAGAATAAGCTGGCCAGTATTTCAGAGTTCCCTGTGCATGTTATATTAGGTTAGACTAGTTGAGTTACTCGGCTTCGCTCGGGTGGAGGGATAGGGGATGGTGCACGTTAATTCACACGGCCTCCCGCACCTCCCTACCAAATTTCAGTGTTCTATCTTCAAAACTGTGGAAATACATAAAGAACACGCACGCCATAAACTTTCGTGCCTGTATTCAATATTTCCCGATGCTCCTTTATCATCTTGTTCCCCTTGTTGGTAATACACCGGAGGAATTAGAGGGGGAAGGGAGCTCTCTCTCTCTCTCTCTCTTTCTTTCTCTCTCTTCAGTCTCAAATAATAACAACATGCCGTCCACTAGGTAAAGCTCCCATTACCTGCACAGCTTATGAGAGGGTAACGTCAACCCCGACTTACTGTATAAAGTATTAAAATGATCAATTTATGGGGTGAGAGTAAATGGTTTATCATCAACAACAACTTTTGATGTAATGTTCCCTTAGTTCTCTCAATACTTTTTACTCTACCAGGGAACTATACTCACTGGGGTTAATATTGCTGAAGCAGGTATGGTAATGGTTATGAAAATAGTAATAATAGCAATGGCAATAGGAGATTGATACTGATTTTATAATAATGAAAATATACACACACACACACGCACGCACGCACGCACGCACGCAAGCACGCGCACACACACGCACACACTCTACTTATGAACTTTCCTAACATACAATAATTTACAATATTTGTCTAATTAAAGGTTACCAACATTTCCCTACTTAAGATACTTACCCCAAAAACTTTCCCTACATAAAGAAAATCCTCCACATTCCTCCTTCAGGTAGTAAGGCTCTCCCACACCCCGGTAGAACAGAAGGATGATGGAAATAGAACTTCATATTTTTTTTTTAAGACGGATAAAACTTCAAGGTCTGGGTGGCCAAAAATAGGAAGAGTCGGGTTACCTTCCTCCCCCAAAAATGTTCCGGTTCTTTGGCTGGCATGGATCAGCCTGTACCCTCAAATAGAGCTTTTATATTTATACACCGTAGATTTTTTTTTATGGATACGAGTTCTTGCCTTCAAGTAGAGCTGTTAGTTATATCAATTACTGTCCTCTAATTGACCTGTGTTATAAGCATTGACTATAAGGCATATTATTTCTCACTCCTAAACAGAGCTATGTTATATGCTGTAAAGTTGTTATATATAGACAATAAGGCTCCAGTTAAGATATTCCAGAGCTGTGTTATATATACACTGTGAGGTTTGCAATAAGAGAAATGGCTCCCAGCTTGTCTTTCCACCCCCCGTTACTCTAATTAAGGACAGGTATTCATTCCATTCGCTAATTACTACCTTCTTTTTTTGATGAATTGGGTTAAAATGTCAATATTCACTTTCTTTCTTCAGTTGGATGGAAAAAAATTATTCTTAACTTATTTCTTCATTCTGTACTTTAATTATTTACTTATGAATAAAAGTGATAGATTTATTTTAAGTATAATGATAGTGGGGTTTATCCTCTCATGATCTACTTATATTTCAAGTATCAGGAATTACTTTATTTACTTGGGTGGAATTTCCTGGAAGGCCACCAGGTACTTGGTATACAATTATATTTTTTTTCTTTCTTCTAGATAAAAAGTGAAACCTTCTTTTGTTAAATAATAAAATAGTTTTAATGTATGTATGTATGTATGTATGTATGTATGTATATATGTATGTATGTATGTATGTATGTATGTATGTATGTATGTATGTACGTATGTATGTAATATAATATTCATAGACAATAAAGTAAGAACATTTTATAGGGTAAAAATCAACGTGTTTTTCCATTGGTGCTATTTTTTTCACTTTTTACAGTAAACACGCGTAAACAAACCAATTTGATAAACACAAACAGTAAACATTGGACATAACTCTATATAAACATTTATACCCATGTATTTCTCACAAGCCTGATCCCCAAGTCGTCATAAAACAAAACAGCGTAGTGATTTATATTTTTAGTGCTTTAAGAATGTATAAACAAATGCATTCCAATAGTAATAAACATTATAAAGTAGTTTTGTATTTAATCTAACACCTACAACTGGTTTATTTTTCAACATAGCTCCATATTGTACTCTGACCGCCAAGGAACCAACGCCTCGCTAAACACCATAACCTTAAGACCAAAACAAACATAATTGAAGACCATCATCATCGTTACGTCACCTACAACACCTGCAGTATATCCCTTCCCCCTCAGGCTCAACACCTTCCTGCAGCAGCCCAACCCAGCCCAACCCAACCCAACCCAACCCAACCCAACCCAGCCCAACCCAACCCAGCCCAGACCAACCGAAAAATTTTCTGTACATTTACTCATCGTTTGTTCTTAAAAGACTCAAGAAAACAGAGAAGAAAAGGCTAGTGTTCTCCCTGGCTCAGTGAAGACAATGTATCACGGAAGAGAAAAAAGTATTGGCAGGTTGAGGCTTGGTCAGTAGGTAGTAATTACCCCCAACTACCTGAAGATAACAAGAAGAGGAGGAGGGGGAGGACGAGGCTGGTCAGTACATCCTCCCGAATGACAGACAGACAGACAGAGAGATGACAGACAGACAGATAGACAGCAGAGAGGACGGACGGACGGACGGACGGACGGACAGACAGACAGACAGAACGCAAGAAAGAGAGAGAGATAGAGGCGGAAAAAGAGAAAGGAATGAGATAAAGTGAGAACAGATGATAATAAAAAGGAAAACGAGAGAGAGAGAGAGAGAGAGAGAGAGAGAGAGAGAGAGAGAGAGAGAGTGAGAGAGAGAGAGAGAGACCAATATTGACCTAATATTCCAAATAATGACCGGAAGTTGGGGAAAATTTGGGGTAAATCTGTCACAATCATGCAGGAGAAATTTAATTAATCCCTTCAGTATGAGAAAAAAATAAATGTTTGAATGATCTTTTGGTGATGTTATGCTATTTTTTTTATCTGATTTAATATGGAAAAAAATATTATATAGGAGAGGTGTTGGTTAGGCGAATATTCATTAGTTTTATTTGATAGGATTTATTCAATATGTATATATACAGTTATACATATAAAATACGCTATATATAGTGTGTGTGTGTGTGTGCGTGTGTGTGTGTGTGTGCGTGTGTGTGTGTGGTGTGTCGTGTATGTCTGTGCTGTCTCCTGACTCGTAACAGTTGTGTACAGTTGCCTCAAAGAGTTCCTTTACTCGCTGTGGTGACGTTTACGTACGTATGGCAGAGTCTCAATACTAAACTTATTAATGAATGGGTAGTTAGTCTTGTAACGAGGGAGCTGATTGGTGGACAAGTTAGGGTGCTGGACATCAGATGTGGGTGGGGGGGGGGGGAATCCTTTCCCCAGCGGTAATGTAAATAGTGTAGAAGAATTAAGTACATGTGAGAGTGAAGGAATGACTGAACACTGAAGTCTGAGTAATAATGAATGACTCATGACCATCACCTGGCCCGGAGAGTGTTGGTGAGCGACGTGTGGCTGTGATAACAGAACACCTCGTGTCTCTCTCCCTGGGATCACTTCTTCACCAAATATGGTATGATGACACTTGTGTTGTCACGAGTCTTACGTCCCCCGCCGGTATATCACTCAACAGACACGCCACCAGTGAACCTGCTTCCTTTACAGTCCAACACACACTCATAAACACATTGTTTTTATTATCCTTTTCAATAACTTGCGGAAGTCATAATTATTGTTGTGATCAAAATGTGTTGTAACAGCCAGCTTGTGGTTGTGACAGACGGCCGCCACTTAACAGCCTTGTTGTCTAAACTACCAACTTAGTTTTGTTTATATATCACGCATTGTGATAATAATGACAACATGTAAGTACTTCTATTCTTCGGAACTTTGTTTACATCAAGAAAAAATGTATAGATAAAAATAGATAATTAGAGGAATAAGACAGGTATTAGTCCATAGGGATATAGGTATTACGGGCATATTATTATGTCGCTTATTTACGTCTTTTATCAAGGTGGTGAAAAAGTCTTCATAATCCAGCTTAAGTCAACATAATATAGCTTCTGTTATTAAATTGGCCGCCTCTTATAGCTTGATGGAGAGAGAGAGAGAGAGAGAGAGAGAGAGAGAGAGAGAGAGAGAGAGAGAGAGAGAGAGCGCAGTAGGCGGTAATCAGGCCGGGCCTAAAGTCTACGGATATCTCCCGCCACACTTCACTTACTCGCGCTGTTGACGGTACATTTTAAGCTCTCCAAGTCGAGTTTTGTTATTATAAAGATGCATTTCCTTCTCTACACATTGATACATAAGATACATTACGTACTTATCCACTAATATTCCAAATAATGACCGGAAGTTGGGAAAATTTGGGGTAAATCTGTCACAGTCATGCAGGGGAAAATTTAATTAATCCCTTCAATATGAGAAAAAATAAGTTTGAATGATCTTTTGGTGATGTTATTTTTTTTTATCTGATTTAATATGGAAAAAAATTATATCGGGGAGGTATTGGTTAAGGGGATATTTATCAGTTTTATTTGGTGGGATTTATTCAATATATATATATATATATATATATATATATATATATATATACGGTTATACATATTAAATACGCTATATGTAGAGGTGTGTGTGTGTGTGCGTGTGTGTGTGTTTATATCCTAATTTGACTTACTAACATCAAATACCACAATAAAAACATCTATCCATATACTTTGGATAAACTAATTTTACCGTTTATAAATTTCACTTAGAAATACTTAAGTCAAAACAGAGCTCAGGGGAGGGAGGGAGGGAGGGGGGGAGTGAAGGTACTTAATGAGTGTAATTATGCCGATAAATATTCTACTTAAATGAGCTAATTATCTCATGTATACACTATATTATTTTCTCCTTTTTTCCTTCACTCAAGTCATAATTCCTATCCTGAAAAAGTTTAAGGGAAATTCTTCTCACATTTGTGTATCTTTATAACTCGGCCCAAAATCTAAGTAAAATATAAATATAATAATGTAAATCTAATCATTATTCCTTTAACATATATAAACAAAATAATATAAAAACAAACATAAGCTAACAACACATTTAACCTCTGCAGTTCAATGTCAAACAGAATTAACCATCTTATATTTATTTTCTCCCCACATATATTTGGCTTCTCATCTTACGAACACTGGAGCTTAAGCCGGAAATAAGAAAAAGGTGGAGGAAGGTTGGTGCCTGTGCCTTCCTCCTCGCCCCCCCAACCATCCCCCTTTCCTCCCGTTGTGATGTGCTGCCTGATTGGAAGATTCAATTTCCATTCTTCACTTTCACACTTTCGCCTCTGCAATTGGTTTTATTCATGTTGGATGTTGTTTTCTCGTCATTATCATAAACAAGTCGAGCTGCTTAATATCTCAGATGTCACGAGGGCAAGTATTCGTCTTTCGTACAAGAACGTGTCGCGGTCAATAGTGAGTTTGTGGTGTTGGATACAATAGCTATTTTGGTAGGAGAGGTCAGGGTAGAATTGGGGTGGGGTGGGGGTAGGGAGTGGGGTGGGGGAGGTGGGGTTGGGTGGGAGGTGGGGTGGGGAATTGGGGTGGGGTGGGGAGTAGGGTGGAGATTGAGGTGGGGGTAGGGTAGGGTAGGGTGGGGTGGGGTAGGAGTAGGGGAGTGAGGAGTGGGGTGGGGGTGGGGAAGGGAGTAGGAGGAGTAGAGATTGGGGTAGGGTAGGGTGGGGGTGGGGTGGGGTGGGGGGTGGGGGTGGGAGTGCGTGGGGGTGGGGTAGGGTGGGGTGGCGTGGGGTAGAGATGGGATAGGGGTGGGAGTAGGGGTAGATTGGGGTGGGGTAGGGTGGGGAGTGGGAGTAGATTGGGGTGGGGTGGGAGTAGGGAGTGGGGTGGGGTGGGGTGGGAATTGGAATTGGGGTGGGGAGTGGGGTCAGAGATTGGGGTGGGGTGGGGTGGGGTAGGGGTGGGGTGGGAGTGCAGGGTGGGGGTAGGGTGGGGTGGGGTGGGGTGGGGTGGGGGTGAGATGGGGAGTGGGGTGGGGTTAGATTGGGTGGGGTAGGAGTAGGGTGGGGTGGGGTGGGGAATTGGGGAGTGGGGGTGGGAGTGGGGAGTGGGGTGGGAGTAGGGTAGGGTGGGGTAGGGTGGGGTGGGGTAGGGAGTGGGAGTGGGGTGGGGGTGGAATTGGGGTAGGATTGGGGTGGGGTAGGGTCAGAGATTGGGGTAGAGATTAGAGATTAGGGTGGGTTGGGGGGTGGGGTTGGTTGGAATTGGGGTGAGATTGGGATTGGGGTGAGTTAGAGTTGGGGTTAGAGATTAGGTTGGGGTGGGGAGTTAGAGTTAGAGTTGGGGTAGGATTAGGTCAGGAGTTGGGGTTAGGGTGGGGTGGGGTGGGGTGGGAATTGGGGTGGGGTGGGGTGGAGTGGGGTGGGGTGGGAATTGAGATTAGGGGTGGGGGAAGGGTGGGAATTGGGGAAGGAAGATTGGGAGTGGGTGTAGGGTAGAGATTAGGGGAAGGGTGGGGTGGGTGCTTATAGGGTAGAGATTAGAGTGGGTGTGGAGTGGGGAGTAGGGGTGGGGGTGGAACCCAGGAGTGGGGAGTAGAGATTAGGTGGGTGTAGGGTGGGGTAGAGATTGGGGTGGAGTGTAAGTTGGGGGTGGGTGTGGGAGTAGGTGTAGGGTAGGGGTAGGGTGGGGTAGGTGTAGGGTAGGAGTAGGGTGGGGTAGGTGTAGGGTAGGGTAGGGTGGGAGTAGGTGTAGGGGTAGGGTGGGGTGGGGTGGGGTGGGGTGGGGTGGGTCATGGGGTGGGGTGGGTGTAGGGTGGGGTGGGTGTAGGGGTGGGGTGGGGTGGAGTGGGTGTGGGGTGGGGTGGGGTGGGGTTATTTGGGGGTTCATTAGTTGAGAGAGAGCGTTAATAACCAGCCTCTCCTCTCTCTCTCTCTCTCTCTCTCTCTCTCTCTCTCTCCTCTCTCTCTCTCTCTCTCTCTCCCAATCGTTATTTCTTTCACCCTCCGCCTCTCCTTCTCCTTTCCTCAGTCTTACTTTAAAACTTCCTCGCCTCTCCCCTTCCCTCCCCCTGTCCTCCTTTCCTCCTCCCCAACTACAAAACAAAACAAAATATCCCACAGCAAAACACATCGGTATTCAACGTTTGCTTTTGTTGTTTTTTGTTGTTTTTGTTCTTTTTTTTTTACCAACACGATACTTTTTTTTTCTTTACAAGTTGGAAGGTAATTTGGTGAACGCTTCAATTAAATTAAAATATCCCACAGCAAAACACATCAGTATTCAACGTTTGCTTTTGTTGTTTTTTGTTGTTTTTGTTCTTTTTTTTTTACCAACACGATACTTTTTTTTTCTTTACAAGTTGGAAGGTAATTTGGTGAACGCTTCAATTAAATTTGTTTTAGTGTTATGTTAACTGAGTCGTCTCTTGTGGATGTTCTCTCCTAAGACCATTAGTTCAGTAGAGCGGAGAGACAGTGTGCCCTTGTGAGTGATGGTGAAGATTGCTACCAACACAACCTCTCTCCCTCTCTCTCTCTCTCTTGGTCTCGTTCTTGGTCTCGTTCTCGGTGTCAAGGCTTTTTTTTATCCCTTTTACCCCATTTTTTATGAGATTATTGCCAGGTGTGCGAAGTGAATGTTCTTAAAATTAGGTTTTTACTCCCACGTTGGTTAGCACTATATGTTTTCGCTACATATCCTTCCTTAGTCTGTCAGTCTCTTTTTCTGTCTCTCTCTTCTCTCTGTCAGTCTCTTTTTCCCTCTCTCTTCTCTCTGTCAGTCTCTTTTTCCCTCTCTCTTCTCTCTGTCAGTCTCTTTTTCTGTCTCTCTTCTCTCTGTCAGTCTCTTTTTCTGTCTCTCTTCTCTCTGTCTGTATCTCTCTCTGTCTGTATCTCTCTCTGTCTCTCTCTCTCTCTCTCTCTTCCCTCTCTTTTTTAAAACTATTTTTCTTTCAGTATTGGTGTTTCTCATGAGATCTTGTCCAGGTGTGAGGAGAGAACGTAGTATTATTGAGTAAGAACTCTCTCTATCGCTCATAAACACAATTTCTTTCTTCCCTCTTTCGCACTCTTTTAAAACACACTTTTTTCCTTCCTCTGTTCTCCACCCATTTTTTTTTTATAAGATTATGTCCAGATGCGGGACTAAGTTTATTATGGGAGAAAATAATGTGTGAAATATTATCGAGCAGAGAGTTTCTCCTGTGTTCTTTAAGCTAACTATTTCCTCTTCATTTTACCGCCTTTTAATAGATTATATCCATATTGGGGACATTAACCCCTTTATGAAGAGAAAATACTTTTAAACTAGACTTTTTCCTCTCCTTTTGAGGGTTTTATGAAGCCATATCCTGATGTAATACTATATTTTCTTTTATGGGCAACATGTGCTCTTAAAAATAGTTTTTCTCTTGACTTTTGAAGTTTTTATGAGATTATGTTCAGCGTAATGCCGGCGTGGGAGGGTAAATACCAGGGGTGCCAAGGGTCCGTTTTAGAGTGTCTCACATAATGCACACGGTTTAGTGTCAGAAAATGACACTCCGGCAAGTTTACAGAAACCTGTCTGTAACACTGTAGCGCAATGTTTATATTTTTCCACTAACTACAAAAACAACATTTCGTTATTAATCCTGGTCCTGTTTGTGTGTTATTTTAAATTTTTAGTGACGAATGTAAAATTTACAAAAAAGTATAAGTTTATCCCCATGGGGACAAAAAGGTGACAGAGTAATTTAGCTAACTCTTATTTCTAAGGCGGACAGGATGGCCACGGGTCTACTGTGAGAGGCTAAAACAACCTCACAGGGATGGTGACGGTGTGGCGTGTGACAGAAACAGCAAAATAACTTGTATAATATAGCGCCATCTGTCATTTTAACACTATACATAGCTGCCAGTACACTGCTGGATGACGCTTAAGAGAGACGCAGTCCAGATCTAGGACAACAATTAGCGACGGACTTTTGTAGAAGACAACGTGTAAGCGAACCCAGACACAGAGAGGAGGACCTTAGGGGTACATCCATAACAGAAATAAATATGAGATTATGACTAGATATACAAGCATAGTCCCTCACGTAGGTAGAAGCTGCAGTACCATCAAAGAAAGAAACAGCAAATATCACACATCTTCCGTCGGTGTGTGTGTGTGTGTGTGTGTGTGTGTGTGTGTGTGTGCCACCTTCGAAAGAACACTTGAAACTGACAACACCAAAAATAACACTTGCGTATCTTCCCTTCCGTCCTAAGACTACATAAGATAACCTTAACTACATCTCTCACTGGGGGGAAAAAATTACGTAATTTTCAACTGAAACTTAACCAGTTTTCGGAGTGGAAAGTTAGATTTAATTTTGGTCTGGGGAACTGCTTAATTATCTCACTGGGAACTTAATTGTGTGAGTGGGAATAAAATTGTGTTTAACCTGAATTTGATTTTACTAAAGAGGAACTGGATTTATCCCAGTGGAAGTTTAATTGATCTTCCAAGCTTTAAGTGACTTTTTTACCCCAGTGGAAGTCTGAAGAATTATTTCAGTGTGAATTATACTTAACTTACACACTTTTATGGTCTTATTAATACTGACAGGATATACGCTAACAGGTAGGAAGTGATATAGAGATATGAACGCAGGTACAGGTACAAAGATACGAGACACAGGTACAACTTTTGGTACAAGTAAAATTATACCGTCGAGGCATATAAAGTTAATACAGATAAAGTCATATACTGTAATGTGGTTTAACTACGGGTACAGAAAAAAATAAATGACTTTTATTTTGTGATCAAGGTGATTTTTCCTCTAAAACTAAATAATTTTACTACGAAGTTTAAATAGTTTTGTTCTCGTGTTCTCTAAGGACAAAATATTATTGTTGTTTTTTCATAATTTTTTTTTTTTTTAGATAAGTCTTCATTTAATGTTTTTTTTCCACTAGTTTTTTTTTTATCGTATTCAGATAGAAAATTTATTTCCCTGTTTCTTTTATTTTCGTTTTATCTTAATACTTTCCGTTTGTTTCGTCATTCTCTTAAGTCTTATTCCAACAAACATATTTTTACAAGTGCCTCGGTTGTTATTTGCTAGGCTTTCATATCTGCTGTTTGTTTTCGTGTGTCTGTGTGTGTGTGTGTGTGTGTGTGTGTGTTTTTTGGGCGTTCATATCTCTCTTTTATCTTCGTTCTCTTATGTTTATCGTCTTTCTTTTTCATCTTTTGCCAACAGACTTTCATGTTATTGTACGTTCGCTTTTGGTCGCCATGTCAAATATTTATTTTAATTTAGTGTCTCTTTAGAGCACCTTGTGGGTATTATGCCACCCCTTCCACCTCAACCTGCCACCCCATCCACAACCTGCCACGTCCTCTGCTGGCCATACCCTACAACCTCCCCATTGGTTACGCCCCCCACCCAAGCAGATCCCTCCCCGGCCACACCCTGCCACCCTCCCCTCTCATGACACGAGACTTTTCCGCCAAGCCAACACTTCTCGGTATTTTCACGTCAACACCTCGCTTCTCACGCCTCGTTTTGGGCCACTCCTCCTCCCCCAGCAGCATGTTTTTCCGTAAAGAACTTGTGGGAAGGTCTTATGGGAGGAAACTGGCAGTCCTGGAACGTCTTAACTAAAGAGAAGCAACTTAGGATGGGTGTGAGAGTGTGTTGAGGTATATTGTAAATGGTTCTAGTCTTAAACTCAAGTTCTTTGGTCATTACTTGTGTTTACTTTCGGTTTGTGTGATCGTGTTGTTTTATGGAGCTTGTGGTCGCTTTAGAAACGTCTCGTGGTGATATTTGAGTAATTTAAGATCAATACTATTTCTATAATTTTCATTTCCAACTAAACTTGTCGTCACAGCCCACCCATTGTACTCGCCTCCTCCTCTTCCTTCTCCTCTTCCTCCTCCTCCTCCTCCTCCTCCTCCTCTTCTAGACCAAGTACTACATGGGTTTGTGTACCTCAGGCTGTGTGCAAGATTACCTGCCGCTCGCATGCTCCTAAAGTTAGCCGTGTAGATCACCCGTGTTACATGTTATTGAAACGATAATATAGACAGTGAGGGCGTTATGGAAGCCTTGAAGTTGGTTAATGAGATACTAAGTGAGAGGGAAAGTTGTTCTAGAAACACTTGATTGACAGGGGGAGTAAAATAAGTGCATTAACGGATTTACTGGTTGACTCTGCTCAGTGTCTCCGACCAAGTGATGATGGTCTTGAGGTATTAGATAAGGCGATTATAAGTCCACAATAAAATTTAATTCAACGGGTGGTGGGACGTGAGGTGTGAAGGCTTCCATCAGTCAGGTAGGTTAGGCATATAACTCTATAAGTCCTAAGAATTATGACATTTACTCCAGGCACAGGTTGAATGATCTGGTGTTTGTGGAGAATTACAGAGGATTACTGAAGTTGGTTTATGTTAGGCCAGAGACAACACCAGGATAACGATGGGTCCTGTTTCCTGCCTCACCCAGGAGACCAAACTGTCAAATGAAAACTAACCCCATCGTTGAGAACAGTCTGAAATATGACTGAAGATTACAAAGTACTTACGGGTTCTATTGATTATAATGACAATATTAATCTAAATATCATTAATACCACTTTTAAAATACCATAATAGAGCGAGACGAGGAACACACCCACCTGCCAGACACACACACAACAACAAACACTATTCCACAACACAAGTATTTCCATTTATTTAGGAACTTATGTGGTCTCGTCATTACCCGGGTTTACTGTCCCGGCGCGGCTGGCAATCACCTACATAGAACAGAATAATTTAGTTTCTGGGAACACTTCCATAACGAGAGTGGTGATGCGGGGTTGATGGTGCACCTTATCATGTAACACGGCTGGGGGGAGGAGGGGGAGAGGGGAACGGATGGGGAGAGGGGGACGAGTGGGAGAGGGGAACGGAGTGGGAGAGGGGGACGGAGTGGGAGAGGGGGACGATGGGGAGAGGGGGGACGATGGGGAGAGGGGGCGGATGGGGAGAGGGGACGGATGGGAGAGGGGGGACGGATGGGGAGAGGGTGACGGATGGGAGAGGGGACGATGGGGAGAGGGGACGGATGGGAGGAGGGACGGATGGGAGAGGGGGATGGGGAGAGGGGGACGGATGGGGGAGAGGAGGGGATGGGGAGAGGGGATGGGATGGAGGGGAGAGGGGGACGGATGGGGAGAGGGTGGAGGGGAGAGGGGACGGATGGGGAGAGGGGGATGGGGAGAGGGGGGGATGGAGAGAGGGGGGGGCGGAGGGGAGAGGGGGGACGGAGGGAGAGGGGACGGAGTGGGAGAGGGGAACGGAGTGGGAGAGGGGGACGGAGTGGGAGAGGGGGACGGAGTGGGAGAGGGGGACGGATGGGGAGAGGGGGACGGATGGGGAGAGGGGGACGGATGGGGAGAGGGGAGATCCTCTTGACTACCCTAACAGACTATCTGCTGGAGGGTTATGGAGTTGTTTGGTAGTGTAGTGTAGTGTAGTGCATGGTTTTGGTCTGCATAAATTGTTACCTGATTACATACATACTCTCTCTCTCTCTCTCTCTCTCTCTCTCTATCTCTCTCTCTCTCTCTCTCTCTCTGTAACACTTAGCCTTTCTAACACATCGTTATTGTAAGCAGGATCTCAAGTAGATCAATATATAATTCCGTGTTCCCCGTGCACCACTCTAGACCCGTAAATAAGTAGTGAGGCCTGAGACATAGAGTATTAGCTACCACAGATGTCATCGTCTCAACACAGAGTACTAGCTATAGGAATCATTCTCTTGTTTACTGCAATAAATTCTCGTAATTATTTAACCTGTAACGCAATTTTTTCCTTTTTTCGTGTACAATGACGTATACATCAGACATGAATTAATGAAAACAGTGGATTACTTTTACATCGGAATTTCATCTTTGAGTGAAGAAATATGACTCACTATTGTAGGGATTATTGGCTTGTGGGTGGGGGCGAGATAGGACTACCGAGGACTGCTGACATGTTGGAAATAAATGAAAAATGCCTATCCAACCCCCACATCCCCCCGTTACCCCTCCCTAAAAAAAATCCTCCCCAGAGAAACAAAAAAAGTTGATCAGAAAGTCAGACAGGAGGGGCGGACGTGAAGGGGGGCGGACCTGAAGGGGGGCGGACCTGAAGGGGGGCGGACCTGAAGGGGGGCGGACATCTTCCCAACCCCAAATTCTGAAGACATTTTATTTACTCTGTTGGTAAATTAACTTCACCAAAATATAAAGGTTAATTTCGCATGACAATTTCGTAAGGGTATTTTTATTTTCCCAAACACTGGTATTGTTGACCGTGTGAGTTATTCAAAAAATAGTTAATTGCTCCGTTAATTGTCGTAGTTGGCTGCACATGGAAGGTCTACGCGTCTCTTTTTTTCTTTAGATGGTTTGTTGTTAATACTCCCGCCAGAGAAACTTTTCGGGCAGTCACTCAACATCAAAGTATTTTCACGGGAATTGTAATTATGAGTTTAAATTGGTATATTTTAAGCAGATAAAAAAAAAGATCGGGTGACAGATCTTGTGTGTTTGATGGCGAGAGTCAGGTCTTATGGCGAGAGTCAGGTCTTATGGCGAGAGTCAGGTCTTATGGCGAGAGTCAGGTCTTATGGCGAGAGTCAGGTCTTATGGCGAGAGTCAGGTCTTATGGCGAGAGTCAGGTCTTATGGCGAGAGTCAGGTCTTATGGCGAGAGTCAGGTCTTATGGCGAGAGTCAGGTCTTATGGCGAGAGTCAGGTCTTATGGCGAGAGTCAGGTCTTATGGCGAGAGTCAGGTCTTATGAGTGTTTTATTGCAATTTTTCTTCTCCTTTCTAACGACTTCACTTTTCTTGTCTGGTTGTTTTGTAAGACGAAATAAAAATGATTTAATTCTACTTCAATTCTGACTTTGATAACAAGGTGAACTTAAATTAATATTACGTACAGAGTTGATAATAGTTTTAATTCTCTCCTCTGCCTACCAATAAACACCTTTCAGTGGTTAACTTATACACTTATATTATCAGTCCCTGGCGACACGTACACTTATCACCTTCTCCTCCGCCTCCTCCTCCTCCTTTACTTCCTCCTTCTCCTCCTTGTCTCCGCCTACCTAATCCCTCTCTCCCTTTCTTGTTCTCCTCTATCTTCTCCCACTCTCTTCCTAGTCCTTAAATCTCTTCCTTCTCCCTCCTCCTAATCTCCACATCTCCCCTTTATCCCCATACCTCCTCCTGATCCTCACACTTCCCCCTGATTATCACACTTCCCCCTGATCCTCACATTCCCCCTGATCCTCACGCTTCCGCCCTGATCCTCACGCTTCCGCCCTGATCCTCACAATCCTCACACTTCCCTAATCCTCACACTTCCCCTCACACTTTCCCCCTGATCCTCACACTTCCCCTGATCCTCACACTTCCCTGATCTCACACTTCCCTGATTCCTCACACTTCCGCCCTGATCCTCACACTGATCCTCACACTCCCCCTGATCCTCACACTTCCCCCTGATCCTGATCCTCACACTTCCCCTGATCCTCACACTTCCTGATCCTCACACCTCTGATCCTCTCATCTCACATCCTCACACTTCTGATCCTCACGCCGCCGCTTACTTGGTCATCTTCACGTCAACATTCCTGGCTGGCACAAACACTTTGACAGTCTCCTCCACCTACATGTTTTTCCTGGGGGACACGTAACGAGGCGGAGGAGGAGGAGGAGGAGGAGGAGGAGGAGGAGGAGGAGGGAGGAGGAGGAGGAAGAGGAGGAGGAGGAGGAAGAGCAGGAGGATAAACACGAAGCGGAGGAGGAAGAGGAGGAAGAGGAGGAGGAGGAGGAGGAGGAGGAGGAGGAGGAAGAAGGTAGGAGGAAGAGCAGGAGGATAAACACGAAGAGGAGGAGAGAGGAGGAAGAGGAGAGAGGAGGAGAGGAGGAAGAAGAAGAGTAGGAGGAAGAGCAGGAGGATAAACACGAAGCGGAGGAGGAAGAGGAGGAGGAGGAAAAGGAGGAGGAGGAGGAGGAAAAGGAGGAGTAGGAGGAAGATGAGGAGGTAGATGAGGAGGAGGAAGATGAGGAGGAGGAGGAAGATGAGGAGGAGGAAGAAGAAGAGAAAGGATGTTAGTCACCACCTTTTACATCGTAAGCTGGAACATATGACCCTTGACTTGGACTCCGGAAAGTTAGTACATAAGGATAGTTTTTTATTTTACTCCTAAGATGGTAACAAACAGGGTTGGGTTGGGTTGGGTTAGGTTAGGTTAGGTTAGGTTACAGTAACAGTGTAAATTTGACGCCATTTTAATATAGCCTTAATATGCCAACTTGAGTATATGACCCAGTTAAGTGCATTCTATATTATCCATTTGAGGGAAAATTTAACGTAGGAAACTTTGAGAATGTGGGAATTGATTAGTTAAAAAAAATGATTTGGGGGAAATTTCTCTCATGTGTAAATATTTTCAGTGTTTAGAAAGATTCAGTCTCTCTAAACCCAGTAAATTTTAGAGAGAGAAACATGTATTTCCAGTCTTTAATTTTATATCCCCTTTGAGTTAATAGATTAATTTTTCATATATTACACGACTTAGAGACTCAAACACGAATGGAGTCTCTCGGAACGCTCGTCACAGTCGTACTCTGGGCTACTGTACACATCCGAGTACAAGATTATGTGAACAAGAGCTTTTATTATTTTTACAGTGAACACAAACTCCTGTTCACGTGTCTGTTTACATTCGAGTATATCACCTCTACACTGACATACCTCCAGTCATGTCAGTGAGATATGTAGTGACTCTGTTAAATGGCTCTTGCTATGGGCAGTGACTCTATATTAAGAGTTTCTCCCTATTTACTGTGACTCTCTATATACAATTTTAACAAGATAAGCTAAGATCGTCCCTCTATGAGCCTCTGTAGTCAGTAGAGATAATCTTCAATAGAATCTATAAACAAACATGACTCAACAAGCAATGACTCCTATGGATAATGAAAACAATGCAAGCTAGCTAGAGTCTTATCCTACCCTACCCTACCCTACCCTATTCTCCCTATTCTCTCTATCTCTCTCTATGAGTTGAAGGCAAGAGCTTACCATCATATCCAGGATAATGTTGCCTCTTCATCACCGCCAAGCCTTTATGGTCGGGCACTGCGGGGTATCAGCTGCACTACACTGAATAATTTAAGCTCTCACCCTCCTCTTCACCTCCCCAACCGAGGTTCTCAACTCCGTGATGCTTGGATTACTACACGCGCGCCCATGATGTTACCTACACCACCTCCTTCTCAGCCGTACATGACACACTAGAGGCGTGTATGGGGTTCCTGTGGCGTGGGTAGAGTTATATCAGGTATAATTAGAAGTTTGCAGGTATGATTAGCTGTTTTTCGTGATTATTTGAGATTCATCATTTTTATTAGTTTTTGTTTATGATGTGTTTACGTTCACACAATCATAAGGAGTCATTCGGGCAGCCTAGAAATACAATATTCAGGAAATGATCTTAGTCCTACAGCACAATTAGTCACACGGGAAGCCTACGAACAATATATAATTCAATATTCCTGACTGAATGGCCTCAGTATATCATCTGGCCAGCCTTCAAATATACTGTCATGCAAAATTTATGGTAGTAGTCACTCAGTCATTCATCATGGCAGCTTTTACATATATATATATATTATTTTTACAAAGACAATATTCAGCAAACCGGATCAGTTATGTAGAAGACTTTCTGAACGCTCTATAATGTGGTGTGATTTTGTCGTAGTGGTTAAAGCAGACATATGTGGACTGTAGCCTCCACATACACCGTCATACACGAATATTACTGAGTATAACTTAAATCCTTATCTATATCTTAAAGATGATTCATAAACGTCGAATTCCAACCTAATGTGACCAGTTGTAAAAGCAAAGGTATCTATGTAAATTAATTCCATTAGTATTTTCATTATATATATTTGTTTATGAATACTAATTTGTCAATCTCACAAGGATTCTTATATATTACTTTCGCACAACATTCCTAATTAAGTTGTCTGGCAGTACATTCTCCGTGTCTTTTCACTTCTAATACTCGTGCTCTCGGTGGATAAGTTGGCTATATCAAAAACCTCAACACCTTCAACAACATAACACTGAAAATAATGTTCTATTTTGATATTTCCTAAGTTCATTGTCTCTTTCAGCATCTGTATTATTTTAGGAATTAAGCCAATTTATCCATCTATTCATTCATTCACCCTTTTTATCTATCTGTCTAACCATCTTTCTTTCTTCCGCTGTGACCCTGTTTAACCTTCTCTCTATTTTTCTTCCCCTGTCTCTCTTTCTTCACCCCCTCACACTATCTCTCTCTTTCTGTACCCTTTCCCTCTCCCTGTCCCACTCTCGCTTCCCTTCCATCAGCTCTGAGTATATACGATCAACGTGCCCAGTCTTGCATAAAATTTACCCCTATAGTATTTCCTATGTCATCATCATCAGCTTTCACGACGAATTAATCCATCACCGACAAAATATTCATAATGTTGAATTTTAGGGAAGTAAACCCAACCCAACCCAACCCCCTAACCTAACCTAACCTAACCTAACCTAACCTAACCTTTTGATCAATGAGTTTGGAGAAAAAAATTATATATATATATAAATATATTTAATATAATATTCCTTTGTTCTATATTAGTCTCCAGGCAAAGAGAGACATTGCAGGATATTGCAACTCAGTCTCATGAATTTCTAACACATGGTTATAATGATCGAGAAAAAAAAAGGCTTATATTATGGATTTAGTTGTTAATCATTTTGTAGTGAATATATTTTTGTGTGTATATCCCCTTAAGCTGTTGTAGCCCTTTGAGGATGATGGTTTAAACTATAACCCTTTGAGGATAATAGATAAAGCTATAGCCCTTTGAGAAATATTGATAAAACTATAACCCTTTGACGATGATGGATTAAATAAGGTGATTTAATGACATTATTTAGTGTGTATATAGTTAACATAAGGACGTAGGTGAACCATGGTAGGTTGGCACAGTAGGATCTCTCTCTCTCTCTCTCTCTCTCTCTCTCTCTCTCTCTCTCTCTCTCTCTCTCTCTCTCTCTCTGACTTCACTGAATGAAATTTCATAAAAAAAACGTTCATTTTAGTAATAACCAAAAATCATACGGTAATTCCGATGCAAATGAATCCAATGAAAGTGAAATTTTATAGTAGTAGTTAGTACCAACTAATGACCAGCAAGTGAATTAATGTTGATATCTCTCCTCTATGTTTTACTTATTACTATATGAAGGAAAATAAATGAATAATTCGATGTTTTTTGGCAGAGGTAGGTTATCATTAATGTTTATAATAATAATAATAATAATAATAATAATAATAATAATAATAATAATAATAATAATAATAATAATAATAATAATAATAATAATAATAATAATAATAATAATAATAATAATAATAATAATAATGTTTAGTTTAGAGTTATATACGTATACAATTTAAGGGAAGACGATTCTATATATTATATATTACATAAATTATTACTATACAAATAACTATAAGCAAAAGAAGCAGAAGGTGAAGATTCTATATTAACTCACATAACTAAGACGTGATTAAAACAACATCAGTAGTGGATAAGTACGTAATGTATCTTATCATATGTATCAATGTGTAGAGAAGGAAATGTATCTTTATAATAACAAAACTCGACTTGGAGAGCTTAATATACAGTATACCATCAACGGCGCGAGTAAGTGAAATGTGGCGGGAGATATCCGTAGACTTTACGCCCGGCCTGATTACCGCCTACTGCATACTAAGACTCTCTCGCTCTCTCTCTCTCTCGTTCTCTGTATATTTGTATGATTTTTACATGTGAATGTTGGCGTTTCTCAAGTACTCAATATTCAACACACCAGCAGGGGGCGTCTCAAAGAATACCGTCTATATTCAAATACAAACAGAAAAGCTTATTGAAATCTAATCTCGTCTAACCCCTTCACGATGGGACGCTAATTTTAATATTATTTTTGGATATTGTCAGATGGTTTAAATCTTCACAAAAAGAACCTCTTTACCCCGTACACAAATATAAACATTAAATCCTAACATCCCGGTAATCAGATGAGAAATTTACTTCATATCTGTATTTTAATAAAAAAAATATCCGAATATCAATGAATCTATAAATATCTAGCCTTAGGGAGTTAAATTCATTACTCAAACAGGAGTAAAATAGTCAATAAGAAAGTGTATTTTGTATCTCTAACTCCGAGACCACAGCATCAGCAGTCAGGTCGGAGAGACAGCTGATGCCGGAGTTTGTAGACCAAATCTGTGTAAACAACGACCACAGCAGTAAAACATTCTCTTTCTATGTCTCCATGTAAAATGATAGTGTAATATTATTGTAGCTTCAGAAACTACATTACAGCGTTTCAATGTGAACTCGGGTTAATACTGTACATGTGAAATTATAATCAAAATGCACTTGCCTAATGCTAAAAAAAAAATCCGCTTTTGGCCGCATACTGTGAACTCGCATTACACTGTATGAAAATGTGATCTGAAAGCACTTACATCATGTCAGGTAACGTCACTGAATCTTCACATCTGGTAACAACCATTAGAGGTTTAGGAAGAAACATGGAATGAGACCCAGGAAGTGCATTATAGGTAACTGTAAAATAACATTAGAGTCTATCCTTAATCACTTGCAAGAGGTCAACTAGAAACTTACATTATAGTCTATGAAAATATCATCTGGGAGCACCTGATAATACTCGGACATTCCTCTCAAAGTGTTGTGCCATTCAAAAACAATAATTCAACCCAGGAACTCATCAACATGTATGGTGGTGAAAGTAAGCAAAAAAAATACAATTCATGGAAGGCATCATCCTGACACCCATACCAGTACATGGAAGTAAGATCCAGACACACCTGTATCTAATTAAAGGATTGAGTTAGACAGGTGAGTGAGGACTGACACACACCTTCTGGCATACACCCTTACCTGACGATGAATTGTTACCGGTTGTACAATCTTACAATTACATCTCTCTTATTACCTTATCAGGGATTTTGATGTAATATGTGGCTGTAGGTGTATGAAATATGATATTAGCCGAGACGTGACAATTTGCTGTGTACCTGTGAGTGGGTGTCAGGTGATATCGTCAGGTGTCTGGTAGATTATAGTGATTAGAAAAGATTAGTAGTGAAGTACTTACGTAATAACAAACAAACACACACACACACACACACACACACCTCCACCCACACCAACTCCTCCATGCACAAACACACCCAAACACACTCACATCCACACATAAACACCCAAACACACACGCATACATACACACACGTACACAGGAGGAGGTACACAGGTCACGTGCGAAAGTCAGACGCAGCTGTGTGGGTATGGAGGTGTGGGACGTGAGCAGCCATGTGTCACCTGCTAGTCCGGGAAACTGCTTTTGTACGTGCCAGGGGAGGCCGCCACGCCCACCGCCGCACTACAGCACTCTACAGCAACAAGGGCGACGTTACAGTATCCAAGAAGACGGTTACAGCAAGAGTATTTGAGGGGACACATGCAACTCCCAAGAAACATAATATACTTCATGAAATGGATATCCCTTCAAATGACACATATTACTCCAAGAAATACATATCCCTCCAAGAGACACACCCCCCCCAAGAGACACACACACACACCCCGCAAGATATACATACATCTCTAAGTGACACATGGTCCTCCAAGACCCAAACCCTTCCCCAAAAGACACACAACTTCCTCCAAAAGACACACCAGCCCTCCAAATGACACACAAACCTCCCCAAAAAGACACACAAACCCTTCAAAACGCACACCAACCCCTGCAACATAGACACATACTTCCCCTCCGTCTCTCCCAAGAAGCTAATTCACCTCCAAATTATATATATATATTAAACAAGAAATTCCACCTCCAAAAGATTAAAGCAAGCTGGGAAGATCCTCGCTAGTAGCTTCCCTTCCGTATGATGTTTTATGTGATCCAATTACCTTCACCGACCTCTGAGCTCTCCCCACCTGGCTCTCCCCACCTGGCTCTCCCCACCTGGCTCTCTCTACACACACACTAACGCTGCATACCTTACCTGTACACTAAGAATAAGAGAAAAAAAGGTGAATCGTATTACGTAGCAGTGTTTTGTTATGTTATGATATGGTTCTTGTTATATACGATTTAGTGTGATTATTTATTTTTTGGTGTAATTATATACTGGTTGTTAATATAATATGTAAATTTTTTGGTTTAATATAATCTCGTATATAACAGGATATAATTAATATTATATACGGTTTAAACTTGTAATTTCAGTGTAAAATTTTATTCTATGTAATGTAGCACAATTAAATATATAACTGTGTCTTAATATTACGCTGTAGCATATCACGGGCGGTATAATAGTGTATAAAATAATGAAATATAATGCTTACGTTTATTTTACGGCAAAAAATATTAATTTATAACATCATATATATATATATATATCGTATAATGTAATATAATATAAAACCATATCCTAATATACCACAGAATTAGGATATATTCATGGGATACAATAAACTATAATATAACGATACTATAGTGGGATAATGTAACCCAATATAAGATCGCATGATATGATGAAGTATAGTGTAATATAATACATAATATAGCCTGGTAATATACGCATTGTCCTATAAGGCAATACACTGACACAATGTAATATAGTGTGTGTTAGATATACTTAGACATAGAACACTGTTATAAGAGGGAAATTACGTGATATATTAGTACATATATTTTTTTTTATTAATATCATTCATTCGGTCTAGCTCTCTCGGTCTAGCTCTCTCGGTCTAGCTCTCTCGGTCTAGCTCTCTCGGTCTAGCTCTCTCGGTCTAGCTCTCTCGGTCTAGCTCTCTCGGTCTAGCTCTCTCGGTCTCTGTATGTATAAGTAATTTTCGTGGTATATTTTATGTAAAAGATCCGTATGAATATAATAATTTACTCGTAATATGATTGGAACCGCAGTAATACAACCTCAGCTCTGGTAAATTACCTCACGTCATGACAACTTTGCCTTACACCATGACAACATTGCCTCACACCCAGATATTACCAGCTATGCCAACAACAACAAGTCCCATCATAGATCTGGTGAGGTGATGACCCTGAACTCGCCCAGCTCTCTTACTCTAGATATCCAGGGGCCGTCATCACAGCTTCTCCGCATTACTCTGAATACATTTCGCCAATCCCAGGCCAAATAAAGTCGTGCTCCTGTAAAACAAACTCTAGAGCCCCTGACAATAAGACTCAGAGCCCCGTGGTACAGGGTGTGAGAGGCGGTGTAAGTTGCGACAAGGCTGTGATAGGCCAATGTACCTAGGGAAGAATGCGGCGGATCGATGTACATTCCTGCGGATAGTTTTGACTGCGTTCGTGTGACACTTCTGGATCCCCGCGAACGCAAACAAACTCCCCGCTCATGTCAAGAGGCTCTGAAAGGCGGGTCCGGGGATTTTTTTAAACAGATTGTCCTGTCAAGCATAGGATAATAGGGTACTCTTGGCAAGGCAGGAGTGACAGTTACCACACGAGGTATATATAATATACCAGACGATCTAAATAACAATCTTGGATAATATCTGGATGAGAGTTTATCACGCGCCGTCACCACTAACAGGCAGGTACCATGAGTGAGGATAATAAAAGATTACTCTATTTCGTAATTATTTACCAGGGAACTAAATCTTAAGTGAGAATTAAACTATCATGAAGAAAAATCACCTGTCTCCCTTCACGACACTTAGATTCAAAAACACACAGATTCTTAACAGTCTCTCGTAAATAAAACAACTTTAATAAAACAACTAACGTCTCATGAATTTTTATATCCCTGGAATTTTGATATATCTCTCCTAAGTGAACTTTGACTACGGTAAATATAAGATTGCTTGAGAAAATACTGGAATTTATGAAGGTATAAATATTGGTCAGCCTCAGGAAAACACACACATGGGCAAAGCTTTTATTGACACGACTTATTCACTATACTGATATATGAGCTGAGAATCACAGGGAAATGATCCATAAACCTCCAAGCTGTAAGATGCACGCACACACACACACACACACACACACACACACACACTCAAATCCACCAACGCAATTAAGTTTCCAACGCACTCAAGTCCGTCGCCCAGCAGAAGGGTAAGCACAGAGTCATTAGGTTCGCTTTTATTTTTATTTTTTGTCTAGGTCGACGTTCCTAAGAGGCGCGACCCATTAATTAACGAGTGTGAGAGGGACAGGGGAGGGGAGGAGTTTAGAGGAGTAGTGGGAGTAGAGAGGGATGGGGAGGGGAGGAGAGAGGAATGATGCGAGGGAGGAAGGAGGTGAGGGAGGTGGGGAGGGCGAGAAGAGGAGGGACGAAGGAAGAAGGGAGGATGAGGGAGTGGGAGGAGGATGATAGGGGGAAATTCATAATTGAGGAACAACACCAAAAATAGAAATAGAAACAAAAACAAAAACAAAAACAAAAACAAAAACAAAAACAAAAACAAAAACAAAAACAAAAACAAAAACAAACACAAAAACAAACACAAACACAAACACAAACACAAACACAAACACAAACACAAACACAAAAACAAAAACAAAAACAAAAACAAAAACAAAAACAAAAATAAAAATAAAAATAAAAATAAAAATAAAAATAAAAAAAATAGAAATAGAAATAGAAACAGAAACAGAAACAGAAACAGAAACAGAAACAGAAACAGAAACAGAAACAGAAACAGAAACAGAAACAGAAATAGAAATAGAAATAGAAATAGAAATAGAAATAGAAATAGAAATAGAAATAGAAATAGAAATAGAAATAGAAATAGAAATAGAGATAGAGATAGAGATAGAGATAGAGATAGAGATAGAGATAGAGATAGAGATAGAGATAGAGATAGAGATAGAGATAGAGATAGAGATAGAGATACTTCTTCCACTAACAAACTAACTCATAACTTTATCCTTAATTAAGTGAATAGAATTGAATGAACAGTTGATTGCACTTCCATTCACAGGATCTAGAGCTGAAGAGAAGCGAGAGGAAATGAATATAAAATTGAAGGGTTAACATAATCAATTCTCAGTCTATTCGCGAGGCTCCTTATTCCATCCTGGTCTTGTTATATTAAAGGTTAATTCTAATGTTCTATGGACACAGGTTTACATTTTCTTACTTAAGGACAAAAAGATAATAAACAAGCTATCTAAACATCTGTGTGAGGCAATATGACACAACGGATGAAGGATTTTGACAACTCTATCGAGACAACAGGAGTCACAGTGTTCAATTTGACATTCATCGTCACAAGCCATAAATACATTTTTTTTTTAATTGTGAACAAAAACGCAAAGAGGAAATTTTTATTTACAAAAGTTGCTTTCCTGGGAACTGGGCCAGCTGTAAAGCGTAGTGGGGAAAAAGTCATCTTTAAGTATCTATGAAAACTCTCTCCCTCTTTCTGTTTTTTCTTATAATCTCCCTAACAGTGGCTGTTAAATCCATTTGGATAATTTTCCTTACAGCTGCGGTGAAATTCCTGTCTGGTTTAGCCATTATCTATATACCATTAATCTTAATTATTATTTGAAATTGGTGTATGTCTGGCAATGTGGGTATATTCTGTCTCTTTTATCATGCCTGCCTGCCTGCCTGTCTGTCTGTCTGTCTGTCTGTCTGTCTGCCTGTCTGTCTGTCTGTCTGTTCCCTTTATATCGTTCTCTCCCTTCGATGTTAGTTTATTATTTAATTACTTTCTCTCCTCTTCTTTTTCTCCATATTTTCGCTTTTTCTTCTCTTTCCCTTTTTATCTTCTTATCCTCTTTCTTCTCTCGAAAAGAAAGAACGGCAAGGAGAGAGAGAGAGAGAGAGAGAGAGAGAGAGAGAGAGAGAGAGAGAGAGAGAGAGAGAGAGAGAGAGAGAAATAATAAGAATAATAAATAAAAACCTACATTCCAATTATTTTCACTTTATTTTCTTTTTTTGTGGTTTTTTTTAAATGTGATCTCAAATAGTTGCTCCGAATTGGATTCTCTTATCGCTTAAAGCAGAGAACTAGGAAGAGTAGGGAGGGTTAAAAGAGGGGGGGCGGGAGGGGGAGAGAGAGAGAGGGGGAGAAGAGGAGGGAGGGGAAGGGAAGGGAGGGAGGCAGGAGGGATGGGAGGGAAGGGGAAGAATCGAAGCACAAGAAAAAAAACTCCCTCCCAGCTGATGTTTCCCAGACTCTCCCTATAGCCAATGCAGCAACGATATGCACTGAACCCCAAATATCACTTCAGAGGGTTAATGTCACTTGGGGGAGGGAGGGAGGAAGGGGGAGAGGAGGGGGGAAGGTGAAGAGAGGAGGAGGGGAAAAGGAGGGGGAGATGGAAGGAGGACCGAGAGATAATTGAGTTATTTTAAGTGATTTGTTATTATTTTTGTTTTGTTTTATTATAATTTGTCTACCCTAAAGTTCTACGTCCATTTACAGCTAATTCTTATGTTTTTTTAATCTATAGTTTCCTTTATCAAAAATTATATCTCGGTTTGCTTCATCCATCTCGCCTCTGTTTAGTATTATCACAGTCAAGTTCTCAAATATTTAATCCTATCTTTAAAGGGATTCACATACACAAGAATATAATGTAGAAAACTCCTATGTTAAGTTTCCTATCATTTCTACTCTTAATTATGTACTTATATGTTGTTATAATCTCAAGCGTCGGTACATTTAGTATGCTTTGTTTTGATGAATAAATTGGTAAAGTTTTACTCATGTTTATGTGATTAGTCTAATTAATTAAAATATTATCAAACAATAATAATAATAATAATAATAATAATAATAATAATAATAATAATAATAATAATAATAATAATAATAATAATAATAATAATAATAATAATAATAATAATAATAATAATAATAATAATAATGATAATGATAATGATAATGATAATGATAATGATAATGATAATGATAATGATAATGATAATGATAATGATAAATAAATTTGTCCACTAATAAACGAGGCAGATACAAAACAATACTATATACTATCTATAGCGAGTAAATCTTAGAATTAAATGATCCATTCAGCCATACAATATTTCCTAACCATTCAAGACAACGTTGAATTATGGCTGAAAAAAAAAATAAATAAAACACGATAAAACACGAATTCGAAAAAAATACAAAGAAATAATAAAGAAAATATCGGAAGAGGTAGGTACGAAAAATCCTCAATTCGCAAAATATTTCGGTCATATTTACGGCTGGCAAAGAATTGGGGACGTAGTGATGTGATTTTAAGGCCAATCAAGGCGAGATAAGAATGCCAGGCTCAGGGTTATAAGATGTTCAGAAAGCTTTGTGTAAAACCTGAACCCCAGCCCTCTGAGTTATGAGCCAGGACCTCGGGGGATTGTTTGTGTACTGTAGGAGAACATTGTCATATGCAGCCCAGAGATGTAGAGAGAATATCATTGTTGGGTTTTTTTTAGATTAAATTCCTCGCAGTTTCTGTAGGTGATAAATTTTGATAACCGTCGCGTCTGTTCCAACACTCATATTTCCAGAGGCGCCGCCCTTGTTGCAGACTTACGAGGCGGGGAAACACCTCTCTCTCTCTCTCTCTCTCTCTCTTTTGTTTTTTCTCTTTTTTTTTAAATTAGAAAGAAAGGAAAATAGACTCTCTTCCCTATGCTATATTTATACACGATCCGTATTATTCTCGTTTGTATGATGGGTATACAACACAGTACTCTCTCTCTCTCTCTCTCTCTCTCTCTCTCTCTCTCTCTCTCTCTCTCTCTCTCTCACAATACCAACCACTTTACTTCAACATATACATTTACACATAGCTGCCTACATGCATATATGAATACTTTGACTTATATTTCTCTCCAAGTAACATTTACTTTAGACAGACAGACATTACAAAGTCCATAAACACTATTAGACTTTGTTAATTTCTATGAACCTAATACATAAATTTACTTTCACTTCTCTCTTTTTTCAGCGTCACATTACAATAAAGATAATACCTGTATCCTGAAATAAGGTAAAGATAACATATAAGACAATGTTTACGGTGTTATCTTATCGTGAGTATATAATATAAATAATGGCATTTATGTTGAAAGCTTGAATTATATATATAGCGTCTCAAAGCATTAATAACTCTGCCTTTTATATACCAGCTATGAATTTTCTCTATCATATGTGCGTACAAAGTTGTTTTTTTTTTACAGTAGTGCACACAGTTTACAAACACACTTGTAAGCACACCTCTATATAGGCGCATCCACTCACGCATGAACTCAAATAAACACTAATAGGTTCCCATGTCATAAACTTACCGCTAACAAATTGCGACAGAATATATATCATTATGTATATATCACTGTATATCACTCAGTTAACTCAATCTACTATCATCATATATCATAGAAATTTTGGTATATCGCTTCGCTCGCCCACTAATCTTGGGTTGTTCTAGGAAGCATAAACGCGCGGAATATAATGTATCTCTTCCCTGATGTGTTGCGAATCCCATCCACTGGAAATTTATTGAGCAAATTACTGTGCAATTTCGTGAATTTTATAGTATAATTTGCAGATGATTCGAAAATTGTGGTAATTTTAGTATCAGGCGGGAGGTATTTTTTTTTTTTAGGGGGGAGGGAGGGGGGGTATTTAAGCCTCGCATGGTAAAGAGGTTAACGGTGTCCTCTCAGAAACTTATGAAAATTGTCTAGTAACTTAATACCCACGAAGCACATGAAGGTCGACTTATATCACCGTATGATTATTAGTTTACTGAACGACACATTAATCCGTATAGTGTTGACATGAACTAATACATATGTATATTATTGACTACATCTATTCAGTATACATATGTGATTAATCATATAAGTAATTTTTTTTAACCAAAAGTATTTTAAACACACAAATTGTTCTTATTTTTTTTATATGAAGAATTTTTATTGGCTTAATTTTGATAACATTTGTCTGGTATGTGAACAAACTTGAGGTAGACAGTTAAAGACCTTCACTTGTCAAAGCGTAGGAGTACACAGAAAACAAAAACCGTACTTATCCTCACCTACCATAAGGTCTTCTTTACTTAGACACATTATACACATTTCAAATACAGATGATGATAAACACGCCGCAGTAATGCTGAGAGACACGAAATCATTATAAATCATCTACATTATCCTGCATTATAAACCACTCCACACTGTTCTTTTCTTTTGCCATAGTGAACAGAAATGAATAATGTATTTCACTCCACAAAAACACAAAAGAACAAATTTACAATAAAGAAAGTATTTTTTTTTCTTTTTTGTATCTCGGTAAAAGTTATTTTGAAATATTTCCTCCTAGTGAGTTACACAATTTATGGAATTCATTGAGGATGGATTTGTTGCTTGTGTTTCGTGTTGGGATGATGGGAGTATCTCAGGGCTTTGTTGTGGAGAGGAAGACCGTAGCCAAACACATGTGGTAGGACATCCAAGAGACAGATTGATAGCAGCTAAAGAGACCGAGTGACAACAACTAAAGAGACCGAGTGACAACAACTAAAGAGACCTAGTGGCAGCAGCTAAAGAGACCGAGTGACAACAGCTAAAGAGACCGAGTGACAACAACTAAAGAGACCGAGTGACAACAACTAAAGAGACCTAGTGGCAGCAGCTAAAGAGACCGATTGACAACAACTAAAGAGACCGAGTGACAACAACTAAAGAGACCTAGTGGCAGCAGCTAAAGAGACCGAGTGACAACAGCTAAAGAGACCGAGTGACAACAACTAAAGAGACCTAGTGGCAGCAGCTAAAAAGAGACCGAGTGACAACAACTAAAGAGACCGAGTGACAACAGCTAAAGAGACCTAGTGACAGCAGCTAAAGAGACCGAACAGCTAAAGAGACCGAGTGACAACAACTAAAGAGACCTAGTGGCAGCAAAGAGACCAGTGACAACAGCTAAAGAGACCAGTGACAACAACAGACCAGTGGCAGCAGCTAAAGAGACCGAGACCTAAAGAGACCGAGTGACAACAACTAAAGAGACCGAGGACAACAACTAAAGAGACCTAGTGGCAGCAGCTAAAGAGACCGATTGACAACAACTAAAGAGACCGAGAGACAACAACTAAAGAGACCGAGGACAACAACTAAAGAGACCGAGTGACAACAACTAAAGAGACCTAGTGGCAGCAGCTAAAGAGACCGATTGACAACAACTAAAGAGACCTAGTGGCAGCAGCTAAAGAGACCGAGTGACAACAGCTAAAGAGACCAGTGACAACAACTAACAACTAAAGAGACCTAGACCGATTGACAACAACTAAAGAGACCGAGTGACAACAGCTAAAGAGACCGAGTGACAACAACTAAAGAGACCTAGTGGCAGCAGCAAAGAGACCGGTGACAACAACTGACAACAACTAAAAGAGACCTAGTGGCAGCAGCTAAAGAGACCGATTGACAACAACTAAAGAGACCGAGTGACAATGACCGAGGACAACCAAAGAGACCGAGGACAACAACTAAAGAGACCTAGTGGCAGCAGCTAAAGAGACCGAGTGACAACAACTAAAGAGACCGAGTGACAACAACTAAAGAGACCGAGTGACAACAACTAAAGAGACCTAGTGGCAGCAGCTAAAGAGACCGATTGACAACAACTAAAGAGACGAGTGACAACAGCTAAAGAGACCGAGTGACAACAAAAGAGACCTAGTGGCAGCAGCAGACCGAGTGACAACAGCTAAAGAGACCGAGTGACAACAACTAAAGAGACCAGTAAAGAGACCTAGTGCAGCTAAAGAGACCAGTGACAACAACTAAGCAGAGACCGATTGACAACAACTGACAACAGCTAAAGAGACCGAGTGACAACAACTAAAGAGACCTAGTGGCAGCAGCTAAAGAGACCTGGCTAAAGAGACCAGTGCTAAAGAGACCGAGTGACAACAACCAAAGAGACCTAGAGACCGAGTGACAACAACTACCTAGTGGCAGCTAAAGAGACCGATTGACAACAACAAAGAGAGAGGACAACAGCTAAAGAGACTGAGTGACAACAACTAAAGAGACCTAGTGGCAGCAGCTAAAGAGACCGAGTGACAACAGCTAAAGAGACCGAGTGACAACAACTAAAGAGACCGAGTGACAACAACAGCAGACCGAGTGACAACAAAGAGACCAGTGACAACAACTAAAGAGACCTAGTGGCAGCAGCTAAAGAGACCGAGGACAACAGCTAAAGAGACCGACAACTAAAGAGACCGAGACTAAAGAGACCGAGTGACAACAACTAAAGAGACCTAGTGGCAGCAGCTAAAGAGACCGATTGACAACAGCTAAAGAGACCGAGTGACACCAACCAAATCACACACTTCACCATAACAGCCACTTACAAGAATGGAAATAACTAAAACATAACCCCAGGAGTTTTATAATGTCCTAAAATATTAACCCAGAGCATAGTTCCTCCCCCAACACACACTAATGAACTATATCCGGGCTTGTTATTACCATCCGCCTATAAAATATGAAATAACAAGGAATCAATGTATACTCCTCACGTCAATTGATTCAGTAAGAGTTGAAGGTAAGCCAAAAGTGATTGATATAATCCATTGGCTTCATATAACGTAATGCTCTTCCAGGATATAATATTCTAGTATAGTATTAGGGAGCTACAGATTGGATGGTCTTTTATACAGCTTGAGGCCAAAAACAACAACAACAACAACAACAAAAAGCAGCAACAACAAATAACAACAACAAATATTAAAAACAACAACAAGAACAACAGCAAATAACAACAATAACAATGAACTGGGAGAATATCTTTCCTAATTTCAAAACAAAGTCATTGTCTAATCCACAAGCTGTGTGACCTGGTTGGTGGTGCTTCAAGACCCATGGCCGATGAAGCACCCAAGTCCATCAAAACAACAACAATAACAAGAGTCATTAGGGAACATTAAACGGAGAAACAGGAGGTAGCAAGGGTGATGGTGGTAGGGGGGGGGGGAAGCTGGAGGAATCGGAGATAAATCTACTGTTAAGATACCGACAGGCGCTGGCGAGGTGGAGTACGTGGTTCTGGTGGGGAGGTGGTGTGTTATCAGTGCCAGAGAGAGAGAGAGAGAGAGAGAGAGCATTACTTGGAATTGGTGGTGGTGTCGGCACATCACAAGTGGCAAACAGGCAGGCAGACAGGCAGGCAGGCAGGCAGACTCCGCTGAACACTACAGAGTTTATCATAACATTCTCGCTGCTATTTTTTGTGCCTCAGTAATTTCATTTAATCATGATTTACGTTTACAAGCACAACAAGGTCACTGACTGCATGAACGACTGACTGTATGAACGACTGACTGCATGAACAACTGACTGCATGAACGACTGCATGAACGACTGACTGCATGAACGACTGACTGCATGAACAACTGACTGCATGAACAACTGACTGCATGAACAACTGACTGCATGAACAACTGACTGCATGAACGACTGACTGCATGAACGACTGACTGCATGAACGACTGACTGCATGAACGACTTACTTCATGAACGACTGACTGCATGAACGAGACACACAATAAACATTGACTCCTGAACTGGTACCAGCAGCAGTTACCTACAATACACAGTGACTTCTACATTAAACCATAGAACACAGTCAACCATAACTTACAGTAATAGAAAATGCCAGTTATAATCTTATCATTAACTCTAATGGTCTCTGATTATGAAATTGGTTACAACAACAACAACAACAACAACTACAACAACAACAGCAACAACAACAACTACAGCAACTACACTGACTTCTAAGTGACCTGGAAGATACGTCTTGCATGGTTGATTTGACTTGGTTACTTGTGTGTGTTTGTGAGAGACAGACAGACAGACAGAGACAGACAGACAGACAGACACAGACAGAGACAGACAGACAGATATAAATAAGAAAAGACATCCACGAACTCACATCACAGGTACACCGTGTTATAATCTCTAATTACCAGGTAAAGATTCACACCAGGTAAATATCCAATACCTGGACCTAGTGTTGGGTCATCCTTCATACTTTCCCTCCTGAACCACGCGCTTCGGCTCCATAATACAACCATTCAGCTTATCATATCAATTTTTCCTTACTAATCATCGGTATAATTTAGTCATTAGTGGTATTTGCAGGTGTTTATTTATATAATGGTATGTAGAAAAAAATGGGTGTTAGAATATATATAAATTTTTTGTTTTAAACTAGTATTTGGTTGATTTGTCAATGGTAGTCAGGTACGGTTGTATTGGTGGTGTGGTGGTGTGGTGGGGATGGTGGTGTGGTGGGGGTGGTGGTGTGGTGGGGATGGTGGTGTGGTGGGGATGGTGGTGTGGTGGGGATATTGGTGTGTTGGAGATGAGGTGTGTTGGAGAGAGTAGCTTGTTGGTGATGGCTGTGTAGCGTAGTATAGTGTAGCTTAGTAATGATGATGATGATGATGATGATGATGATGATGATGATGATGATAATGACAATAGGAAAAATAGGAAGAACAAGAACATCAAAATAAATAAATAAATCTATGAACACTAAACAAAATCAATATATACTATATATTTATTTAATTTAAAGATCAAAATTAATTAGATATTCTTAAATAATCATTAAACTCAAAATACATCTTACTAGAGAACAATTCCATTCACACACAAACACCAATAAGTTAAATCAAGCAGGAAATTCATCAAAGAACCACTTCCTCGATTTGGGTCATACAAATAAGACACTTTTCCTTACGCTATAATTTCGACAAAGCGACAACACATCCAATAAGACTTGTACCGTGAATCAAGACAGTGTTTCCCGGAACGAGTGAACTGTAATGTAATATAGTGTGTCCGGGAAATAATTAATGCATTGTGTGTGTGTGTGTGTGTGTGTGTGTGTGTGTGTGTGTGTGTGTGTGTGTGTGATAAAGTACTCATTTGCCCTATATAAAATTAATACTTAGATAAACAAACAAAAGCCAGGATTATATCATGATTTCTCAGAGATTAAGTTTACCTCTATGGATATCATGAGACTTGAATATACAACTATAGAAAAGATAACAGAGATTATGGCTAAAGGTTCACAGGTCTAAAAGTATAAAGACCTCCACACATCAGTAACATAAGGGCTTAAATATTAAACCTTTTATTAAACACGTTAAACCCCTGTAGAATATCATGGTAAGGTTTTTATGGTAGGAATATCATGGTATGGTATTTGGTTATGGTAGGAATATCATGGTATGGTTTAGATTATGATGGGAATATCATAGTAAGGTATTTGGTTATGGTAGGAATATCATGGTATGGTTTAGATTATGGTGGGAATATCGTGGTACGGTTTTTGGTTATGGTGGGAATATCATGGTAAGGTTTATGGTTATGGTGGGAATATCATGGTAAGGTATTTGGTTATGGTGGGAATATCATGGTAAGAGTTTTAATTATGGCGGCCAACATCATCACCAAAAATGACTCAGAGAAACACACACAAACACACACAAACACGGTCAAACACACACAAACACACACAAACACGGTCAAAACAGTTCGATTTTTGTGTGTGATATTATGAACCACTATGGAATGAACCTTATTTTTTAACCTAAGACTAAAATGGTTCAGTTCATGGTATAAAAAAGGTGAATGGTTAGTGGTCGTATTTTGTTTACCTTGTATTAGAGAATTACTGACTACTGTACCTTATTAATCTATCGCTTTACTTAATTCTGTTTATTTTTAATAGTTACTAATTTAATGCATTTTCTATTTTTTTTTCAAACGTTAAACACCAATGTATACTTTTTAACTATGAAAGAAAAGAATAGGAAAAAACTTGACTATGGAAGTTCGATACCACAGCAGCTGACTGAAGGATAATACAACGATGTCACATAAAGTTACTGAAGTAGACACGAGTGGATCAACAGCGGTGGATCGGCTTTAAGAGGATTAGGTAACAGCAGAGTTAATCCACTTGGCTCCGTTGTGTTGTCACCAGGTCAGTGATCCCTTGTCAGTGACGTAGAGAGAGAACAGACACACACACACACACACACACACAGTGAGAGGAGTTTCACTATGTAATATCTCGCCCCGTCAAGCTGCATTGACCAGATAACTCAGGCGAAAAGATCAAAATGACGATATTTTTTTCTTTTCGAAAGTCAAAGCTGGATCACAACACAGAATTTTAAGGTTACAAATAATGCCTCTATGTGTGGTAGAGTTTTTAAATCCCCTAAGTCCCGGATTTTGTTGGAATCGTAAGTCAGGGAGATGGACCATATAGCGAGGTATATGGTGGGTGAACAGGAGTTCCTTCAGGGTGAGGGGTCAGGGTGAGGGGGTCAGGAGTGAGGGGGATCAGGGTGAAGGAGGTCAGGGTGAGGGGGTCAGCGTGAGGGGGGAGGTCAGAATTGAGTGGGAGGTCCAGGAGGTGAGGGGGTCAGGGGTGAGTGGGAGAATTCAGGGGGTGAGGGGGGAGTCCCAGGGTGAAGGGAGGAGGTGAGGGGGGTCAGGGTCGGAGAAGACACACTTAGAGCGGTTTTAAATCCTTCCCATTATTTAATATTCTTGAAGTGTTTCAGTGAGTTGCTTACCTGTCGACACACACACACACACACACACACATACACACACACACGTAACTCTATATCTAAGTTTACTCATAGCTGTTTCATGTGATGTGTCCAGCAGTTGGTCTGTTTAATATCTCCTTAATGCTTTCCTATCAGCACAGGTCTTCAACACTCGTCTGTATACTAACTTCCTTCCTTCCCTCACCCCCCCCCTCCTTCTCTCACCGACCATATACCCCTTAACATGCCTTCCTCCTCTCCCCTCAGTCACCCACCTCCCATTTACCCCCTCTCACTTAAGCCCTTGTATTATTCTGCTTCACGTTCGTTCTGTCCTTCCATCCGGCCCATATCTTAGTTTCCACCTCACTGCCAGAACCGCTTCCTACTGTAAATTGTGTATTACTGTTTTTATTTTATTATATTATTGCCTATTTTCTCCACTTCATAATTTATATAAGATAATGTCAGGAGTTTGTATTGTTTGCATCGGTCCTGTTGTTTATTTGGTCATGTTTTAATCCCAAGGAGTTTTTTTTCTCTTTAATACACTCAACTACACCTGTGATGACTTCCCTCTGAGCGCGGCCACGTACCTGTCTCTAATTACCGTCTTAGTTATGGAGATGTCCACTCTTTTATCACGACTAAGATTGGATTATTCTTTCTTTATTCTCTAACATGGAATAGTCTTATATTCAGCATCTACCTCCTCATGTTCATGTACTTTTATTGTGTTTTATTACATCGTCATCTTTCCCTCGTTCACACTCCATCATCCTCAACAAATTATTCTCCCCTTAGTCTCAGCATCACAGCACCACCTCGCTCCACCAATATCGTATTTTCCATTCCCTACCTTTATCAGCCGGGTAGAGAGAATATGTTACCTTGACGTAACAAAATTGAACCATCACTAGAAGCGCTGACCCTCTACCCTCTACCCTCCTCCTCCCTCCCTTGACCAAAACCTAAATCGATAGAGCTCGTCAACTCATGTATGAAGTCTGGTAATAACGCGCCCGATAGAACTTTAGTTATTATTCCGAAACCATTTATCTCCTGACACTTGGACGGACGGACGGACACTATCCTCACTGTATCCGACTGAACCTTTTTAGGTCATGGGGGATAAAAGTAACGAGAGTTTTACTGTACTGTTAATTCAGTTTTACGGGTTGTAAACATTGCTGGCTCCTCTCCTCTCCTCTACCAGATACAAAACAAGTCAGAACCTAATTGTACGAGGGATAGACTTTGTTCCCTCATAACACAATGATTTCATACAATGCTGGAACACATGTTCTTTATTGGAGACAAAATAAAAGCGATTTTTTTAATATATACTTTACAAGATCATAGAGGAACGTCACTTCAGTATGTTGTGTGGTGTTTGTGTTCACTTTTAGTTGACTTGTTAACATGATAAAAAATAAATTGAATAACATTTTGATATACTGTTGAATAATATGATATGAATGAACTGTACATACAAGTAGAAGTAAATGGCCTCCTATAATCTAACATATAATACTTCTGAGTTTGGTTAGGTTAGGTTAATGTTCAGATACTATTTTGCTTTTTTTCTAAACAAAAACCTCATTCCACAAACCCACCACTCACTCCCCATACTCCACTACACAACCACCCCACTCATGCCCCCACTCCACTACACCCCCCCCCACTCACTGCCTAACACTACACTTACTCAACCCATAACAGAGTTTTTATTGCAGTTATTGTTGTCGTGAACATAATTGTGGGTAATATATCCCAGACAACCACTTAACAGCAGAAACAAATGGGTGAAGTCAATAGTCCCCTTAGTGATGGGTGTAAAGGGGAGGTGAGGGGTGTAAAGGGGAGGTGAGGGGTAAGGTGAGGGTGTAAGGTGAGGTGTAAAGGAGGTAGGGTGTTAAGGGAGGTGATGGAAGTGAAATTGAGGGGTGTAAGGGAGGTGAGGGAGATTAAAGGAGGTAAGAATGTAAGGGGAGGTGAGGGAGTAAATCTAATGGTCGTGGCTCCTGTCTTCCGTCGGCTGAAGTAATGGTCTCTGATGACTAAGCAGCAGTGAAGGCACGAGGAGGATTTCTCAGAAAGTATGTGTGTTGTGTGTGTGTGTGTGTGTGTGTGTGTGTGTGTGTGTGTTGTGTGTGTGTGTGTGTGTGTGTGTGTGTGTGTGTGTGTAAGTATATATATGTGAACATTCATGGTTGTATACATACGAGTTAAAAACATGATTACATTTACGAAGAATTCAAATGTATATGAAGACAAACGAAAAGGCAACAAAAGCTCTCTATCTTGCCTCCCTCCGTCAGCTCGTATAGCAGTGCGACAGTTGACAGCGGTGGTGACATAAGATCCTAATGACAGGTGTTAACTGTGACCTACGTCCCCCCACACGCCCACACGCTGACAAACTGTATTAACAAGATATTTACAGCCTCATAACACATACTAAGAGGGGTAGCATGTGCCGGATGACGATAAGCGTCTCAATTGCTCCACTGAACGCAACACCTGACTCCTGGTTGACTCTGCTGACGAACCATGTGGTGTGCTGATGCTGTGTGACTGGTGCAATAGGTTAGGTTAGGTTAGGTGTAACAGGTCTATTGTAGTGTGGTAAGAGACAGCACAGTTAACAATTCACGATTTAAACAACACAACTTTACCAAAATACGTGAGGTGAGCGAGTCAGGAGCAGCAAGACTCAGGCAACAGGGCAGAGTGGTATAGTCTTGCATGGGTAACTTCTTTATTGCAAGATTTATGAGGTGACGTTCAAGGAGAGCGACCCAAGAACTTCTCCAAGACAGAGGTGTGTGACGTGCCAAGTGTGTGTGTGTGTGTGTGTGTAGACGTGCTAGTCCAAGGAAACTAGGATCCTGTGAACACTATTGCTCAGACAAACCTAACCTAACCTAACCTAACCTAACCAATAAGAGTTGAAAATGAGGTCGAAAATCAGTATCTTTCTTCATTATTGTAGTGAGTTATGGCGTCTAGGGCATTACTGAGAAGAGCCTTGGGATTTTAACCATCTCTTGAAGGCTTTGATCACAGACAAGGTAATAAAAAAAAAAAATAATAATAATAACAACAAAAATAATACCATTAATGTTAATAACAAATACGAAGCAAATATTAAGAAACGAAAAGATAAAAATAAGATAATAAAAAGAGTAAAAACCTTGAGGGAAAAGATAGACAAAAAGAGGAACACGAGAGAAGAAAGAAGGAAACGTTTGACTCACGGATTGGGAGGGACAAAACTCACTATAAAAACAGAGATTTGTTTATCTTGGGTCAGTGACAACATAACTCTCACGGCACCAGGCAGCAGCTCCGCCAGAAAATCTATATTACTTCTCAACCAACGCTTCTCCTGTCATGCCACAGTGAAGTGACACCAAAGATCTGACACGTGACACACCACAGCTCTGCCACGTGACCCACCACAGCTTTGATAAATAATACACCACATTAACAAGCGACACACCACAGCGACACAGTGTAGCTCTGACTAGTGACACCAAAGCCCTGACACATGACACCACAGCCCTGGCACGTGACACACCATGGTACAGCCGTGTGACACATTTGAGCGTCTAAGAGCTATTTCCCGAATGATTGCTTTATTAAGTATATCCCTAAAGCCAATATAAATATTTCCCCAAAAATGCGTGTATAATGAAATGCTTCCCCTAAATAGTACACCCTTAAGTAATTCATTGTAGAGTCACTCTTAGAATAACAAATTATAAAATAATCCCCTAAAATTATAGATTACAGAATGCTTCCCTAAAACAACACAATGTTTATAAATTTTGTCCTAAAATATACTGTGTAAAATATTCCCTTTTAAAAAGTACACAATATTCAATTCTTCCCTAACATAAAAAAAAAAGTGATTATTCGAACATTATCCCTAAAAAAATACACATTTGACCACTTTCCCAAAACAATACAATATATATGTAAATTCCCTTAAAGAAAACACAGCATATAAAATTTCCTTAAAACTCTACCACATTCACTATTTCCCTTAAATACACACTACACCCATGACCTTAAATACTCTAATACTTTATCATGAACTCAAAGTGGAATCTCGCCTGCATGTCAACAGTAGGAATCAGGCATTAGCATCCACTCGGCCAGCTAATGTCCACTGCGATCGATGTTTACATAAACTAACTCCGATTTCCAATGACTGAGCTTACAACGTGACTCCACCGCGGTAATGAGAGAGAGTATTTAAGAGCTGGAGAGAGAGAGAGAGAGAGACTACTTGCGAGCAACATTTACGTCACACTAACAGACCATCACAACGAGGACGCTGCCAAAACACACAAGACCATTAACAAAGGATGAGAAAAAATATATATGGTAAAATGACACTTTTTTTTCCTACATGTGAAATGACCTGGATTTTGCCCCACGTTGGATATACTGTATATCTGTGGATGGATGGACACTCACACCCACTCACCCACCCACCTTCACCTGCCACCGCACTCATTTCCGGGTAGACTAATTTCTTTCACGCACGTCAAACATCTCCGATAAGACCTGCAACATTTATAAACAATATATTTCCTTTGTATCAACTCAAGTCACGAAGCATTATACCTGACTCTCCTCAACTAACTGATAATATCTTTCCTGAGTGAGGGATATGTTTATCACTCTAATGTTTCCTTGTTTTTCTTTTCGTTAAGTGGAATAAAAACACCAAAGGCAAGATAAACAGGTAAAAAAGAAAGATGAACCAACATTTTATCGAAAAGAAAAGAACAGAAATATATAAACTACCAACCAATGTATATTTAACGACTGACTTTTACAGCAAACGATAATATTTCATATTTTTTAGGCGTAGTGTGGATGGTGTGCGTGAAAGGCCACCCGTCTAATATTTAAAGGAAGGGAGGAGACAAATGGACGTGTGCAGGTTGACATGACAAACACCAAGAGGAAGTATGTGTGTGTGTGTGTGTGTGTGTGTGTGTGTGTGTGTGTGTGTGTGTGTGTGGCGGGGATATGGGTTTGTATATTTCTAGAATGAATATATACAATACATATATTTCCTTTTTTCCTCCTATATAAGAACCTTCGTATATCAACAAAAACACTCTTATAGTTTAAATTACATAAAGAAATATCATAATTGGATTCCTTCTATCAATACAGAGTTTATACAACAGAACCCCACTCAAATATATTACAAAATGATTCCTGATATCACAGTACAGGGTCGAGCCAAGGCATAAAAAAAGCATTGGTATTTTTTTAGCGTTGCTTCTCTGATTTTACAATATAAAACAGAATCTGTCTCCATTTTGGGAAGAGCATCAACAGATAAGTTAATTTTGTTGACGTAATTCACTCTCTCTCTCTCTCTCTCAGTTTTACAGTTATTTAACTAAAAAAAATTATTATTTCATTCAACTATTATTTTATTTTATTTTTTTTTTGTTCTTTCGACATAATTACCGACAGGAGTCACAGTGGCTTAATTAAAATCGAGGAACCTAATTGGCCACAGGACAGGGCAGGGTGAGAGAGGTATATTTCCCTTGAGGAGAGACACAAGCCATGAAGCTGGTCCACTATCCTCACTCCATATGTTGATGGCCGGAGTGTGTGTCTTCGTGTATGTTCTTCTGTCTATGTAATTGTTATGCTCAACAAGAAAAAATAGTTGTGTTCTTGTTTTGTTGTATAAAGAAAAAGACAACCACGAGAGAGAGAGAGAGAGAGAGAGAGACCCAGGTGATAGATGAGATAAGTTCGACCTCCCGAGCTCACCAGACGCATCACTTGAGAACACTGGTGACCTGCTGTTGCTGGCGGTGTTCCCCTGTGGTGGCCAGAGTGCATCAAGGCGCGTGTGTCAGCTCCTTGACTTTTGGCTATGTTCAGTTAACCTGGTGTTCGTTTCTTCTGATCTGACTGATGTGTTTTATAATTTTTTCCGCCTCGTGATTTTTTTCAAGAATGGTCAGATTGTGTTCCATTCCTAAGGTATTTCCTGATATATATGTGTGTGTGTGTGTGTTTAATAATAATAATAATAATAATCGGTTTATTAATAGAGTTGCAGCCGGTGGCCGTGTGTGTGTGTGTGTGTGTTACACCGGTTACAGTTCGCTGTATCGCTATTAAACTTGTGACATATTACTACATTATTTTTAACACTTGATACGTTAGTGTAGCTGCCAGCGTTTAGTGATGCTGAACCGCCGCCAGGCGTTTGACACGCTAAACACGTGACGTTTGTTCCGCTTAACTTGGAAGTGTGACACACAGGCGTAACAACACTTGGATCCGTGAGAAACAATGTTTCTGAGAACGAAACACCTCTGCCTCGCTGCTACTAAATGACGTCTGATTACACCGCTGTCAGGCTTTGGACTTTGATGCGCCGCTTCCTGGTAAGTCAATTTACTGTACCACTGCCTGACGTATAACTCGCTGCTGCACCACTGTCACACTTTACACACTTGATCACACTGATGCTTGACGTGCAGCACTTTTCTGTCGTTCTGCGAGACACCTGACACATATTGTTATGCTTCTAACAGGTATTTGACATTTTGTCGCACCTCACTTGCACTATTGATGTCAGATCTCTCTCACTCACGATGTCCCGCTAAGATAATTGTATTAGATGTCAATAATACTGTCACACAGAAGAATTCATCACAATATCAGCAAACGACGTGCTTCAACATGCTGGGGACTGTCAGTTCTGCCTGAGATGTACAATATTTGCCGCATTACCATAATTTGTGGAATATTTTCGCTACGCTGCCGCCAAACACTTGAACTCTTGTCCTAAAATAGTAACCCAGTTAGAGTAGAGTTTCAGGTCAATTTAGACGCTTAAGGTAAGGGTCGTGGCGGCCTACTGGCCTCAATGTTCTCACCCTTAGTTTACCCAGCTGTAAATAAATACCTTCCTTTACAGTTGGGGGAGTGAATGTGGTTGAGTGTAGTGCCGCCAGGCTTATGGGTTCCACTTTCGTTTTCAGTTTAAGTTAGACGCAACCTAGGCTATGATCTTCGTAATGCTGCTTAAGTCACCTAGACACACCCCTCTTCCCGACACTCACGAGGAAGTAGGAAACATCTCCGAACATCCCAGTCTAACACAAGACTGTTCAGGTGTCTCCTACCTGATATTTGACCACCTCACTGCCACCCTCCACACACTTTACCACTTTGATTTCAGTCTTATGTCAACTTAGGTGTCTCCCCCCTCTCTTCCACAGTCGCCATGCAATAATGAATGCTGCACTGTTGCCATACATCAATGAGTTTACTATACTGTTGTCATAAGCGTTATTTCACTACACAGCTTCAAGGCGCATTACACTTCACCACACAGCTGTAGCACTTCACCACACAGCTGTAGCACTTCACCACACAGCTCACAGATAAGGGCCACTTCACCGGACACAGCCAGGCAGAATACACTACAATGATTTGTCGCCGGAAGGAGGACATTTGGCAGCATCGTTGGCTAATTTTTCGTACCGTAACTCATCCTGGCAGCCGCATGAGAGAGAGAGACAGTGTTTTGTTTTACGTGTTTCAGTCGCCGGAGTTATTAAGTAACGTTCATTAGGTCTTTATACTCTACAACCAACAGTTTTTGATAGTTCAGAGTCATCGCTTACGTGTTTAATAAATGCGAAAGACTATATTATTTACGTTTATATTATTTTGGTGTTAATACTTCAAGTTTTCTGAGTTAATGTTTATTTTTTAGTCATGTTCCCCTTTGAGCCAATGACAAGTGACTTACAAAATGTTTCAAATTACTGGTCATTTAAATCTCTCGACCAGGTGCTCGTACACAACCATTGTTAACAGAGACGAATTTATGCTTTCAGTGTGTTTACTAACCTAACCTAACCTAACCTAACCTAACCTAACCTAACTATACCTACCTTAACCATAGCTACAAAGTCTTGCCTCTTAATCAGTTCCCATACAGCAAAGGTGTGTAATTTCCCATCACTGTGTTGTGGGAGAGGAGCTGTGGGAGAATGAGCAGTGGAGAGAGTGAGCTATAGGAAAGAGTGAGCTGGGGAGAGAGAGCTGTGGGAGGTGGCTATGGGAAGAGGAGCTGGGGGAGAGCTGGGGGGAGAGAGAGCTGGGGAGAGAGAGCTGTGGGGAGGTGAGCTATAGGAAAAGTGGCTATAGGAGAGGAGCTGTGGGGGAGAGAGCTGTGGGGAGGTGAGGCTGTGGGAGAGTGAGCTGTGGGGAGAGAGAGGCTGTGGGAGAGAGAGAGGCTGTGGGGGAGAGTGAGCTGTGGGAAAATAGGCTGTGGGAGAATGAGCAGTGGAGAGTGAGCTATAGGAAAGAGTGAGCTGTGGGGGAGAGAGAGAGCTGTGGGGGAGAGTGAGCTATGGGAAAGAGTGAGCTGTGGGGAGAGAGAGCTGGGGGGAGAGGCTGTGGGGAGAGGCTGTGGGGACAGTGAGCTGTGGGAAAATGAGCTGTGGGGGAATGGCAGTGGAGGTGGCTATGGAAGAGTGAGCTGTGGGGAGAGTGAGCTGTGGTGAAGCGGAGCACCATCTTGAGTGTGGGCGGAGTGACACTGATATCGTTGTGGGCGACACATTGTTTAGGTCTATTTTAGTAACTATTTTAACACTGAAGCTTTGTTAATTAATTTATAAATATCATTCATCAAAATTCATTAGGATAATCTGTCGAGTTAATTTATGTTTGCCACGGTGATTAATATTAACGTTAAATTAATTGTTAGTGTTTTCTCTCTAAAGGTTAAGTGGTTAGGTTAGGTTAGGTTAAGTTAGGTTAGGTTAGGTTAGGTTAGGTTAGGTTAGGTTAGGTTAGGTTAGGTTAGGTTAGGTTAGGTTAGGTTAGGTTGTTTATAATGGAGTGTTATTGACATGATGTGTTTCCTTGTTTAATGACCCTTATGGCGAGAACAATATTTACCATTAATCTACAAACACAAAAAATCATTATATTTTCGGCTTAAGGCAAAAGTAAGCTTCCTTGATACATTACTGTGTTGATCTGCAGTCACAATACTATCTTATATCAAAATACAAAAGCATAGCCATTTTTTTATATAACCAACACCTAGACAGACAGACATACAGACATACAGACAGACAGACAGACATAGAAAATACTTAAACATTACCAAAACATTTTTCTCAGGCTTTGCTATACGTAAGCTGGAGACCATCCTAGGAAAAGATACCACAAAATTCTCAACCCCTCTCCGTGTTGTTCTTATCCATTATATATGTACCAGCACGCTCGCAGTACATCCTGGGGAAAACAAACCACATACTTCTGGGAACGGTGGGGGAAGGGGTTAGGGGGTTGGGGGAGGCTGGGGAGGTTAGGGGGTTAGGGGGGGTTAGGGTTTGGGGAGGCTGAGGGGGAGGAGAGGGAGTTGAGGGAGGGGAGGCCCACTTTTATTTTATCCCAGGATGAAGGAATCGCAGGTAAAACTCCCACAATTCTAAGGTCATTTATCCTACTTGGAATTTTACGCCTTTCTTGCAGTCCACGAAGGTTGGCCATTTCTCTCTCTCACTCTCAGAACTCAACAAATCTTAAATAAACAGTTTTACTTAATAATTACGACCCCAGATGTAAACATGCCAGGTACTGGAGACGGGGTGGCGTTGAGGTAAGTGTGTGTGTGTGTGTGTGTGTGTGTGTGTGTGTGTGTGTGTGTGTGTGTGTGTGTGTGTGTGTGTCTAAGTGTGCATAATACCAAAAATATCTTTCCATAACTATATAAGTAAAGACGAATCTCAACGAATCATCAAACGACCTCATATAAAACACATATCCTTATTTTGCAAACCTTACCCCAAAACACACAGACATATAATCTACATAAGGGAGTAGTTTACAGTGTATTTCGCTTCATTATTTAGACCGTAAGCTGTAGGAACTCTCTGTAGAAGTTGACACAGGCTGTAATTTTTATCCTGAGTGTATAAATGTCAGCATATATATCCTTAGACTGTGTTGATTATACGGCTAATGTGCTGCTTACTATCTTCCTGTGCCTCCGCTCTCTCTCTCTCGTTACCGTCTTTTCTGATCTCTCCAAATAATTTTTTCTCTCTACTATCTCTTTCTTCTTTTTCTTCTCAAATCATATGTTGGTATTGTCTCCTCGCCCTTCCTTTATCCCTCTTTCAATACATGTCTTTTCTTCTCCCAATTGTTCTTCCTTCCTTTCTTCCACCCCCCAGTCTCCTTTAACCTACCCCCCTCTCCTTCTCTCCCACTCTCCTCCACTTCTTCCTTCTCCTCTCTTCAACTCTCCCTTCCTTCCTCTCTCCCTTTCCACCACCCTTCCCTTCCTCTGTACACATCCTTCACCCTTCTCTTCCTTTGTTCACTACCTCTCGTATCCCTTAATTAAAGCCACAATCTAACACAGAATATAAACAGTATTTACTCTTCATATAAATATGGGTCAGGTAACCTCTCTTTCACCCTATACCTCTCGTCAGCGCCTTTACTGTGTGTGTGTGTGTGTGTGTGTGTGTGTGTTATTTTAAGGTAACATATGGGGTCTCTATATTAACTATATCACCATGTGTATGAATCTGACTTTGGATACATTTCCTTACTTCAAAAGACCTCGATATGTTAATAATAATAATAATAATAATAATAATAATAATAATAATAATAATAATAATAATAATAATAATAATAATAAGTAATAATAACAAGAGCGACAACATCACAATAATAAGACAACAATAATAAAACAAGAAAACAGACAACTATGGTATCCTCTATATTAAGACAGCCACAATATGTACAGGTACTTGGGTGGAAAGGTAATTATAACAACTGAATAATCTCTCTTTCTCTCTCCATCTCACTGTGTGTGTCTGTCTCTCTTTTTCTCTCTATCTCACTCTATGAAAAAATGTAAAAGTCACAACAGCGGCGAGACAACTTTATCTTCACGTTAGAATGAGCAAACATTTGCATGAAGCGGCTCCTCCCCCTCCCCTCTAAAAGTAAACATTAACTTTTGCTTTTTTCTTTCATTTTTTGTGAGAGTTTCCACTTAAGATTTTTTTGTATGAACTTTGGAAAGTTGCGAAAAATTCGAGATTATCGTTTGTTTGTTAAGCCGTAAGGATTTGTACCGGGATACTTTTAGATCAGGTTTATTAATGAACTATGGCATTGAGGTATATGACTACATACATTTCTTGGTTTACTGCTATTGCTTTTTTGTCACTTGGAATCGAGTAGTTAACCATTGTGTTCACTCACTGCCAATCTTGCGACTGCATGGTTTTTATGTTGAAATTCCCTTTTAAATGAGATTATCCCGCCCCCCCCCCCCCTTTGTTATTGTATATCATATTGTTATCACTTGTGTTAATCGCATACTGTGACTGTATATTTTCAGCTTTTTTGACTGCCATGCTTTTTCATTAAACCGTTAATTACTATTATTATTATTACACACGCACACACACACGCACACACACACACGCACACACACACACACACACACACACACACACACACACACACGGAGAGACAGAAGGACTTAGAAAGTGCAAGTCATTACCATGTCAGAGCTACTCTACATAATGGAGATTCTCGGGTCCAGTCTCGTGATAGTCTTCATGAGAGAACTCCAGCAGCCAGCGTCTGCCAACCCAAGTGCTGCTTCCTCACCACTCCTGCCAGCCAAGAGATTGCACGGGTGGCTAAGCAGCAGCTGCAACGCATCCAAATATCGGGACAACGATGAAAAGTAAATTTTTGCCCCGAGAAGCCACACGCGATAATGGTATCAGTGCGGTTGACGCTGTTCTCTCCTGTTGGCATAAACTTCTCAACCTGGGTAGAGACTCACCAAGGTTCTCTACGTAAGTGTATGGGTGTGACTTCCTAAGCTGTCCGTTGTAAGGCAATAGGACTTACTCTCGGCCTTCAGCTACGAGAGTTCGGGTCTAGGATAAGAGAACATGGAAGTTATTGATCGTTACAAGGGAAGACACGTCACCTCCCGTATATATAGATATTCCCTGACATCACAATGACAACTCTTGAACGTCTAACCAAACTTAACCTAGTTTAGATTAACCTGATATCAAGTACCAATAGCCTAACTTAACCCTACCTACTCCTAAGCTTAACCTGACCTGAACTAACCTAACCTAAGCTGATCTGAAGTGCCTCTAGTCTCAGCTTAAACTGGCACTTCTATACTAACTTAACTTTATCAACCCCCCCCCCTCCCTAACCTAACCCAACCCAAACCTGACAACTCCCGAGAGAGACTAACTTAATCAAACCCACTCCTGATTTAACCTATGTTAATCTAACGTATCATGCCTTTAATATAATATAACCTTACTTAACCTTAACCTAACCGAACTAAACCAGCAACTCTACCAAGAACATCGAAACCTGAAAATTAAATGGTGTATATACTGAAGTAGTCAACCTTTACGTGACCATCAAGTGTTGGTTATTTTCGTAGTAGATTAGACAGGCTACATGTGCTGGTGTCATTAAAGTGCGGTGAAGACAAAGGACAACAGGAGGAGGCGGGTGAGTGTCTCCTGGCGTAGATTCCATTAGTGTGAACTCTGCGGGTGAGGTAAAACACCAGTCGTTGCTGAGTGAGTGCTCGTGCTGACAGTTTTTGTGGTACTGCCCAGACAGGTGTTCAATGCCTGTATAGAGGTTAAATCTCCTTACTGAGCGCGCACGCACGTATATTTTCAGCCACCGGCTGCAACTCTATTAATAAACCGTTTATTATTATTATTATTATTACACACACCATCCTTGACCACTGAAGGGTCAAGACGTACCTGGCGCTCCTCTGGGAGCAGCCAGGTCAACTGTTATGTTGGGCCATACCAACTCCCTCCCCTGAACCCTCCTCCCCACCGGAATATCAACAAGTTCTCGCAAGAAGTTACTATTTCATTTAGGAAAGAATGGAACCAGTGTTGAATAGTGGTGAACAGTGTTAAAGTCAGTGAAAACAACTCAACAGTAACAGCTGAGTCTTACCCAAGCTAACCTTCACACAGTGAGGTCCCAGGTACCCAGTGATAACTGCCCCTGAGACTCAACAACACCAGCTATGTGTTAATCCGTCCACGATAGGGAGTCCTGGGACCACACCTCACCCACCTGAGTGAGTGAGGTCCTGTGACACCAGACCATGTGGTGTCCCCATGATGCTACGACACCACGTAGTGAATGAGTTGCTACAGCAACATGTGAGGTTCCTCATAATACCATCCGTGAGGGAATTACTACACCACGTGAGGGTCCTCATAACACCATCTGTGAGAGAATTACTACACCACGTCAGTTCCCTCATAACACCATCTGTGAGGGAGTTACTACACTACGTGTCTGCTGTTCAACACCTCAGCACACATGATCTACGTGACCTCCACTGTAAACATTAATCTGTATGCTCACTGTATGTTCCTTTACCTTTTTCTAAAGAAGGCTGTTGTTAAACCACCAATGTATGAAATAAGTCATTTATGCCCAATGTATACTTTCAGCCTTCGGGCTGCAGAACTTTTTCAATAAACCGTTAATCATAATCATAATCATAATCATTATTATTATTATTATTATTATTATTATTATTATTATTATTATTATGATTATTACAAATACACACACAGTCTGGCGGTAGTGCAAAAAGTGTCACACGTCTGGCAGCGATGGTCGACACAGGATAATCCTCGCCCGTCCGCTGGTCATTAATCGAGCTTTCCTCAAGTTCAACAAATGGTTGTTAGTTTGTGATCGGATATTCCACCTTCAGGGAGGACCGCCTCACTGAGGTTCTTTTGGGCACGAGCTAGAGGTGTGTGTGTATATACATATACATATATATATATATATATATATATATATATATATATATATATATATATATATATATATATATATATATATATATATATATATATATTTATATACAGGGATACCTGGTAGTCTCTCCCCCAATCTCCCAGGTCCATCTCGCTTCACTCTGACACTCATCCCAGCGGACTCCTCCATCACGGTATTGTTTACTCAGCTCCAACACCGACACAGAGAGTCACTCCCACACCGGCTGAACACCACACGACGTCGGTCCCGTGAGCAAAATTCAATTATCATACAGACCACATTTCACCCGGCAGCTCTGCTCACTCTCCCGTGTATTGTATTATAGCAAATTAGAGTCTGGCCAAAACTGATGCAAAATGTTCCTTTCATTTCTTTAGTTGTTATAATAATGAATTGTGACGGTGATATTATGACGAATTTGTTATAATTATATTAAAGTGATCAGCCGTGTAAACCTTTGATAAAGCTCTTTTATATATCCTCAATACTCGAGGGAATACCTGCATATATATATATGTATATATATATATATATATATATATATATATATATATATATATATATATATATATATATATATATATATATATATATATATATATATATATATATATATATATATATATTAGCTATTATTTATTTTTTCCTGTTTGTGGGTGAAAGGATAATAAAAATAATTATAAAAGATGTATATGGATAGTTACATAGAAAACCTAACCTAACCCAAACCAACTTTTGGTATAATTTGGCTATCTTATGTGGGCAAATGACGTCTTAAATGAAAGAGCAAATTCTACCATTAAGTTGTAGCAATTAAGAGAAAACAATATCCTTATTTGGTAAAAACGTCCGTTGCTTTTCAAAGCTCAATCTGCGATACATACTAACATACATACATACATGCATACATGCATGCATACATACATGCATGCATCCAAAACCCTGGAATTACCATCCCTCAGTGACCTCCACCACCAAGCACTAGCAAGGTTTGGCAGTGGACTACTGCACCATCCTCGTCATCGCCACCTCCTGCCACCGGCAGTCCCCCACCCACCTCGCGCAGTCCGCCACTACAACAAAATTCAGCCCATAAGAGCCCGCACTGATAAATATAAGAATAGCACCATCCCATCTATTGTTAAAATAATAAACAACTCCTGATTTATGTACTGTACAGCCCTGTAAATGTATTGAACGCTTATCATTGTCTAAATCACATGTAAGTTTGTATATTTTCAGCCACCGGCTGCAACTCCATTAATAAACCGTTTATTATTATTATTATATACATACATACATACATACATACATACACATACATTACATTACATTACATACCCAGAATACTTTCACAGGGTGATTTAGAGAAACTGTTTCATAACATTGGTGTTTATAACTTAATGTCACAGAGCGACAAACATACCAACAACATTAACTGACCTGACTAAAACTCTTCACTAGAAACGACAAGAACTAATACAGAGACCATTACACTGAGAATGTTACTATGATTCACCCCGACAGTGTAGAGTCTGTAGAGGGTTGTATCTGACGTAGCTCCAGCGGGCAAGCCACCAGACCCGCGGTAAAGCTGCTTCTTCTCATCATAACTCTGTGAGTGACGACGGTATATAGTGGCTCTGCTTACCTGTACCCTGTCCTGACCTCCTCACCACCTGAATGATTTATCAATTCCTAATGTGATCAACAACTTCTATGTATTTTTTAAACTTATGACTGGCCATGAACGTTTATGCATATCATTAAACTGCATACAAATGAACAGTTTCATAGAAATCCTAACCTAACTTACACGTCACGTAACCTAACCTAACCTATTGTGAAACGGCTACAAAATAAATCCCACCGTGAACTTTTTGCCCAACCTTTTGAAAATTATTTGCTCATGTAATTCAACCAGGATTTATTACCTTGGTAGAGGGATTTTTTTCAAGGATGATATTGTCAGGTGGGATTTTCTTCGGGGAATTTTTAACCAGTGGGATTTGTCTGTGGACCTCCCGTGAACACTCATTAGAGGTCAGCTATCTGCTCACACGCAGGGATCCCTACCGCACTGACATTTCCCACTAATAGGCTACACCTTGTCACCTCTAAAGCGTTGTGTATTGCGAGGATGAAGCCGAAACTTAATAACACGACGTTCACACTACAGTTTATTACAAAACAACAGCCATTTGGTGTTCTTGGAAAGCCCGAGGGACCAGGGAAGGGGAGTAGACACAGGGAAATTAAGGGGACACAGCACGGAGCTCAAAGGTGAGACGATAGTGGTTTGGGTCCTTTGTGTACGTGTGTGTAGGAGAGACCATTTTTGTTTGTCTAGGGTCCCTGAGTTGACCTTTAAACATAATATGGAAATTTTCACTTGGCTCAGGGGTGAGTGAACATAAACAAGAAGGCGACTCTGTAAACCTGTACAGTGTGTGGGCGGGGGTAAGCCTTGGCACGGGTGAATCTCAATATATATCAATTTAATTTCCCTGAATAGACAAAATTAGACTAAAACGTAAGAAATGCAACAATAGACGTAAGCTTGCCTCAGTAGGGGATAGGAGGCCTCGGGAAGCCTCAATAGTGGGATTGGAAGACGAATTTATAGTCACTGATTCTGTACGTCGTCGGGAGGAGACTGAACCCCAAGTTGCCTCGAGAAATATGCAAGAATTGTAAAAGCAAATGTACCTAGTCTCAGAAAGGTCAGCTGGGAGGACAGGAACAAGGAGCCACAGGAGAGTCTTAAGTTAAGACAGGATTACACCAAGGGTCAGCTTTAAGACCCATTCTTGTTTGGTGGTGGCCGAGGATGTGTTAGGTGAAGGAGCATCGAGGGGCATCCACCGCTACCTTACCCCCTCTAACCTGCTCTCTGACGAATGATTTGGTGACTCCGATGTATTATTGGCATGATGGGAACACGAGCAACGACCCCACCCACCTACTGGTCCTATCATGTGTGAATTATTTAAAGAGTCGACCCACAGCTGTCAGTACGACCTTCTGACGTCACGTAGCATGGGCAAGGTGATATAAATGAATCATTCCCTGTGTTTTTTTTTTGTTTTTTTTTTATGTCTGAGTGTCTGTATAGATCTGAGTAAGTATTTGTCGATTATTTGTGAGATGAAGAGTCCTGTGAGATGGGGTTTGGTGATACTGGAACAACAGACTTTGTAAATAATGAAGAGACGCTGAGGCTCTCTCTGGGGGACGCCTGAGTGGTACTGAAAGGAAGAAAGGAAGAGAATAAATCGA
>NW_024731857.1:85000-117323 GCF_018991925.1 Homarus americanus
AGAGAATGAAAAAGAAATATGAGAGGTAGATGAAAAAAGGTCGAATCAGGGAGGAGGGGGATGGGGGAGAGGGATAGAGGAGGTAGATAGGAGGAGGAGAAAGAAAAGGGGAGAGAGGGGGAGGAGAAGGAGAGAGAGGAAGGAGGAGGAAGAGGAGGGAGGAGGAAGACGTGGGAGGAAGGGAGGTGTGTGGTGGGTCGCGCCTCACTCCTGGACTCTGCCTGGGTTGCTATTTAAGGATAGAGTGGCTGGTTGGTGCACAGGCTAGGGGGAGGGGGGGATGGGGAGGGGGGAGGGGGATGGGAGGGGAGGGGAGGCAGGAAGGGAGGGGGGAGCTAGGGGAGAGAGGGAGAGGTAGCTGGAGAGGGGGGGGGGGAGGAGAAGAGAGACGATAGGAGGGGGGGGGGTGAAGAGAGGAAGGGAGAGGTGGAGAAGGAGAGCTAGAGAGGAGGGGGGGGGAGGGGAGGAGGAGAGGCGAGGGGAGGAGAGCAGGGGGGGGGAAAGGCAAGGGAAGGAAATATGAAGAAAGGGGTTGAGGGGGCAGAAGGGGGAAAGGGTAAGGAATAGGAGAGGGGGGAGACATTAAGGGGGAGTAGGGGAAGGGGGGAGCATGGGAGAGAAGATGCAAGGAAGCTGGAGGAAGGAGATAGAGAGAGAGAGAGAGAGAGAGAGAGAGAGAGATATGAGATACATTAAAGGAATAGGAGGAGGGAATGTTACGAGGAAAGGAAAAGTGTCGATGGAACAGGAGGAAAGAGAGAGGGAAAATATAAGATGAGAGGGTGAAGGTAAAGAGAGATGATGATAATCGCGATGGAGAGGAAAGGGATAATGGAGGAGGGAAATGGAGGGAGAAGGAGGAAAGGGGAGGGAGAAGGAAGAAGAGGGATTATTATAGACGATGGAGAAAAGTAAGAATAAGAGTGAGAGGAAGAGGAAAAGAGGCAGACAGAGGTTAAGAGAAGGAGTCACAAGAAAGAGAAAGAAAGAGTAAGCAAAAGAGATGGAAAGAGATGGAGAGAGACAGATAAAGAGAGAGACAGATAAAGAGAGAGACAGATAAAGAGACAGACAAACAGATATAGACAGACAGAACGAGAGACTCAGCATCTGGTGAAAGTTTCAAAAGGAAAATCTACTCATCTCTCTCTCTCTCTCTCTCTCTCTCTCTCTCTCTCTCTCTCTCTCTCTCTTTGAAGAAGTTTTGAGAGACAGTACCCCTTACGAGTGATACGAGACAGTTCCCCTCACGAGACAGGACCCCCCACGAGACAGTAACACTACGAGACAGACCCCCACGAGACAGTAACCCCCCACGAGACAGGACCCTCACGAGACAGTACTTCTTCCCACGAGACAGAACCCCCCACTTAGAGTCATTCTAGTTCCCTGGAGCCATTCACCACCATCGTCACCTTCCTTTTACATAATAAATCAGAAGACTCAACTTTGACGACCTTACACACATCTCTTGTTTCTTCTGGTTATCTGTTGTTTGTCTATTGTTTATGATATCATTTATAAGTTGTCTTTTTTTTTTTTTTTTTGGTATCGTTATTTTTTTTTTTTTCGTGCATTTGATTTTTCATTGGACAAGAGTCATGTTTTTTGCTTTTTCCTATTTCGTATGAGAGAGAGAGAGAGAGAGAGAGAGAGAGAGAGAGAGAGAGAGAGAGAGAGAGAGAGAGAGAGAGTAACAACCAACGAAATAAAAGAAAATCACACAAAAAAAAGATAAAATTTGCAGATTTAATTTCCCGACGAAGGAAGAACACCCAGGTAAATTGGCTCCTGGAATAATGAGTAAATATTACTTTTCTCAGGATGAAGAGTTCCTTAAAAGACATCAGGTGGGAGAGGTCGTGCAGGCTGCTGGTACCGGAGTCTCAGAGCAGTATCATCTCGGCCCAGCAGGAGCTAGGAGGAAGATGTCCGGTATTACTCACCGTTGTCCTCCTCCTCCTCAGTTTCCTCCTGGGGGCTGCCGAAAAACTCAAACCTCTTCTGACGACGGGAAGGACAAACCGAGAGAGGCCGGAGAGACCATCAATGGGAGGGGTATCCTGCTGGAGGGGGGAGGGGAGAGACATGCAACCAAGGGCAAAGGAGAGGCACAAGGGAAGGGGAAGTACAAGGGTGAAGGAGTGGTACAAGGGAAGGGGAAGTACAAGGGCGAAGGAGAGGCACAAGGGGAAGGGGAAGTACAAGGGCGAAGGAGTGGTACAAGGGGAAGGGGAAGTACAAGGGTGAAGGAGTGGCACAAGGGTAAAGGGGAAGTACAAGGGCGAAGGAGTGGCACAAGGGGAAGGGGAAGTAAGGGTGAAGGAGAGGCATAAGGGTGAAGGAGAAACACAAAGGGCGGGTGAGACACACAAGAACGCGGGTGTTAGCGCCCTTGAACAGCTGATAGATATTGCACATCGTCACAGCGCCCCGGGGAAACTGATAGATGTTGCAAGAGGTTGTGAAAACTTGAGGGAAACTGATAGATATTGAATGGGATCAATAGGAACGTCAGAACATCGGGGAGCTGTTGGATATTGCAGCCCACACGAGACACCTGGGAAGCAAAAATATTCTACAAATGTCAACTGGCATGTACAAACCCTCACCCCCACCCCCTTCCAAAAAACTAAATAAATAAAAAATAAATTAAATATTGTCATTCTCTCGGTGTCTTTCGTGTAACAGATGTAATATTGGATATTCTTGGTGTCACCTTGTCAATATTATATACCAAAATATTCCTGGATTTTTTTGTGCGTGTTTTTATTTCCTGATTGCAGCCACAGAGAAGAACTTTTAATTGTATTGGGTGAACCAGAATACCGATGAATGATATCAATTTGGATAGCTTTAAGGTGAAGAAACAAATTTTTTTTTATTTATGGTAATCTTGGAGTAGTGAAATAGGAAAAAAAATAATAAGAATATTGTAAGACTCTTAACCTCGGGAACGTAACGGGAAATAGTTTGTTCGGCCTTTAAATCCTCCAGAGGGGAGATAAGAGGCGCCCCACAAGCTCCTGAAGGTACTGAAGGAGAGAAATACTACAATCAAATATTTCTTTTTACCGTCTTGGTCAGAGTGAGTTTGTAGCACTGTTCCCCCTCACGTTGAACCCCAATACACCAGCAAATGACCATCTCCAATAGAACTGTAAAGAATGTAGTGGAGTTAAGAAAGACTGTATTTATGACTTAGAGGAAGACGATGGTGAATAAACGTTCATACAGCACGTAGGGACTGGAGGAAGGTTGGTAGAGAATGCTGGCTGCTAGAGGTCCGCCAGGAATGTGTTATCGCTCCTCTTAGTATATAAAAGTGCCCCGAAAATCTTTGCCAAAGTATGAGAAGTTTGCATGAAAGTTTGTACAAGATTGGCTTGGGAAAAGTTTGCCCAGAGTCCAAGTGAGCATTCCGGGGGGAGAAATACTCAGGATATAGAGTGAAGGTTAACTTAAACGTTCACATATCTGTTACCCGAGGCGTATATAATGCAATAGTCTCACCTGGTAATAAGTGTTTTCCAGGTGCCACAGGTGAGTCAGGTACTAGACGAAGGGATAAAGGAAAGATAAAAGTATGGATAGATGTTTACTAATGTATAGAATTCCTCTTACTTAGAATAATACGTTCAATTTCATTTGGTAAAACGTCAGCGGCTTCTGTGTAATCAAGACAACACTACTGGCAAGAAGGTAAGTTTAAGTAGTGTTTCCTCGGATGATAGAAACTGACAGCTACACCAGACAGCAGCACTAGACAACAACAGCATTAAGATCATTATAACAGAGTACCCATAGTCAGCAGCAGAAGTAAATATAGAATGACAGGAGTATTTCAACAACGACAGCAGATTATGCACACGGCTCCCGCAGACAGCAATAGACTTGAGTAGCATCAGACCACCGAGCCCACCGAGCGTCGTCAGTGGTCCAAACTTAACGAGGCGGAAAATGAGTGAGGTGGTGACGAGGGACAAGGAGGAATGTGTTCTCACCTCAGTCATTACTCCGTCAAGCACCACCATCGAGCGTCAGTTGTATTTACATGTACACCACCTTCTCCACCCTCTACCACACCCCTCAACCACACCCCTCTACCACACCCCTCTACCTCACCTTCTACCTCTCCCAGCCATGGAATGTAGGGCAATCACTTGAAAAACGAAGGATAGTAATCTAACATGTACTATAATACTCTATATACGAGGTGTTTTATAAAGTCCATGTGCATTTTTTTAAACTTGGAGAACTTTGTACACTTAGATGACAGAAACAAGGTGTAAATGATTCACAAAATGCAAATTGAATAATGTTTCAGCACTATAACTGCATAAATTCTTAGTTTTCGACATACCCACGATCTTCCATGATGAATATTCATACAGGGAATAAGAGCAGTATAATGCCGTAGACTTTATGTTACGTCTGATATTACCTTTACCTTTTGAGAGAGAGAGAGAGAGAGAGAGCTGGGACACGTGGCTGGTGAGGACGTGGATGTGACAAAATAGAGAAGAGACATTTTATGATTGACTACTGCAGTTGAAAGGATTGCAGAAGAGGAGAGAGAAATGGTCGTGATCAAAAATATGCAAAAAATGCAATAGATACAGAATACAGAATGAACGGCGGGAATGACAAGAGAAGAATAAAAGAAAAACAAACATAGAAAATAGATAAAATAACAAGAGGAAATTTGGAGCTGAACAAAAGCATAGAGATGAAGATTTTAATTGGACTACGGGGACAAATTGAAATAAGAGTAGGAAAAATAAATGGAATTCAAACTTGCAGCAAAAAATAAATCTTGGGTTTTTTAATGGTACAAAATACAAAAAAAAAACCTTGGATTTATTTTTATTCAGAATGTATTAGAAAATTTAAGTAGGAAAATAATACAAGGGAAAATATTATCTAAAACTTGAAACACTGAAGAGACAGAAAACGAAAAGTAAAATTTAATGGAAAGTCTCGATGATAGATTGAAGGTTTCATAAGAGGTCATAGAGGGATGTAATGTAGATAAGGGCCATCATACAGGTGAAAAGGTTAGGTTAGGTTAGGTTAGGTTAGGTTAGGTTAGGTTAGGTTAGGTTACATCTCACAGCGAGCTAGTCAAAATGATATCCTTGTCAGTCAGTCAGTCAGTCAGTGAACTCTTTAGCAAAGTAGCCGGTAAGTCAGACAGTCAGTCAATAATGCTGTCAACTAGTCACTAAAGCAATCATTTAATTATTCATTCATTCAGTCACTCAGTTAATCAATAAGCTAGTCAGCCAGTCAATGAGTCAATAAGTCAGTCAGCGAGTCAATAAGCCAGTCAGCGAGTCAATAAGCCAGTCAGTCAGCTAGTCAGTGAGTCAATAAGTCTGTCAGCTAGTCAGTGAGTCAATAAGTCTGTCAGCTAGTCAGTGAGTCAATAAGTCTGTCAGCTAGTCAGTGAGTCAATAAGTCAGTCAGCTAGTCAGTCGACAGTTTCTCAGGGTTTGATACTCTCAGAATTGACTGACTTCATTAAAACACAAAATGGCTGGAGGTAACAGAGACACATGGAAGTATTGTGGACGAACATTACTTGATGACCTCGATACAAACACTACCTGACAACGTTTCTGTGACCTAACGCAACGCAACCCAACCCAACCCAACCTAACCCAACCTAACGCAAACCAACCAAAACCAACCAAAACCAACGCAATCCAACCCAACTCAAACCAACGCAACCCAACCCAACCCAACCTAAACCAACCCAACAGCAACAGCAACTAAGCAACCCAACTTCATAGCAACCCAACCCAACCCAACCAAACCAAACCCAACCCAAACCAACCTAACCTAAACCTAACCTAACCTAACCTAACCTGATGTGTTAATGTTTACATGATCGAGGTACTGAACCACATGTGCTTTAAGATAACACATAGGATTATATAAACAGTTCAAGAGCGATGTTTAGACGTAAAAAAAAATTAATAAAAAAAAATAAAAAATAAACTACACTTTTAACGAGGAGAAATGAAAAAAAAAATAGGTAGATGGAGTTACAGGTGTTATATAGGAGGACAAATGCTTAAAAAAAAGGGAAAATATATGTTGGTTATTCTTCTCGTATATGTAATGTAATGACGCTTAGAATATAATGGAAAATAAGACCTGAATACACTCTTCCTCAAACGAACTCAAGTGTGATAATTAGAGAAGAGTGATTTGAAGAGGTTAAGAAAGGCTGAGGGAGTGTGAGAGTTGTGCAGGTGTGGCGTGAGAAAAGTGCAGGTGTGGCATGAGAGTTATGCAGGTGTGGTGCGAGAGTTGTGCAGGTGTTGCGTGAGAGTTGTGCAGGTGTGGTGCGAGAGGTGTGCAGGTGTGGTGCGAGAGGTGTGCAGGTGTGGTGCGAGAGGTGTGCAGGTTTGGGCGAGAGTTGAGCAGGTGTGGTGCGAGAGTTATGCAGGTGTGGCGTGAGAGTTGTGCAGGTGTGGTGCGAGAGTTGTGCAGGTGTGGCGCGAGAGTTATGCAGGTGATGTGAGAGTTATGCAGGTGTGGCGAGAGTTATGCAGGTGTGGTGTGAGAGTGCAGGTGTGGCGTGAGAGTTATGCAGGGTGCGAGAGGTGTGCAGGTGTGGTGCGAGAGTTATGCAGGTGTGGTGCGAGAGTTGTGCAGGTGTGGCGCGAGAGATGTGCAGGTGTGGCGTGAGAGTTATGCAGGTGCGGCGTGAGAGGTGTGCAGGTGGCGTGAGAGTATGGTGTGGTGCGAGAGGTATGCAGGTGGCGTGAGAGTTGTGCAGGTGTGGCGTGAGAGGTGTGTGGGTGAGAGGTGTGCAGGTGTGGCGTGAGCAGGTGTGGCGTGAGAGGTGTGCAGGTGTGGTGCGAGAGCAGGTGTTGCGTGAGAGTTGTGCGTGTGGCGTGAGAGTTGTGCAGGTGTGGCGTGAGAGGTGTGCAGGTGTGATGCGAGAGTTGTGCAGGTGTGGCGTGAGAGTTGTGCAGGTGTGATGCGAGAGTTGTGCAGGTGTGGCGCTAGAGTTGTGCAGGTGTGATGCGAGAGGTGTGCAGGTGTGGCGAGAGGTGTGCAGGTGTGGCGTGAGAGGTGTGCAGGTGTGGTGAGTTATGCAGGTGTGGCGCGAGAGTTGTGCAGGTGTGGCGCGAGAGGTGTTCAGGTGTGGTGCAGAGTTATGCAGGTGTGGTGCGAGAGTTATGCAGGTGTGGCGAGAGTAAAAATGTAAAAGTGTGTGTTGTGTTGTGTTGTGGTGTGTGTGTATGTATGTGTGTTTATGCGTGTGTTTTTATGTGTGTGAGTCAGTGATTGAACGAGTATGTATGTGTGTATGCGTACATCACATAAATGACAACAAAGCCGTCATTCAGCTGTACATTCCACATCTATATTCTCTCACTTCTCTCTCACTTCTCACACTCTCTTCACCTCTCTCACTTCTTCACACCTCTCTCACACCTCTCTCACTTCTTTCATTACAGAAAAATAAACTCCCACCCAGACAGGCTTATGGCGGGAACTGGAGCAACAAACAGATTATTCCGCCAATCATACACTAATATTTTTTTTAACACAGCACTCTCCAGTTTTCACGGCTACACAACCTCAAAGACATTTTAATTAAAGACTAAATGCGTGTTATATTTTAAGTTTTTTTTGTTAAATCTTTTTTATGGTTATTCGTAAGACATTTTTATTTTCTCATTTCAAAGACTTTTTTTTATTCAGGTGTAATGTTAGTGAAAGTGAGAGAAAGCCAAAGGTTGCTGCACCTCTCTCTCTCTAAAAATAATAATAACCTAACCACACACTAAATCTTCCCTCCTTAGCAATCTTCCTCCCTGTGCTAAATCTTCCCTCCCCAGCAAATCTTTCCTCCTGTGCTGAATCTTTCTTCCTCGTGCTGAATCTTTCCTCCCTGTGGAATATTCCTCCCTGTGCTGAATCTTTCCTCCCTATGCGAATCTTTCCTCCCTGTGCTGAATCTTTCCTCCCTGTGCTGAATCTTTCCTCCCTGTGCTGAATCTTCCTTCTGTGCTGAATCTTCCTCCTGTGCTGAATCTTTCCTCCCTGGCGAATCTTTCCTCTGTGCTGAATCTTCCCTCCCTGTGCGAATCTTTCCTCCCTGTGCTGAATCTTCCTCCTGTGCTGAATCTTCCCTAACCCAACCTAAACCTCCTTGGTTATATAAAAAGAATGGTGTGATGGTTAAGGCTTACGAATTTAGGTCAATGTGTGTGTGTGTGTGTGTGTGTGTGTGTGTTTGTGTGTGTGTGTGTGTGTGTGTGTGTGTGTGTGTGTGTGTGTGTGTGTGTGTTCTCGTAAGTTATTCACATATTAACAATCCTCGCTAGAAGTAAGTCACATCAGAGAGAGAAAGTAACTGTTCAGTATTACTCTGGTTTAATGTACAAAGTTGTGTCGTAATAAACAGGAATAAGTCATCTTTTAGTGAAACTCTCCAACTCTGTTTTGTATTTACATGCCGAGAATGTTACACTTGCATGAACATAATCTCCCTGAACAAAGAAGAGGGGAGAAAGGGTGAGACGAGCTGAGAGAAGAAGAGGGAGAGAAAGGGAGAGAAAGGGAGAGACGAGCTGAGAGAGAGAGGGAAGAAACTAAAAGGGGGGTGAGGAGAAGAGAGAGGGGGGAGGTGAGGGGGGGGCTGAGAGAAGAAGAGGGAGAGAAAGGGAGAGACGAGCTGAGAGAAGGGTAGAGAGAGATTTAGAGATAGATAAAGTCAGACAAAGACACACATTAACATATCAATTAACTTAAATAATCAACTAAAAAATACAACCTTATTTTTAATATTTATCTACGAATTATATTTAAACACAACAACAAAAGATATATATTATTATTTTAGTCACTTTGTATCTGCGTTTTTTTTATTTTCCTGTCTGAGTAAACTATTGAAACTGTGTGAGTGAAAATTACACAGAATATTCACGCCCCCTGTCTCCTCTGTTCTATAGTGAGGAATACCAAGCCTAACTTACCAGATGATAATTAAAGGTAAATCACACACCTGCCATACCTGTGAGATATAATCAACTCATACTGGCATAGCTCTTAGGGTTTTTTTTTAACTTATAGATGAAATGCTGATTATTTTGGGTATATAAATGACTATTTGTGGTGATGGTGTCAGGTGGGTGGGTGGGTGGGGAGGTAGGTGGGCGGTGGGAGGTGGGTGGGAGGGAGGGGTGGGTGAGGTGGGTGGGGGTGAGGTGGGCGGTGAGGGGAGGGTGGTGGGAGGTAGGAGGGTGGTGAGAGGTGGGTGGGTGAGGTAGGTGGGTGGGTGAGGTGGTGGGCGGTGAGTAGGTGGGCGGTGAGGTAGGGAGGGTGGTGGAGGTAGGTGGGTGGTGAGGTAGGTGGGCGGTGGGAGGTAGGGGAGGTGGGTGAGAGGTAGGGAGGTGGTGGTGAAGTAGGGTGGGTGGTGAGGTAGGTGGGCGGTGAGGAGGGAGTGGTGGTGGGGGTGGGTGGTGAGGTGGGGAGGTGGTGGGGGTGGGGGGTGGGAGGTGGGGGGTAGGTGGGTGAGGTGTGGGTGAGGTAGGGTGGGTGGTGGAGGTGGGAGGGTGGGAGGTAGGTGGGCGGTGAGGTAGGTGGGGGTGGTGGGTGGAGGTGGGAGGGTGGGTGGAGGAGGTGGGCGAGGTAGGTGGGTGGTGAGGTAGGGAGGGTGGTGAGGTAGGTGGGTGGTGAGGTAGGTGGGCGGTGAGGTGGGCGGTGAGGTAGGTGGGCGGTGAGGTAGGTGGGCGGTGAGGTAGGTGGGTGGTAGGAGGGAGGGTGGGAGGAGGTGGGTGGTGAGGTAGGTGGGTGGTGAGGTAGGTGGGTGGTGAGGTAGGTGGGTGTGGGAGGTGGAGGTAGGTAGGTGGGTGGTGAGGTAGGTGGGTGGTGGAGGTGGGGAGGGTGGTGGAGGTAGGTGGCAGGGAGGTAGGGGTGGGCAGAGGTAGGTGGGCGAGGTGGGGGGGTGGTAGGTGGGTGGGGTGGGGGAGGTGGGGTGGGTAGGTGGGCGGTGAGGTGGGTGGGAGGTAGGGGGTGGTGAGGTGGCAGTGGAGGTAGGTGGGCGGTGAGGTGGGGTGGGCGGTGAGGTAGGTGGGCGGTAGGGGAGGGTGGGGAGGTGGGGTGGGTGGTGTGGTGGGTGGTGAGGTAGGTGGGTGGTGAGGTAGGTGGGTGGTGAGGTAGGTGGGTGGTGAGGTAGGTGGGTGGTGGAGGTAGGTAAGGAGGTAGGTATCAGGAGTAGGTGGGCGGTGAGGTAGGTGAGGGTGAGGTAGGTGGGCGGAGGTAGGTGGGCGGTGAGGTAGGTGGGTGGTGAGGTAGGTGGGGTGAGGTGGTGGGTGGAGGTAGGGAGGGTGGTAGGTGGGGTGGTGGAGGCAGGTGGGTGGTGAGGTGGGTGGGCGGTGGGAGGTAGGTGGGCGGTGAGGTAGGTGGGTGGTGAGGTAGGTGGGTGGTGGAGGTAGGTGGGCGGTGAGGTAGGTGGGCGGTGAGGTAGGTGGGTGGTGAGGTAGGTGGGCGGTGAGGTAGGTGGGTGGTGAGGTAGGGAGGGTAAGGTAGGACAAGAGAAGGCCTATGGAGGTAAGGCAAGAGAGGTCGTATGAGGTAAGGCAAGAGAGGTCAAGGAGGTAGGGTAAGAGAGGTCGAATGAGGTAGGGTAAGAGAGGTCGTATGAGGTAGGGCAAGAGAGGTCGTAGAGGTAGGGTAAGAGAGGTCGTATGAGGTAGGGGTAAGAGAGGTCGTATGGAGGTAAGGCAAGAGAGGTCGTATGGAGGTAGGGTAAGAGAGGTCAATGAGGTAGGGTAAGAGAGCTCGTATGAGGAAGGGTAAGAGAGGTCGTATGAGGTAAGGCAAGAGAGGTCGTAAGGAGGTAGGGTAAGAGAGGTCGTATGAGGTAGGGTAAGAGAGGTCGTATGAGGTAGGGCAAGAGAGGTCAAGGTAGGGTAAGAGAGGTCGAGGTAGGGTAAGAGAGGTCGTTTGAGGTAAGGCAAGAGAGGTCAAGAGGTAGGGTAAGAGAGGTCAAGGAGGTAGGGTAAGAGAGATCGTAGGAGGTAGGGTAAGAGATCGTGAGGAAGGGTAAGAGAGGTCAGGAGGTAGGGTAAGAGAGGTCGTATGAGGTAGGGAAGAGAGGTCGTAAGAGGTAAGGCAAGAGAGGTCGTATGAGGTAGGGCAAGAGAGGTCGTATGAGGTAGGGTAAGAGAGGTCGTATGAGGTAGGGGCAAGGGGTCGTATGAGGTAGGGCAAGAGAGGTCAGAAGGAGGTAGGGCAAGAGAGGTCGTAAGAGGTAGGGCAAGAGAGGTCGTAAGGAGGTAGGGCAAGAGAGGTCGTATGAGGTAGGGAAGAGAGGGTATGAGGTAGGTGTAAGAGAGGTCGTATGAGGTAGGGCAAGAGAGGTCAAGGAGGTAGGGCAAGAGAGGTCGTGGAGGAGGGTAAGAGAGGTCGGGAGGTAGGGCAAGAGAGGTCGTATGAGGTAGGGTAAGAGAGGTCGTATGAGGGGTAGGGTAAGAGAGGTCGTTTGAGGTAAGGCAAGAGAGGTCGTATGAGGTAGGGTGTAAGAGAGGTCGTATGAGGTAGGGTAAGATAGATCGTATGAGGTAGGGTAAGAGAGATCGTATGAGGAAGGGTAAGAGAGGTCGTGGAGGTAGGGGTAAGAGAGGTCGAATGAGGTAGGGTAAGAGAGGTCGTGAGGTAAGGCAAGAGAGGTCGTATGAGGTAGGGCAAGAGAGGTGCGGAGGTAGGGGTGAAGAGAGGTCGTATGAGTAGGGCAAGAGGGGTCGTAAGGAGGTAGGGCAAGAGATGTATGAGGTAGGGCAAGAGAGGTCAAGGAGGTAGGGCAAGAGAGGTCGTAAGGAGGTAGGGCAAGAGGTCGTATGGAGGTAGGGTAAGAGAGGTCGTAGGTGTGGAAGAGAGGTCGTAAGAGGTAAGGAAGAGAGGTCGTATGAGGTAGGAAGAGAGGTCGTATGAGGTAGGGTAAGAGAGGTCGTATGAGGTAGGGAGAGAGAGGTCGTATGAGGTAGGGTAAGAGAGGTCGTATGAGGTAGGGAAGAGAGGTCATGAGGTAGGGTAAGTGAGGTCGTATGAGGTAAGGCAAGAGAGGTCGTATGAGGTAAGGCAAGAGAGGTCGTATGAGGTAGGGCAAGAGAGGTCGTATGGAGGTAGGGTGTGGGGAGAGGTCGTATGAGGTAGGGCAAGAGAGGTCGTATGAGGTAGGGCGAGGTTAGACACGTACCTCATCGATCAATAACCCTTTCTTCTCCCCTGATCACTACCTGGGCCCTACCTTACCTGGCTAAGTCGTGTAGTGTTAATATATTCGCTTTAATCTCTGTGTGTGCGTGTGTGTGTGCGCTGGTGCCTAGTGCCCCTTACCTTGTGTGTGTGTGTGTCTCTCTCTCTTTCTCTCCCTCTCATCATTTGTCTTTCAATATTTCTTTCTTCTTGTCTCACTCTTACTCCCTTTTGTTCCTCTTCACATTTTCACTCTCTGACTCTCCTCTTGTTTCCCTTTCTCTCCTTCCTTTCACCCCCACCACCCCCCCTCTGAGTCCACCTCCTGTTCCCCTCACTCTCTCCACCTGTTTCTCATTCCCTCCCTCCCTCCCCCCCTGTTCCCCTCGCCCTCCACTCCCTTGATTCTCCCTCCCTCACTCCCTCCTCTGAACCCACCTTTTCCTCCTCTCTTACTCTCTCACGCACTCTTTCTTTCACTCTCTTCCACCCCTCCCCCCCTCCTCCTTGGTACGGGTGAATTTGGCACTCCTGATGCCGAATTAGGTGACCATGGGGGCGAATTTAACGGCCCCAGGGAGAAATTTGCTGGTCCAGTGAGTAAAATAATGTTTCAGGCGTAAGAACAGAAATGCTGGGGAACGATACAAAATTGTCCACCTCTGAAATTAGCGGCGTTGCAATCGTAATCAGGCAGTGGGCGTTCTATTAATTGGATTTTGTTGTTGTTGTTGTGGTGGTGAAAGTGTTATTGTGGTATGAATGAGTGAGTTAAATGCAGATTTTATTTAGTAACCCCTTGGTGAAGTTTACGTTTTCTGATCTCTCTCTCTCTCTCCCGTATAATTATAGTACACGTGCTTACAATTACATACATGACTTACTGCCACTCACAAACATACACCCTGAACACTATACACATATGTTTATTAGCGGTACACATACAGGCTAATACAAACATACATGAATACGAACATAGTAATTGAGCCAAAGTAATTTTTTCTACATTCATATAACAATAACTAAAGCGATGGTTCTGTTTTCTGTATATAAAACAGTAAAAACACTCAATTAAGCACCAGAATACTCGCGACAATTCTCACATAGTTTAGTAAGAGAACAATGAGGAGGTAGGAAGGGGTAACTTCATCAGTCGTGCCCTGTGTGTAGGTACAAACTCAGCTCTCGGTATTAACATTCAGGTCGGCAGTAAGCATCTCAAGATTGTGTGGAGGCTGTGTGGTGTTGTCTGCTGGTGGAGGTGCGGGATACAAGGGCCTATTGTCTGGTGTTATCGGTATGTATCTCCTTATTTAAAGATGTTGAATGTTTATATATTGATCTCTAAATAAGACAGACAGACATGCAAATGAGCATTTAAGTGCATGTCTAGTATTGTCTCCTAATATAGACATACATACACATACACCTGTCCCATACATTATATATACACGTCATCGTACTCATAACCCACACATATACACTAAGACAAGCTCATGCCACTTTCACACTTCAGCATTCACATCACCCACCTCCCACCCTCAACACACGTACTCTACATACAGAACGGATAAACCTTAGCCTTACACAACAAGACAAACAGATCTCCCGCTCACACACCAACATACATAACCATCTCTTCCTCCCCCCCTGCCGACACACACACACGCACCTTATCTATTATGATTATTACCTTCGCGTTAGTAGTGTGTGTGGAGGGGTAGAGAGTGTGTGGAGGGGGTAGTGTGTGTGGCGAGGGTGTGTATGGTTATATGATAAACATCAGTACGTCAGCGAATACAATCTGTTGCTTCGGCTTTTAATACATCATTGGGTGTGTGTATTATAATATTATGAAGGGGCTTATATTGCATACAGGTATAATTTTCAGTAGTGGGTTAATACTGCCTGTTTTACATCCACTGCATCCGGTGTTCTATCTCTCCAGATCTCAGTTGGAGAAAATATCCAAGGTCTCTTTTCTTACTTTTTTTTTTTTTGCACCTGTGCATTGCCAAGCTTGATACAACCTGAGCAAAATCCGGCTAAGTTGCACAGGGCGGGGCCAGCGGCGGCGCGTGAGCATGGTGGTAGGTGGAGCATGTGCGGGTGAGCGGACGGACCTGCCAGCCAACACCACCACCACCAGCCCGTCCACTCAGTGTGTCTCCGGCAGGTGTCGCTGAAGGAGCACCAGGGTGACACGGGCCGCTGCTGGTGCTGCTGGTGTGAGCCTCGAGCACCACTGCCCTAGCTATTGCCGTATACTGCTCCTTCTGCTGCCGCTACTGCTGCTGCGCCTGCTGCAACTAGGCGTGCTATTCTCATACGAGGACACTGTCGCTCCTACTTTCTCACAACTACTGACACTTTTTTCGTACTCTCCTCAACTAATAAAAAAAGAGAGAGTGAATTGAGAGATTTTTCGAGAGTACGAGAGCGAGCGTGAGAGCGTCTGGGGCTCCGGTTTTATAAAGTAAACAAAAGTGTATTAACATAATTTTTTGCCAGTGCACACATGATGATGTCGTGTGTACCGTCATAAACTATTTTTGCATCACACACACACACAAAATATATATATCTATACATATATATATATAACCTAAATAAAAGTTTGTATTTTGTAAAATGTTTTAATACTATAGCTAGGCATTCGTTAAGTGCCTAAAAAAATAATACTGTATAAAAAAAAAAATACCACGCTGGGCGACCTCAGTGTAAACGATAAAGTGCAGCGCTGAGCCAAAGTTTGTCGATTAAGTCGCACGTCAACATGCTACTGACCGGCTACTTGGATGTACTGTGCCTGCTGTTGCTGTGTCGACAAGCACCGGCTGTGTTGGCTGCTGAAGAAGGTCAGTGACTCTAATTTTCATAATAACATTAATCATTTTTCATCTTTATAATTACCTGTGTAAAAAAAATTGGAGCATGAGTGTTAATCTCACCTGGCAGGAAGTTAATAAGAAACACCTTTGATGGTCGTAATTTTTACCTGTCTTAAATTTTCCCACATACCTGATATTCCTGAACTGATTGGTGGATAGATGTTTTATGCACGTGAGGGATGGACTTCATAACACCGATCAATTCTTCCTTATCATTAATCAACAAATACAATTCTAGATAAAATATTAGTCGTACACGAAACAAAACCGAGATTCATTCAATACAAAAAAAAATAATTCTCAAGTCATAAATATTATTATTTTTTTTTTTTACAGCAGACACTTAGGAAGGTTCACACTGTTGATCTTTTTTCAGCAGATAAGACTCAAGTGTTTTCTCCTTCGGGGTGCATATGGTGCTGTTAACCCTCCCAACTATTTTTACCATACGATTTAAATTTTATCTCGCAAGTCAATTTTACGTCACATGTTTTTTTTTTACCTCACGAATATATTTTTTTTCTTACTAATTATTTTTACCTCACGATTAATTTTTTTTTACCATAGGAACATTTTTTTAGGTCAAGAATATTTTTTTTACCCCGCGAATCATTGGTAACTCACGAATCCTATATTGCCTCACGAATCAGTTTTACGCCCAAACGCTGTTCTCCCGGGCAGCACACCGCCTGGAGAAGCACCTGGCGTGTTTCCCTCCACTAACACTACACTGTGCGTACATAAACACAAGTAACTATATTCACGGACGCAAAGGTGTTACGGTATACATAATTATACAGGTGCACACACACACACACACACACACACAAAGCATACGCAAACAGGAAAGAACACACAAATACACTCACAAGTACAAACTGTATACACATACACCCATACACAAACATTTAAATACACACATAGATTCACACACACATAGATGCACACGCACACACATAATACACACGCACACACATAATGCACACGCACACGCACGCAACACACACACATTTATACAATCATACACCATGAAAATAAAGTCAATGACATATTGCAATATACATCAGCGCATTAAGTCTTCAGTTTGTTTATTTAGTTGATATTAACGGCATTTTGTCAACCCAAAGACCGTGTTTTACTGCACTGACTGATGGAAGTTTGTCAGTGGCGAGGGATACCTTCTTCACGGTAGCCCGAGAACAGAAGAGAATCACTCGAATATTTCCCAGAACCGACATATATGGATCAATTCTCTATGGAAAATTTCTACGTATGGAAATTAATAAGTCTTTATATATTGTAATGTTATATCTTAGTAATAACGTGGGAGTTTGTGGGAATTTTATGGTACCATGTGGGATTTTTATGGTACCTTGTGGGAGTTATGGTACCTTGTGGGAGTTATGGTACCTTGTGGGAGAGTCATGGTACCATATGGGAGCTATGTGGGCGTTCACTTCTGATTGGTAAATATAGTGCTAGGAAGGGGTAGGGAGGGGGAAGGGATGGGGGAGAGGGGAAGGGTAAGGGGGAGAGTGAGGGGGAGAAGGGAAGGGGGAATCTTGCTGCCTTTTACCGTCTCACCTGTTGTAGAGGTGAGTTTAATTAAGGGGATTCCAGTGATACGGTTATAGAGCGTTATTAGCATGTTTACTCTTGTTAATGACGTAGTATAAATATAAACGTGTGTGTGTGTGTGTGTGTGTGTGTCATAGAATGTTTTTGTCACCTGTAATTAGCTAAATGAACCTGTTATTGAACCTTGATGAGGGAGTGAGTGTGTGTGTGTGTGTGTGTGTGTGTGTGTGTGTGTGTGTGTGTGTGACCAGCCACATTTACGAGTCATTCTAATTTTGGAAACACTACATTCAACACGATCCTGATAAATGGACTATAACAGTGTAGATTTATTCTGTATGTTTATTTTGCTTCGTTCTTTCTTCTTTCTTCTTCTTTCATGTTTCCTCTTCTTGTTCTTTCTTATTTTTCGATCACGTTTCTTCTTATTCTTACTTTATTCGTCTTTCTTATCTCTTCTTGTTCTTCTTGTTCTTCATTTATCTCCATCTGTTCTTGTTCTTCATTCACCGTTATCTATTCTCATCTGTGTCTCATTCCATTTTCTGTATTTATTTTATCTCTCCAATGTCTCTCCTAAAAATAGAGACCAAATTGTTTTCTTCCTATGATTCATCTCTTATTTTCTGGCTAATAAATAAAAATATATCCTCATGCTATCATTTTTTTTTTCCAATAAATTGAAACTTGACAAAATATTTTTTTTTTGTTCCATACGTCCTGCCTCCATTTTTATTTCATCTTGACCTTTTTGAGGATTTAATGGGGGTCAAAGGTCAAATAGGTGGGATTCAACGGAGTAGAGAGAGAGAGAGAGAGAGAGAGAGAGAGAGAGAGAGAGAGAGAGAGAGACAGAATGAGAGACACAGAGAGAGAGAGAGAGAATGAGAGACTAAAAGAGAGATGGAAAGAGAGCGAGAGTGAGGGGTGTATTTACATGTAAAGATAGTTAGATAAGGTAATGAAGAGCTAAAGATAAAATGAGATAACTAGAGAGATGGAGAATATGAAGAGGTAATAGACGAAAAAAACATAAAACGCACAAAACAAAGTGAAAGAGAAACAGAAGATAAAAAATGAGAAATAAGAGACAAATACATAAAAAACAATAAAGATAATAAAAGAATGAGTTAATAAATTACACAAAAAAAATCATATATTTCCCTACAAAAAAAATCTCGAGTCGTTTTTTTTCATCATTATATCTCTACTATAAGAACCTGAAGTCTCCTTTATCCCCACAACTCTATGACACTTTCGTTATATGACTAAAATCTCTAAATTTGTATTCCATATCAATTATCATTATTATTTCCCAGACGACTAATTGCGAGGTCTATAAATATGTCTGTTATCCTTTCTATTTTACCAAGTTTCAGAGCTTTTATATCTCAGGGAAATAACTTTTCATACAACAAGGAATTTTTTTTTTAACCTTGAGTCCATTGAGTCTATTGTGAGTCTTGTCTTTATCAAAAGGTTATTGGTTGGATGAGCCTCTTGGAATAGGAGAGGGATTTTAGGGGCGTTTTTATGTTCACTGGTTCTTTTTTGTAATATATTGTTCAAGTTAGTTGTGTGTGTGTGTGTGTGTGTGTCTGTATGTTTCGTTCATTTTGTGTGTGTGTATGGGTTTGATGTTGTTGTGTGTGTGTATGTGTGTTTATTCTATGCTTACTTCGTTAATATACAATAATAATGTAAATAATAATAAACGGTTGGACAGCTGTGGTGTTGGACAGCTGTGGTGTTGGACAGCTGTGGTGTTGAGAGGGCCAGTGTGCTGAGTGTCTCTGAGTGGGTTCTTTATACAGCCACCATAACACTGCCGTCCAGGGACACTTGGTCTCGTGGTGATCAGCTGGACAATTCATTTATAGTGTAGAAAGACTTCACTTGTAGGGGGAAAGATGACCCACGGCAGTTATCTCACGGTCGGGGTGTGGCTGGGGTCTACATTTCACCCATGGAAGCCAGTTACCACCATTGTTATAACCACTGGACACTAACTTAACAGATGTATACACCTGTTCATACACTGTAGTTTCCAATCTTCGCGAATTGGTAATAATAATCAATCCATCAACTTTTGGTGGAGAGAAGGACTTGAGGGGAAGGTGGTGGGAAAGATGTACATGTTGACCCCCCCAGGTACCCGCTGCTCAGTCTCTTTAGTGTATTCATATTTGTCTGTATGTTTGGTTCATGGTGCTTGTGTCTGTATGTTTGGTTCATGGTGCTTGTGTCTGTATGTTTGGTTCATGGTGCTTGTGTCTGTATGTTTGGTTCATGGTGCTTGTGTGTGTATGTTTGGTTCATGGTGCTTGTGTCTGTATGTTTGGTTCATGGTGCTTGTGTCTGTATGTTTGGTTCATGGTGCTTGTGTCTGTATGTTTGGTTCATGGTGCTTGTGTCTGTATGTTTGGTTCATGGTGCTTGTGTCTGTATGTTTGGTTCATGGTGCTTGTGTCTGTATGTTTGGTTCATGGTGCTTGTGTGTGTATGTTTAGTTCATGGTGCTTGTGTCTGTATGTTTGGTTCATGGTGCTTGTGTGTGTATGTTTGGTTCATGGTGCTTGTCTGTATGTTTGGTTCATGGTGCTTGTCTGTATGTTTGGTTCATGAGTGCTTGTGTCTCTATGTTTGGTTCATGGTGCTTGTGTCATTTGTTTGGTTCATGTGGTGCTTGTGTGTCTGTTTTGTTTGTGGTTCATGGTATGTTTGGTTCATGGTGCTTGTGTCTGTATGTTTGGTTCATGGTGCTTGTGTGTGTATGTTTGGTTCATGGTGCTTGTGTCTGTATGTTTGGTTCATGGTGCTTGTGTCTGTATGTTTGGTTCATGGTGCTTGTGTCTGTATGTTTGGTTCATGGTGCTTGTGTCTGTATGTTTGGTTCATGGTGCTTGTGTCTGTATGTTTGGTTCATGGTGCTTGTGTCTGTATGTTTGGTTCATGGTGCTTGTGTCTGTATGTTTGGTTCATGGTGCTTGTGTCTGTATGTTTGGTTCATGGTGCTTGTGTGTGTATGTTTGGTTCATGGTGCTTGTGTCTGTATGTTTGGTTCATGGTGCTTGTGTCTGTATGTTTGGTTCATGGTGCTTGTGTCTGTATGTTTGGTTCATGGTGCTTGTGTCTGTATGTTTGGTTCATGGTGCTTGTGTCTGTATGTTTGGTTCATGGTGCTTGTGTCTGTTGTTTGGTTCATGTGCTTGTGTCTGTATGTTTGGTTCATGGTGCTTGTGTCTGTATGTTTGGTTCATGGTGCTTGTGTCTGTATGTTTGGTTCATGGTGCTTGTGTCTGTATGTTTGGTTCATGGTGCTTGTCTGCTTGTTTGTCCTGAATCGTTGTATTTAGTAAGAGTCGAGAAAAAGTAATGTTTTGCACAAGACTGAACAAGAGATGGAAGATTATTTTTCGTAAGAGTTGCTGCAGCTGCTGGTTACTTCTTTCTTACGAGTTCCTTCCTTCCTCCTTCTTTCCTTCCTTCCTTCCTTCCTTCCTTCATGAGTACAGATATTATCACATATTGTTCTTTAACACATGCTATGAATCTTCCTGTTTCCTTCCTCCTTCTTGACCTGGTTTTCTCTCTTTCTCTGTCTGTCTGTCTCTCTCTCTCTCTCTTCCTGTCTCTCTCTTTCTCTCTCACATTGGGTCTTCCGGTTCTTAGATCTTTCTCATGATATTTCTTTCGCTTGGACATCCACCTCTTTTTTCTTTCTTCCGGTTCAACATTATCTTCTTTTTCTTCTTCTTCTTTCTTTCTTTCTTTCTTTCTTTCTTCTTGTCTTACTCCTCGCCGCTTTATCACATTTTATCCTTCATCTATACCTTATATTATTCATGTCTCTTCGTCTCTTTCTCTTTATACTTTTCAATACTTTCTCTTTCTCTCTTTATCTCATCTTTATCTTCCATGTCCTTTCTAATACTAGTTTCTTTTTTTTCTTTTATGCCTTTTACTAGTCTCTTCTTATCTCCTTTCCTTCTTCCTATTCAACATTTTTTCTTTCATTTCCTGTGCATCTCTCTCTCTCTCTCTCTCTCTCTCTCTCTCTCTCTCTCTCTCTCTCTCTCTCTCTCTCTCTCTTTCATTCAATTCAGCTTTTCTCACATTGTTTCTTTTGGTGTCTTATTCCCACCACCTAATTATCCCCGTTTTTTCCTCCCTCTGTCTTTATCATATCTGTTTTTTCATTTTATATTTTCCCTTTTCTTCTTCCTCCTCTTCACCCTTTCTTTCATTTACTTTTTCTTATATTTTTTTTACTTATTTTCACTAATATGTATTATTTTTTTCTGATTGTTCAATATTCTCATCTTTATTTCATTCATTATTCTTTTTCTCGTTTCTTTTCCTTCTTCTTAACTTGTTATCTTTGTATTTCTATCTATTCTTCTCTTCTTCTATCATATTTTCTGTTCATTCTTATTTTTGTTTTTGTTATGGTTCATTCACCTCTTTAACTATCTATCACCGTCTCTCTCTCTCTCCCCAGATTCATCAGTTTTGTTTTTTCTCTATTAATCCTCGGTCTTCCCCTCATTAATCTCTTTATCTTTTACTTTCTCTTCTATACATTTTTATCACGTTTTATCTGTATTCCATTTTATCCATCACTATTATTCTTATTCTTAGTTCTTCCTTCAATTACTTACATCTCTCTCTCTCTCTCTCTCTCTCTCTCTTTCTTCATTATTGTTTTATCTCAGGTTCTTTTTTACACCTTTTTCTATGTTTCTTTCTCATGATTCGTTTTCTAATTTATCATCTTCTATCTTCTCTCTTTTCTTCTTGTCTACGTTCTTTACTCTAATTTATCTCTTGTTTATTTCTCTTTCACTCCTTTCTCTTCCATTCTCTTCTTCCTTTTCCTTTCGTATTTCTTTCTTTTCGTGTCTCTTCTTCGTTATCCCATCACACATCTTTCTTTTCCTTTCTTTAGTTCGTTATCCTTTCGCACTTCTTTCTTATGCTTTCTCTTCTTCCTTATCTTTATTCCTTTCTCTCCCTTTCTCTTGTTCCCACTCCTATCCTGGTGACTCTTCCCCACTTTCTCCTCTTCCATTTTCGTCCATTGTTCTCTGTGTCTTAATCCTCGGTCTTCCTCTTCTTAATCTCTCACTTAACTGTTTCTCACCTGTCTTGCCTTTTCTTACACTCTGTGCTTCTTCCTAGATTCCTCTTCCATCCATTTCTTTCTGTTTCTTCTTCCTCCTTCATTCATTTTCTTCTGTCCTTTCTCTCGCCTTCATTCCTTTTCATTCTGTCTCTTTTTCCTTCTTCATTCCTTTACTTCTATCATTTATTTTTTCTTTATTCCTTTTCTTCTGTTTTTAAATCCTTCTTCATTCCTTTTCCTTCTTCCTCCTTCATTCCTTTCTTACACTCTCTTCTTCCTCCTTTATTCCTTTCCATCTGTGCATTTTCCCTTCATTCCCTTTCCGTCTGCCATCTCTCATTTCCTCTCCTCGTTGTGTTTCTTTCTTTTGTTTGTCTATTACATTCCAATTTTGTTTACAAGGATAAATTTTCATTATACTCTCTCTTTCTTCAGTCCTCCCTTTACATTACCCACAATCGTCCTGGGAGAAGAAAAAGCCAACTAAAACAACAACAAAGAAATATACTAAAAGATAAATCTATCTCCCGTAACCTTAGCGATGTTCTTTTGTTCCAGGGGACAAATTTTTACCCAACTTTCTCTTTCCGGATTTACACTTTTCTCTGTAGTTTTCTCGTTTTCCGTTCTACTTGCCCTTCCCACTTGGCTTACCCGCCACCGTCGCTGCCGGGACGTGTATACAACTAAATCTTCTGCCTCGCTTTTCTCTTCCGCCACGATAAAGACGCAACGAATTGCTTGCTGTATCTATTCAATGGGAAATTTTACTGGCAGCGATGGAAACTCTCACAGACAGACAGATAGGTAAGTAACCAACTGTATAAACACAAAATACAGTCACACACACACACACACACACACACACACACACAAAAGAAAACAAAAGTGGATATTTACGCCTCGTGAGTATTGTGGTGCAGGTAATCCTAATGTTAACCTGAACCGCCTGCACCTGTCAATCACCTCGTGTTCATATTTGGTCCGTAATATTAATACGTTTTATAAAATCACAGGTAAGCGATAATTAGTGATAGTTTACTCAATATTTTTTCTATTATATTTCGTTAAATGATTTTTTTTTATCTTAAATGAGAAGGTAATATATATGTTATACTAAATAGGGAAAATTGTAAAGTAGCGATAAATTGTAAGTATTTTATTAAAGAACTTCTGGCTGGCCAAAGACGATTATCATATAAGAATTAATTTCCATCAAGTAGTGTTAGTAAAAACAGTAATTTATCCGTCCGTCCGTCCGTCCATCCGTCATTCCGTCTATCTATCCCTTTACACCAGGGGTCACCAAACTTTTTTCACAGTGGGCCGGATAACTGAAAGAATGACTTGCGCGGGCCGCTTAATCATTCTGTTCAATACTTGCAAGCCAGAACGAAAGCTCTGGTAACGTCAGAGCGTAGGCGGAGCTACCACGAGCCGGGGAAGGACTTGGGATCCGGCCCGCGGGCCGTAGTTTGGTGACCCCTGCTTTACACGATAGCAAGAATGAAAGGGGGGGGGTGAGGGGGTGAGACAAGAGAAGGTGAAAATGGAACTTTCAACCTTTGGCCTTAATTAACTAAGAGGGTTCTATCTTACCTGAGTTGAACTTAATGTCTTACTCTGGTGAACAAAGTTAAGTTTATTTAAGACTTTTGCCGCAGCTATTACTAGGGTTAGAGGCTTCCGTTAATTAATGGTTAATGTTGATCTCTCTCTCTCTCTCTCTCTCTCTCTCTCTCTCTCTCTCACTTCTTCTCACCAAACTCTTCATATTCCACCAATTAAAATTAATACTCCCCAGTTACCCAGTTCAGGGCAGTCAGTAGTCACAGTCTAAAATAAGGACCCTGTTAAGAATACTCTACCTGAGTGCTCTGATTAATCCAGGAGAGTTAATTAATTATGGCTGCTTCATTGGCCTTTGAGGTTACCTGTTTATAAATAGGACACAGGTATGGGCAGGTAATTGATAATGGTTTAGTTTAACAGGTATTTGGTGGATGGTTTACCTGTGTTATTTACCTGTGTACTTGGAGTTTGTGTGTGGTTGTAAGGGTTTGTGTGGGTTTATGAGTGTATGTGCGTTTTTGTGTGTGCGTGTATAATTTAAAGTTTGCGTTTGTATGTTTTTTCACGTATGAGTGCTTATGTGAGTGAAAGTGTGCGTGGATGATTTTGTGTTTGTGTATAAGAGTATATATGCGAGTGTGTTTGTGTTGTATATCCGTCTTGGTGTATTTCACAATATAAAACAGAAAGCTTCCGTGTTTTCGCGTGTTCTGGTTGAGTTTAATAAATTTTTCTTTGTATCTGTAGTAGTGTGTGTGTGTGTGTGTGTGTGTGTGTGTGTATTAGTGTGCCTGCATGCAACTGCTTCTTCAAAGGCGTTGATGTAAATTAATTCACATTATTAAATGAGTTTCTTCACGCATATACAAAATCATAGAAGTCATGCAGGACAACTACACGCCACTGTTCATGACCAGTATTTACAGAGTTACTGAAAGCTCCAAGTCGCTCCCGCTGACAACTTTACAGAGGTAATGTTGGATTAGGACGCCGTAGAGGTTTTCAGGGAAGCAAGAATCCTTTTGAATGACGCGGCGTTTGAATGAACCTTGGGGAAGAGATTTGTATTGAACCCCCGTGGCTGAAAAGAGAGATCCTACTCACTCATGCCCTCAATGAACCACACGAAGCTGACTCGAAGCTTACAAGGAGCAGAGGTAATTTAGCGGATATTTTAAAACCCATTCGAAGCAATACCAGTCAGACATCCAATATGTCATGTAACTGAAGTTGTTTTTTTTCCTCTGAGTAAAAGGACATTTATTTTCAAGCAAGGCGAAGCAGATGTTTTGATTTTACAGGGATCGTGATTTCTGGTTCAAAGTTTCAGTGATAATGAACCACCTGTATTACTTCACCTTCATTCTAAAACCGCCTCAAAATCCTAATTCATATCCTATAAGAATCCCTTAAAAAAAAATCCTCCCAACCCCCGCACGAGAAGACCCGTGAGGCAAACAATCCTAACCACAGTTCAAACACATTACCTCTGACCTCGTTGGAGTTGCCTATGACCTTCTAACCACTATAATTCTTGGGTGACCGCCTGAATCTTTATCCAAGTGAGGCACCAACACAGGCAACAGGACTGTTGTATTTGTTTCCCAGTGTAAATATTACTACACGTCCCTTCGTGTTGTGTGCGAAGTGAAAGACCAAATATCCCTCCAGAACACGAGCCATCACAGTACACCTCCTTTTATATACAGTTAAAGTGGGTCCCATAAGCCACGTGACCAGTTTAGGGCAGCGCAGATACAGTATACTGGATACTAAACCTCGGTACAGAAGGAGGTAGTGTGGCCGGTAATATATCCTACTATCATCACTACCCCATTAGGTACCCATTCACAACTGGGTGGACTCGGGGTGCCTCAGTAGTGAACCAGTGACCTTTACCGCAGGAGGTCAACGCTGTATAAAATTAACTACTAATTTTATTATTATTTTTCTTTAAAGTAAACGTCATGGAAGTAGTATAATTTAACGCACGCACACACACAGATGCATACATACAGACCCCCCCCCCCACACACACACACACGCGCGTATGGTATACATGAGTAACAGTGAAGTAAAATGGAAACAAACTAAGAGACGCACAAAAATGAGAAAAGAGAGAGAGAGAGAGAGAGAGAGTGAGAGAGGACAATTACACGATAACTAGCAGCTGTGGAGAAAATAACTATGGACAGACAGACAGACGGACGAAAAACAGACAGGCAGATAAAGAGGGACAGTTTGACATTAGAAGAGGGATAATAACAGAGAGAAAGAGAGAGAGAGAGAGAGAGAGAGAGAGAGAGAGAGAGAGAGAGAGAGAGAGAGAACGAGGCAGAACCGAAAACATTACAAAGAGAAAGAGTAAACAAACAGACAAAGGTGAAAGACAGAGATAGGAAGTAAAGATAAAGATATACGAAGAAAATAATAGACAGTGACAAAGTGAGAGAGAGAGAGAGAGAGAGGAAGAAACACAGACAGAAACAGGAGATAACCGAAGGCAATTGGGAAAAGCTATATATTTCTAAAAGAGAGAAAGAGAAGAAAGATAACACGCTCCAGGAGATAACAGGACTGGTAAGATAACACGAGACAAGACCTTAAGAACTGTGAGACAATGATGAAGACAATACCAGGAGGACTTGAAGACAATGTTATGATGTATTAGTAGTTGACACCATAACAGTGTAGAGGACACCATAACAGTGTAGAGGACAACGTAACAGTGTAGAGGACACCATAACAGTGTAGAGGACAACGTAACAGTGTAGAGGACAACGTAACAGTGTAGAGGACAACGTAACAGTGTAGAGGACAACGTAACAGTGTAGAGGACAACGTAACAGTGTAGAGGACAACGTAACAGTGTAGGGGACAATGTAACAGTGTAGGGGACAACATAACAGTGTAGAGGACAACGTAACAGTGTAGAGGACAACGTAACAGTGTAGAGGACAAAGTAACACAGTGTAGGGGACAACGTAACAGTGTAGAGGACAACGTAACAGTGTAGAGGACAACAACGTAACAGTGTAGAGACAACGTAACAGTGTAGAGGACAACGAATAAGGACAACGTGTAGAGGACAACAACGTAACAGTAGCAGGGATAACGTAACAGTGTAACAGTGTAGGACAACGTAACAACGTAACAGTGTAGAGGACAACGTAACAGTGTAGAGGACAACGTAACAGTGTAGAGGACAACGTGTAGACAGTGTAGGGAGACAATGTAACAGTAACAGTGTAGAGGACAACGTAACAGTGTAGGGACAACGTAGGACAGTGTAGAGACAACGTGTAACAGTGTAGAGGACAGTAACACAGTGTAGGGGACAGTAACAGTGTAGGGGACAGTGTAGAGGACAACGTAACAGTGTAGGAGGATAACGGAGGGGACCAGTGTAGGGACAATGTAACAGGCAGAGGACAAAGTAACAGTGTAGGGGACAGTAACACAGTGTAGGGGACAACGTAACAGTGTAGAGGACAACGTAACAGTGTAGGGCGATAACGTAACAGTAGAGGACAACGTAACAGTGTAGGGGACAATGTAACAGTGTAGAGGTGACAAAGTAACACAGTGTAGGGGACAGCGTAACAGGTAGAGGGCTAAAGCGTAACAGTGTAGAGGACAGCGTAACAGCAGTAGAGGACAACGTAACAGTGTAGAGGACAACGTAACAGTGTAGAGGACAACGTAACAGTGTAGAGGACAACGTAACAGTGTAGAGGACAACGTAACAGTGTAGGGGACAATGTAACAGTGTAGAGGACAACATAACAGTGTAGAGGACAACGTAACAGTGTAGAGGACAACGTAACAGTGTAGAGGACAAAGTAACACAGTGTAGGGGACAACGTAACAGTGTAGAGGACAACGTAACAGGTGTAGGAGGACATGTAACAGTGTAGAGGACAATAACAGTGTAGAGGACAACGTAACAGTGTAGAGACAACGTAACAGTGTAGGAGGATAACGTAACAGTGTAGAGGACAACGTAACAGTGAGAGGACAACGTAACAGTGTAGAGGACAACGTAACAGTGTAGAGGACAACGTAACAGTGTAGGGGACAACGTAACAGTGTAGGGGACAAATGCAGTGTAGAGGACAACGTAACAGTGTAGAGGACAACGTAACAGTGTAGAGGACAACGTAACAGTGTAGAGGACAACGTAACAGTGTAGAGGGCAGCGTAACAGTGTAGAGGACAACGTAACAGTGTAGAGGACAACGTAACAGTGTAGAGGACAACGTAACAGTGTAGAGGACAGCGTAACAGTGTAGAGGACAGCGTAACAGTGTAGAGGACAACGTAACAGTGTAGAGGACAACGTAACAGTGTAGAGGACAACGTAACACAGCATAGAAGATATTATCCAGTGTAGATAACAAAATAATGCTGTACAACGCAAAGCAACGCAACGCAACGCAACGCAACACAACGCAACGCAACACAACGCAACGCAACACAACGCAACACAACGCAATACAATAGTCCACGACAAAACGCATGAGTGAGTGACAATAACAGTCAGAGCTCAGCTATTGTGCTGGTTTTGTTTTTTTTTAGCTCCGCCAGAGTGTAGCCAAAAACTAGCAATAGACAGCTTAGTATAGTATTAATGACACACACACACACACACACACACACACACACACACACGGTAGCAAAGATCATCCCTGGGTAGAAGCATAAGTTAGTGAGTTTATTCTGCGCCAAACACAGTACTATTATTATCCTGGCTACCCCACACACACACACACACACACACACACACACACACACACACACACACACACACACACACACACACAGTATACCAACAACACGTGATGAAGGAAGTAAACATGAGCCTGAAAAATAATAACAGCAGTGACTTGTATATATACGAGTTACTACACAGGGGTGAGACTGGCACGACACACGCTCGGGATATATGATGACACACTCTTATTAAGCCTTGATGTAATGCCCCGAGGTTTCCTGTGTGCCAACCTGAAGAAGGGAAGGAGGTGAGGGTGGTGGAAAAACCGTAGTGAAGTTGTAATGATCGTGTGTGTGTGTGTGTGTGTGTGTGTGTGTGTGTGTGTGTGTGGAGCCAGCCGAAGTACAGAGATAGTTTATGAACACCTGAAGTTACAGTGTAATTAGTGACGTATTAACCAGACTTAAGGTGTATTAAACTTAAAGGTTAAAGTTAATATCGACCAAAAGTTAAGGTAAATGTGTAATATGGCAACAAAAGATGGTTAATGTACTACAAAAGAACAACAATATTAATTTCCTGAGTTAAAAGTCTAAAGGAACTAATGGATTCTCTAATAGCATAGCGCCATAATCTATAGTATAAAAACAATTAATAGCCTAACTTTTGACAGAATCTCTCTCAAATGGTAGACATTGATGAAACCTTAGCCAATAGGTTGAGTCGTAGCCAATAGGATGAGTCGTAGCCAATAGGATGAGTCGTAGCCAATAGGAGTGGGAGTAGCCAATAGGACGGGGAGTAGCCAATACCCTAGTCGACACACAACAAACACTGAGGCTCTCGGTATTGGCTCTCTCTCTCTCTCTCTCTCAATTATCTTCCAAATCAATAATTTTGTTTGAATATAATCACACACACACACACACACACACACACAGGAGCGCGCTAACATGTTGAAACGATAATAATAATAATAATCCCTTCACTCACCACTAAGGGGCCGAGCAGACAGATGACACTCGGAGTTATATCCCTTCCCCTTCCTCCCTTCCCTTCCTCTTTTCTTTCTTCCTTCCATCCTTCCCTCCATCTCTCACTCCCTATTTTTCACCACTCCTACTCCTTCCTTCCTTCCTCCACTCCCTCCTTTCCTTCCTTCCTTCCTCCCTTCTTCCCTCCATCTCTCACTCCCTCTTTTTCACCACTTCGCCCCCCCCTCCTCCCCTCCTTCCACCCCTCCCAATCGCATCATTTAACACACATTACAGAAAACTTGAACCATTTAAATACCCGTTACACACAAGTTCACCCATGACCCCTGAACTTGACCTTACTTGGATAATTTGACCTCCATTCAGGAAATTTGTATCACACCTCTGAGAACTTGTTCCCTCTCAGCCACGGCCTAAATCTTTACACCTCATATAAATATATCCATTATTATGATCACTTAATAAAAAACTGAACCTGATATTAAACTTTATTACAGAAAAGACACCAGTTAAACGTACTATATCTTCGTGTACATTATATTTTATCAGTAATACAAGAAGAGAGATATTTATTAGTATTTAAGTGAGAAATATCTGGCCACCGTAGTCAGTATTGCTCAGTGGAACGGCGTAAGGAAAAAAAATATTTATATACCCAGGAAGTAAAGTGAAATATATTGCTCAGTACTTCTTGGAAATATATCGTTCGGTCTAGCAATAAGAAATACTTATCAATCATTCAGTGAGCAAGATCGGATTAATACACAAGGGAAAATAAGATCAGAGAGGAAGTTGAAGGAAAGGATAGAAAGAAGTAGATATGGTGAGAAAAAGAAAGAAAGAAAGAAAGAGAGAATAGACAGACAAACAGAGAGAGAGAGGGAAGTAAGGTGAGACAGAACAACAGACAAAACAGAGGAAGACAAACAGAGGGAATTAATAGATAAGCAGCATTAACAGGAGAGGTATAGACAGATAACCAAAGTAGGGAGAAAAATACACAGATAACCAAAGTAGGGAGACAGGATATAGACAGATAACAAAGTAGGGAGAAAAAAAGATAGGTTAGGTTAGGTTAGGTTAGATTGGAGTTAAGTTAGGTTGGGATTGGGATTAGGTTAGGTTAGGTTAGGTTAGATAAAGGCGTGTATGTGTGACCTGACGAATATCCCTTTTGATGGTTAGGTTAGGTTAGGTTAGGTTAGGTTAGGTTAGATAAAGGCGTGTATGTGTGACCTGACGAATATCACTTTTGATGGTTAGGTTAGGTTCGGTTAGGTTAGATTAGGTTAGGTTAGATAAAGGCGTGTATGTGACCTGAAGAATAACCCTTTTGGTGATCTGGCGGTTATAGAACTAAGGGAGAAATTCTGAGAGAGAAATAGAAGAGAAAGATAGAGAAAGTGTTGGAAGAGACAGAAAGAGAGAGAGAGAGAAAGAAAAGAAGGAGACGTAAAGACATATTAAAAAACGAGATAGAAAACTGGAACCAATATTAAGTGTCTCAAGTGAAGGAGACCAACATGACAATGTATCCTTAAAGAGTAACCTAACCTAACCTAACCTGACCTGACCTAACCTAACCTAACCTGACCTGACCTGACCTGACCTGACCTAACCCGCAGGCCTGGGCCTGACCTGGCCTGGCCTGGCCTGGCCTGGCCTGGCTGGCAGCCGTGTGTGATTCGCTTCTTGTGGCATGGGCAGAGATTTTTGACCTGCATTTGAGGTGAGACACAGGCAGACGAGACAGACAGACAGACATAGTTAGAATGAGAGAGAGAGAGAGAGAGAGAGAGAGAGAGAGAGAGAGAGAGAGAGAGAGAGAGAGACTGAAACAAAAATTCCACGAAAATCGGCCTCACATTTTAATAAACGAGCATTTTTATATAACGTCATAACACTAAAAAGATATTCTATAAAATTCCTCAACATTCTCCTCTAACTTCATTCAGGAAACACACGAAGATAATATATAAGATTTAATAAAAAAAGAGTAACAATAACAATAACAATAACAATAATAATAATAATAATAATGATAATAATAATAATAATAATAATAATAATAATAATAATAATAATAATAATAATAATAATAATAATAATAAACTAATATAATATTTTGTCACTGTGAATTTTGTTGGTGTTTTTATGCTAGTAGGAGAAAGGTCTGTAAAATAATAGGTGTACCTGGGACGAAAATGTTTGGGTAAAAAAATTTATGAAAAAGGAAAAAATATTAAACTTTTTACACGGTGTAGCAAAAATATTAACTAGAAACTAACACAACTTTAGGAAAAATACAACTTTACGGATAGACACATTTTATTTACACATATGATGGAAATAAGTCCGAAACAACATAAGTTGAAAATACTCCTAAGTCGAAATACTTTATATGATGGAAATAAGTCCGAAACAACTTATAATAAGTTTAAAATGACACATACGATGGAAATAAGTCCGGAAATAAGACAAATGTAAAAGTACTCAGTATAGGAGATGTAAACAGGGAAACAGACAGATACCAGATGAACAACGATGCCATAAAATCCGACTGCAGAGAGAGATTTAGGAAGTAATGATAAGTAGGAACCTTAAGCCAAGTAAACAATGTGTTTTTGCTCGTAACAAGGCTAATAAAAGTACTTGAGTTCATACAAAGTGTTAGTTACAAGACTAGCGGGTCATCCTAAAACTGTATCTTGCTCTTGTGAGACCACACCTGGATTACGCAGTTCAGTTCTGGTCAACGTATTACAGAATGGATATAGAATCCTTGGAAAGAATTCAGAGGATGACAAGACTAATCCCGGGCATTAGGAAACTTGAGTATAGAGACAGGTTAAAGCATCTTAATTTGCACTCCCTTGAGAGACGTAGAGCGAGGGCGACCTGATAGAGGTGTATAAGTGGAAGGCAGGGCTAAACAAAGGGGACATTACAAAGGTACTCAAACTATCCAACCAGGAGCGAACTCATAACAATGGTTTTAAATTAGACAAATTTAGATTTAGGCGTGAAATAGGTAAACACTGGTTTGGAAACAGATTAGTGGATGAATGGAACAAGTTACCAAATATCATCATTAACTCGAATACACTGAATCGCTTCAAACATAGGTTGGATGCTCATATGAGCAATAGGGTTGGGTGTAAAAGCAGGACTACTTGAAGTATGGAGCTAATAGAGCCCACTGCAGTTTCCTCCATTCTTATGT
>NW_024731858.1:0-14503 GCF_018991925.1 Homarus americanus
TAGTGTGTTGTAGGGTGTTGCAGTGTGTTGTGGCGTGTTGTAGGGTGTTGTGGTGTGTTGTAGGGTGTTGTGGTGTGTTGAACGGTGTTATGGTGTGTTGTAGGGTGTTGTGGTGTGTTGCAGGGTGTTATAGTGTGTTGTAGGGTGTTGTTTTGTGTTGCAGGGTGTTGTGGTGTGTTGCAGGGTGTTGTGGTGTGTTGAACGGTGTTGTGGTGTGTTGTAGGGTGTTGTGGTGTGTTGCAGGGTGTTATAGTGTGTTGTAGAGTGTTGTTTTGTGTTGCAGGGTGTTGTGGTGTGTTGTAGGGTGTTATAGGGTGTTGTAGGGCGTTGAACGGTGTTGTGTTGTGTTGTAGGGTGTTGTGGTGTGTTATAGAGTGTTGTGGTGTGTTGTGGTACTGCCCAAAAATTAATCCAAAATAACGTCCCAAGAGGAAAGGATCAGATGAGAAATTTTACAAGAGCTAGAACACAGATCCGAGTTAACACTGATAACCTGCCTACCCCCTCCTTCCCCACCTGCCTGCTCACCCTACCTGACCACCTCATCTGCTCACCATACCTGCTCACCTCACCCCACCTGTTCACTCTACCTGACCACCTCATCTGCTCACCCCTCCTGCTCACCCCACCTTCTCATCCCTCTTCCTCACACCACCTGCTCACCTCATCCCACCCCACCTGTTCACTCTACCTGACCACCTCATCTGCTCACCCCTCCTGCTCACCCCACCTTCTCATCCCTCCTCCTCACACCACCTGCTCACCTCACCTCACCCCACATGTTCACCCTACCTGACCACCTCATTTGCTCACCCCTCCTGCTCACCCCACCTTCTCATCCCTCCTCCTCACACCACCTGCTCACCTCACCCCACCTGTTCACTCTACCTGACCACCTCATTTGCTCACCCCTCCTGCTCACCCCACCTTCTCATCCCTCCTCCTCACACCACCTGCTCACCTCACCCCACCTGTTCACTCTACCTGACCACCTCATTTGCTCACCCCTCCTGCTCACCCCACCTAGCCACTAAGGTATGATACATTAATTGTAGGACTATTTTAAAATATCAATAACACCAATTATACCTTTTATACTGCGGTTTTTTTTATAAAGCTCACGGCTATGGATGGCATTTTCTTGTGACCATTACGATAATTGTAGAGGTTTTTATTTACCTATTCTACCCCACTTCCCCCTTTTTCCCTACCATTACCGTCATCTTGTGCACCATTTAGTCCGCTACTGAGATGTGTTATTATATTTGTAGTGATGATGATGATGATAGTGATTATAGGTCTGCTATGCATATAATGATCACTATATTGTTTACATTGTATTTCAACGTATACAATAATGACTACAGAAACACGATTACCACACAATACATAAACTCTCAGGCTACCTTACTACCTATACTGCCACCTGAATACCTACACGGCCACCAGAATACCTACACGGTCACCTGAATACCTACACGGCCACCAGAATACCTACACGGTCACCTGAATACATACACGACAACTTATCTACCTACACGGTCACCTGAATACATACACGACAACCTGACTACCTACACGGTCACCTGAATACATACACGACAACCTGACTACCTACACGGTCACCTGAATACATACACGACAACCTGACTACCTACACGGTCACCAGAATACCTACACGGTCACCTGAATACATACACGACAACTTATCTACCTACACGGTCACCTGAATACATACACGACAACCTGACTACCTACACGGTCACCTGAATACATACACGACAACCTGACTACCTACACGGTCACCTGAATACATACACGACAACCTGACTACCTACACGGTCACCTGAATACATACACGACAACCAGAATACATACACGACAACCAAAATACCTACATGGCCATCAGAATACCTACACGGCCACCAGAATACCCACACGGCCACCTGAATCAATGGCCCCTAAACAGATGCTAAATGGCTGGCAACATTTTCCAGCTCAGGTGATGATGAAACACAATGCTAATTAAGATAATAAAAATGATGGGTTACCTGTTAATGTAATCACTACTAACACTGATGCATTAGGGTGTGTCATACGGAGGCGAATTTTTTTTTTTTGAGTTTGAAAAATCGGCCCATGGTATTAATGATGTAGTTCTATGTGCAGAATCATGTGATATCTTCAGATTTGAAAAGTTTTAATTTTTTGGTAGGTAAATTTTAACTTGAAATCTTATGAAAATTCAGTATTCCCACCCTTTTACCAACACCACTAAATAGCTTATTTAAAGTAAAGTAAATGTATCAGGTTAATTTATTAGGATGAAAATGATCCAGAATAGTGAAAGGAATGATCTTGACACATTTATTAAATTTACTATTCGTTTAGAAAACCAAATGATCAAATAGAAAAACCGGGTTTACTACTACGACCTGGTGTTGCTGCACACCATAGAGAACATGTCTTTCTTGCTTCTGTTTCTACTCATCACCTCCCTGGTGACCACCTGAGCTCGGATGTAGCCTTCCCTCCTCTCCTGGCTGTACACGTGACTGCTGGCCTCACTCACTTGGTGTACACAACGCTGTATACTGTGGGTGTGCGAGGGCCAGGCAGGGACATGCATGGGGTTGTCCAGGAAAGCTGTGACTTGAACATTGGTGAGGCTGCAGGTAAGAGGGGGGCTCACTGCCAGCCTAGATGTTATCCAGATCTATGAGATCAGTGAGGGTCTTGGCACCTAGATTGACTTGAGGAGTCTTCCTGACCCTGAAGGAATCGTCACCAACTGATTCGTCATGCCCAGATCCAAGATGTTTTTGACTGCCACTCTTCTCTCCTCCTCATCCTTACTGCAGAGCATTGTCTGCAGAACTGCCTCGGGATGAGCATACCAGGAAGATCTCCTCACAATGTGAACAACCTTCCTTGGCTGACTCCTCAGGAGCTCAAGGTGGAAGAGAACATGCCTCGGACCTTCGGAGAACGATGACTTGACCTTGGTGTTGAACCAATTTGGCAAGTAGACACTCACGATGAATTGGACAATAAGTCTCAGGTTATGAAGCTGGTTCCCTTTCAGTTTATGATGAGCGAGCCAAATTCTGCAGAACCTGAGAGCCGTTGTGAGCCACCTAGAATGTGAGACTGCAGGTAAGCAAGTGTATCAGGCATGACCCCAGTTTTGATGGCACTGCAAATCATGTCGTCAATGACAGTATGTGCAAGCTCAACGAGCGGAGGGCCAACTGTGATTTTTTCAAAGCTCGGATTTATTTCTAACTCAGTGGCAGGGTCCAGCATGTTGCCAAGAGGACCAGACCATCTGTTGTTTGAAAGCGTCTTGCCATCCAGCTCCTGGATGAGTGGCAACTCGTTGGTGTGGAGGTCACAAACAATCCAGACTAGCTTCCTCCCAATCTTCCGTGTTCGTGTTGGTGCTGTCCCCTCCAATGGCCTGCAGGGTCTGGTCTACGTTCCTCTCTCTGAGCCAGTTCACAATGTTATCTGCCACTATCTCAGCTGGTTTCCTGATGTCATCTTTCTCCTGGTTCACTGCAGCAGGAGTAGTGTTCGTCCTTCACCATGGCAGGGAACAACTTATCAGAATCTCCAACTTTCATGAACACTTTAGTGTCATCCCTTCTCCCATCAAAGAACAAACAATTGATTCCATTTTCTCTTATCAAACTCCTGTTGTAGGTTACTGACAAGTTTCTCTTGAGCTCTCCTTACTTTGTTATGATCTATCATCAGGTGTTATGAAACCACCGTCAATCCAGGCAGCTGTTGCTATCTCTGCAGTTTCTCTGAGACCAGTGTGGTGTCGCATGCTGGCCAGAGCTATGCTCGGGATATCTTTCCTATTTCGAATCTTATGCCTGGGATCATTATTTTCTGGGTTAGGGACAAAGTCACCATTCTCCTGGTCAGCACTCTGAATCAGCTTGACTCCAATCATCGGCAACTCTTCTCCTCTTCTGTCTCTCTGTGGCAGCCTCCTGTCTCTTGGACTCCGGAATATCTTGGCTAGAAATCATGAGAGCCCCTATACTGCCAGTCTTCTCTCTCTGTGCTTTGACAAATGCCAGTTCGATCACAGGAATCTTCAGTTCACGCAGGAGATGTGGGCCTCGGATTTACAGTCACGATCGCATCCCAACTCAGGACAGAGAACAATTGGGCACTTGCAAGTAATTATGTCAAATAACTGGTCCAGTTGCTTGGCAAAGCTGTCCTTAACTGCAAGTTTTCCTCTCCCAACTGGCTAGCAATCTCTCACTAATCTTCTTCTGACTTGTTATGACTTGGTTCCTCGTCCTGACACAAGCAGCCATGGCAAATATTATCAACTTATAAATGCATCAGAATCTGAAACAGAAAAAAATATTGTTAGTTAAAGAATGAAGTCAGAAAGCAATGTTCACTATTTAATTGTAATGCAGCTGTACGTTAGATTTCCGATAAATTTCACGCTAAAATTTACCTAGCAAAAGGTTGCAAAATATTGAAACTGAAATTATTTTCTGTTTATATACACTAAAATCTACCAAAAAAGTGATGGGCCATTAGTTTTAGCTGATCTTCCCTCCTATGACACACCCTACTGATGCATTATTGTTTATCGTTACCAGAGCAGCCAGCCGCGGGTTAAGAGCTGTGACGTCACGACTAGCTACGGGTTAAGAGCTGTGACGTCACGATTAGCTCCGGGTTAAGAGCTGTGACGTCACGATTAGTTATATATCGGGGTTTTATGTTGTATTAAATGTAGCAGAGCAGATGAGATGTTTGTTGTGTGTTGAGGTGAATTGTCTTCTCCATGAACTACTCTACTCTAGTTCAGTCTACTTCATTCTACTCTACTCTACTCTACTCTAGTTCAGTCTACTTCATTCTACTCTACTCTACTCTACTCTAGTTCAGTCTATTTCATTCTACTCTACTCTACTCTACTCTACTGTGCTCTTAAGACCAAACTTTAACATCTAAGACGATAAACAAAAATCGTAAGTCAGATGGTCTCTTATTTTTTTTACTTTATATATTTACCTTAAGATATTTCGAGAGGTTGTGGCGACTCTGTGTGTGTGTGTGTGTATGTGTGTGTGTGTGTGTGTGTGTGTGTGTGTGTGTGTGTGTGTGTGTGTGTGTGTGTGTGTGTGTGTATGTGTGTGTGTGTGTGTGTGTGTGTGTGTGAGTGTGTGTGTGTGTGTGTGTGTGTGTATGTGTGTGTGTGTGTGTGTGTGTGGAGTGTGTGTGTGTGTGTGTGTGTGTGTGTGTGTGTGTAGTAGTAGTGATGTGTGTGTGTGGGTGTGTGTGTGTGTGTGTGTGTGTGTGTGTGTGTGTGTGTGTGTGTGTGTGTGTGTGTGTGTGTGTGTGTGTGTGTGTGTGTGTGTGTGTGTGTGTGTGTGTGTGTGTGTGTGTGTGTGTGTGTGTACCTCACTATCATCAGTTTAAATTTCACAAATATTAAATAATAATAATCCACGGTGTAATTCGTTTCCCTTGATATTCCTAAATTAAATATTAAATTATTAGGCCATAAGTCTTATCTAAGTATACCATTTAATATATATATATATATATATATATATCAGTTAGGCAATCAGTCACAGTCAGTCAGTTAGGCAGTCACAGTCAGTTGATCATTAAGGCAGTCACAGTCAGTTGATCATTAAGACATTCACAATCAGGCATAATCAGTTAGATAATTAAATCAATCAAACACAGTCATCCAGTCAGTCAATCCATTAAATAGTCAGTCAGTCAATCAGATAACAGTTAGTCACAGCCAGTCAGTCAATCAGAATCACAACAGAGGAAACTAAAAAAAAAGTTCCTGATTTAGCTGCGTTGTGATGGTGTAGTAATAATGTTCTGGGGTTCACTGTTCGTCACAAAATGTATGGAGTCAACAGAGTTAACCTGTTGCAATTACTAGTAATACAATTATTTATTTATAAACACGTAAATAGAATTACTCGTGCAAATATGTTTATAAATATATATTGTGTCTCTGTGGATATAAACATGTGTGTAGTACATGGGCTTGTGTGAGTGTGTGTGTGTGTGTGTGTGTGTGTGTGTGTGCGTCCTATTTGGTCTTTTGGGCGTTCTTTAACCTGTTGGCCATACATACATAGCTAATTGGACTCTTCCTAGACCCTCCACCTCACCCCGGCGCCTTTCATTTAAGCCTTTTTTACTCCCTCTATTCAAGCTTTTTTTGCTCCCTCTATTTAAGCTTTTTTGACTCCCTCCATTTAAGCTTTTTAGAAATAATTTAACGTAATATTATAGACAAAACACACACTTATATTATTCCAAACTATACTTGAAATATTATAAGGCTATCTTATATCTTCTGTAGCAGGGAGAGGGGGCAGCCATCCTCTGGGAATGAGACACCTGCCCCAAGAACTAAGGACAGGCGGTAGTAACCCTCCCCTCCCCGCGTCCTGGAGGAGAGATGCTGCCTCCTACGGTGCCCTCAGACTAGGACACTCCAATATCAAGTGTTTAAGTGTCAAGGGGACCAGGCAGTCATCACACACTGACTGGGGCTCTTGGGTCATCAGGTGGTCATGTGTCAGTCTAGCGTGGCCATTGCGAAATCTGGTCAGGGCATTCGGGTCTACAGTGTGAGCAGGGGTGAATCTCCGTTGTAATCTACTGGAGGTTTTGAGGGGCAGCGGTGGTATCCCAACAACGCTGCCGGGCATTACCTACCTACGACAGTTCTAATACCAAGACGCGACGCAAATTCCTCCCCTTTAGCTTTTAAGAATGCGGTCAGCGTTTTAAAGTCTCCTTAGCCTCTTATTTATGTCGCCTAATCAGCCTTATAAGACTTTCATCTTTACCTTCTAGACTCAGGTCAGCCTTGTAGGTTCCTTCTCCAGTACACCTTCAGGTACTAACCAGGGAACAGTTGGCTCGGTGGTTGGGTGACTGACCGGTTGGCTGGAGGATTGAGTGGCTGGGTGGGTGGGTGGCTGGGTGACTGACTGGGTGGCTGGGTGACTGACTGGGTGGGTGGGTGACTGATTGGGTGGCTGAAGGATTGAGTGGCTGGGTGGGTGGGTGGCTGACTGGTTGGGAGGCGGTATCTTTCAGGGAATTAGACAGCCACTTACTCTCCCCAGATTCAAGTTCTGAATCCTTCTTGCGCCGGCTTTCACACTAACCCGATAATACAGTAGTAGCGATAGAGTCTCTGTGTACATTTCAGCGCCATATTGACCACCGACCTTCACACCACCGAGACGCTTCTGGGTATAGTGAAGTTTCCACACCTGTTTCTATGCCATTTTGAACATCATTTTGGGGATGAAATGTAAGTGAGCAACCGAGATCCGTTTTCATAGCCACCACGAGGAAAAAAAATGACTTGAGAAGTTTGGAGAATCGAGGGAGTGAGGCGAGGTGTGAGTGGTGGTGGCGGCGGTCTGAAAACTCCCTTTGCATAACAACTTTAACTTGTAGTGGTGGTGAATGGGCTACCCTGCTCTCACTCTGCCTCCCTACCCGTTAATGCACAGAATATTTAGACGTATAAAATGTTGTAAAGTAGCTCCTAGTCCCGAACCTACGGCGGAATATTAAATAAAAAAAAGTATTCAGAATTGCCACTCCCTCCACTCACTTCCACAAAAAAAAAAAAAATAAATAAATAAATAAATAAAAAAATAAAAAAATAAAATAATAATAAATATAATAAATAAATAAATATATATATATATATATATATATATATATATATATATATATATATATATATATATATATATATATATATATATATATATATATATATATATATATCTTGATAAAATCACAAGGGGAAAGGGAAACAACGGGCACCTTAGCTTTCGTCTTTATTCAAGACATCTTTAGTTGCCTCTGAAGATGGCTTGAAATAGGTCTTGTTCCACTTTCCCATTTATCAAATATCCACGTTTGATTATCTATATATATATATATATATATATATATATATATATATATATATATATATATATATATATATATATATATATATATATATACTGATAACCACAAGGAAAGAAGAAAACACGAAGTTCCCAAGCGCTTTCGTGTAATTCACATCTTCAGGGGTGAGTACAGACTAAAGAGAAATACAAACCAAGGTGTATATATACAGAGGAGGGTGAGACCAGGTCCACAATGGTCAGGTATTAGGTAATGACCCTACTAATCTTTAAATAGCACACAACGGTTGGTGGTCAGGTCAGAGGGTAAGGCGACCCAACTTTCTCACCTGGTTACAAATCAGTGTTGAGAAGGTTAAGAAAACGGATGCATCTTGTTACAGGGGAAAAGTGCTATAGTGTGTGAAAGATTATGACAGTGGTGAGAACAGTAGTACAGGATACAGTGGTCATAGAGGGTGTGACAGATTATTACAGTGGTGAGAACATATTTTCTATTTGTTCTCCGTTACAGTGAAGTGGAAGCTGCCAGAAGAAACAAAGTAATGGTCAAGTAAAGGTAATAGCAATGAAGGTAATAATACTGTTGACGGCAATAGTTATAGAACAGTAAGAATAGTTAAGAATAGATATTTCAGTTTATTACTACTACTACTACTTTTTTTTTTTTTTTTTTTTAACGTGGCCTCCAGCCTCCCCCAATAGCCACACCTTCGCCACCATTTATTTACCTTAATATTAACTATCCTAATACATAAGCAACTATCCTATCTGTGTTAAATTAGTTGAGCCGCAGATCGATGCGGCATTCGGTGACTGTAGCCTCATAGTCGATATCTGCAGCAGTTGACGGAGTAGGGGCAGAAGCTCTCGTTCCCCTGAGGCAGAGCAAAGCCGACCGAAGGAGAGAGAAGGACAGTCGACATCTCATCCAGGCTGTGACATAACTTCTGGGCTGCTGCTTCTGTTCGGAGATCAGCTCCGCGAGTCTGGCGTAGAAACATCTTGCACTTGGGCCCATCCCACCAGAGGTTGTGAACACTAGAGGAGTGAAGCTGCCTTGATCAACATTTTGAATTCTCTCCCCATATGCCCTTCTCTTGTCGTTCTCGTTCCTCCTATGCGCAGCATCGAGAGCTAGGTTACGGTGACAAACGGCCATGGGATCAAAAATCCTGATGTCGAAGAAAGCTCGCTGTCCCCGCGTCCAGAATCCTCGAGCACTGACGTCCACACGGGCTTCGTTAGATGTGTTTGAAGTCCTGTGTTGGAAGATCTCGCCATCCAGTGGAAGGAGGGTCGGTTCTACCATGACGTCCCGGCAGATTTCCTTCAACATATTTGCTGTGAGATCCCTTACCTCGTCATGCCTCATGCATATGAAGCCCCCCTTCTTGCAAACCATGGCGTGATCACCATCATAGGAATAGCCACACACGCATTGGGAGGGCAAACCATCTACTGGCCAACCGTACCTTAGAGCAATGGCATCTGTAAATTCTTGTTTGTTAAGGCTGAAACCATTTGCTCTTATCGGTAACGTAGTTAACCAGTTCGAGGCGCCCACCTCCTGCGCTATAGCTACTTTTTTTGTCAAATTTTCTGGAACCAGCAGCAATAGTTGCTGCAACATGTCATTTTGGCAGTGCTGCCGATCTGTTGTAATGGACCTACGGATCTTATTAACTTCGCTGGTGTCCACTTCCCCTGTTGCATTCTGGGCTATTATGTGGTCAGTGAGGGCTGCCGTGAGCTTAAGTGAATTTTGATGTTCAGAGTCAGCAATCTCCTCTGGATTAGTTAGTCCCATCCCTCCCAGTCTTGGTGGAAGTGCAAGAAGTGTTCTTTCTTCTAGGGTTAAGTCGTGGTGTTTCACTAGTTTGGGAATGAACTTGACACTGATTGCTTCTTCCAAAGGGTGGAGGAGGGGTCGGATCTCAGGGATGGTACGCATCAGGTAGTTCCAACGATGCTTGACTCCATGTGTGAATGCTGCAAAGGCCGCATGTGGCTCTGTGTTAGCAATCTCCGATAGAGCATGGATTTCGCTAACCCACTCATTCACCTTTCCCCCTACGTACTGGGTCTTGAAGTCCGTAGTGCCAATTACTGCGCCTAGATGTCTTTGGCCGTCCTTAGTTATTTTGACCTCACTTTCGCCGAAAACCTCCACAGCCCGATCATAATGATCTGGCTTCACGATGAGGAAGGATTTGCTGGCGTTAGGGTGGTACCCTATTTGTGGACCTCGCGATGTTACCAGGTCCCACCACTTTTTGATGTCCTCCACTTTTCCTGCTCCTGTGAGGTCATCAGCATATGCCACTTGTTTGACCCCAGTTGTTTCATACTTTATTTCTTGTTGGAGCACTGATAGGCCTATTGCATACATTGCCATTGCAACGGGGTCCCCCTGTGTTGTTCCCTCGGTCGACTGTAGGATGGTATCACCTCGTAGAGCCTTGTTGTTTACTATGTAGAGGTCTGAAGGATTCCTATACGAATTTTCAACATACATCGCAAAGCTAGGACACTTGATCTTGATGTTGTGCAGTGCAGCCTTGCGGTTAAGTATGTTGAATGCGTTTGAAGCATCCACCAGAAGAACGGCCTCACAATCACGCTGCTCAAATATCAATCTCATGGCGTGAATGGCCGCCTCCCCACCAGCCTGGTGGCCAGCACACACTTGTAGGTTCCCTGCTGCTGCCCTGACATCGTCCTTTACCACCTCCATTATGCATTTTCCGATGATCCGCCTCAGCACTTCCCCCACCCCTATAGGTCTACATCCTGGATTCTTTTCCAGAGGAATAAGGCGGCAGGCCGTCAGAGCCTGGAGGTGATGGCAGCAAGAGGATGCAAGCTTTCTTGCAAGGGTGGCAATGGCAGTGCAGAGTTCGCTTGCTACAGGGCCAAACTTGTTAGTGGTGAGGATGACTCTCCAACCGTTTGCATCCAGACCTGAAGGGCCGGCTCCTCCTCGAGTCTTCAGCCTCCAGCCTCCCCCAATAGCCACACCTTCGCCACCATTTATTTACCTTAATATTAAATATCCTAATACATAAGAAGCTATCCTATCTGTGTTAAATTAGTTGAGCCGCAGATCTATGCGGCATTCAGTGACTGTAGACTCATAGTCAATATCTGCAGCAGTTGTCGGAGTAGGGGCAGAAGCTCTCGTTCCCCTGAGGCAAAGCAAAGCCGACCGAAGGAGAGAGAAAGACAGTCGACATCTCATCCAGGCTGTAACATAACTCCTGGGCTGCTGCTTCTTTTCGGAGATCAACTCCGCGAGTCTGGCGTAGAAACATCTCGCACTTGGGCCCATCCCACCAGAGGTTGTGAACACTAGAGGAGTGAAGCTGCCTTGATCAACGTTTTGAATTCTCTCCCCATATGCCCTTCTCTTGTCGTTCTCGTTCCTCCTGTGTGCAGCATCTAGAGCTAGGTTACGGTGACATGCGGCCATGGGATCAAAAATCCTGATGTCGAAAAAAGCTCGCTGTCCCCGCGTCCAGAATCCTCGAGCACTGACGTCCACGCGGGCTTCGTTAGATGTGTTTGAAGTCCTGTGTTGGAAGATCTCGCCATCCAATGGAAGGAGGGTCGGTTCTACCATGACGTCCCGGCAGATTTCCTTCAACATATTTGCTGTGAGATCCCTTACCTCGTCATGCCTCATGCATATGAAGCCCCCCTTCTTGCAGACCATGGCGTGATCGCCATCATAGGAAGAGCCACACACGCATTGGGAGGGCAAACCTTCTACTAGCCAACCGTACTTTAGAGCAATGGCATCTGTAAATTCTTGTTTATTAAGACTGAAACCATTTGCCCTTATCGGTAACGTAGTTAACCAGTTCGAGGCGCCCACCTCCTGCGCTATAGCTACTTTTTTTTTCAAATTTTCTGGAACCTGCAGCAATCGTTGCTGCAACTTTTCATTTTGGCAGTGCTGTCGATCTGTCGTAATGGACCTACGAATCTTATTTACTTCGCTGGTATCCACTTCCCCTGTTGCATTCTGGGCTATTATGTGGTCCGTGAGGGCTGCCGTGAGCTTAAGTGAATTTTGATGTTCAGTGGCAGCAATCTCCTCTGGATTAGTTAGTCCCATCCCTCCCAGTCTTGGTGGAAGTGCAAGAAGTGCTCTTTCTGCTGGGGTTAAGTCAGGGTATTTCACTAGTTTGGAAATGAACTTGACACTGATAGCTTCTTCCAGAGGGTGGAGGAGGGGTCCGATCTCAGGGATGGTACGCATCAGGTAGTTCCAGCGATGCTTGACTCCATGGGTGAATGCTGCAAAGGCCGCATGTGGCTCTGTGTTAGCAATCTCAGACAGAGCTTGGATTTCACTAACCCACTCATTCACCTTTCCCACCACGTACTCGGTCTTGAAGTCCGTAGTGCCAATTACTGTGCCTAGATGTCTTTGGCCGTCCTTAGTTGTTTTGACGTCACTTCCGCCAAAAACCTCCAATGCCCGTTCATAATGTTCTGGCTTCACGATGAGGAAGAACTTGCTGGCGTTTGGGTGGTACCCTATTTGTGGACCTCGCGATGTTACCAAGTCCCACCACTTTTTGATGCACTCCACTTTTCCTGCTCCTGTAAGGTCATCAGCATATGCCACTTGTTTGACCCCGGTTGTTTCAAATTTTATTTCTTGTTGGAGCACTGATAGGCCAATTGCATACATTGCCATTACAATGGGGTCCCCCTGTGTTGTTCCCTCGGTCGACTGTAGGATAGTATCACCTCGTAGAGCCTTGTTATTTACTATGTAGAGGTCTGAAGGATTCCTATACGAATTTTCAACATACATCGCAAAGCTTGGACACTTGATCTTGATGTTGTGCAGTGCAGCCTTGCGGTTAAGTATGTTGAATGCGTTTGAAGCATCCACCAGGAGAACGGCCTCACAATCACGCTGCTCAAATATCAATCTCATGGCGTGAATGGCCGCTACTACTACTACTACTACTACTACTACTACTACTACTACTACTACTACGACTAATCTAGAATCTGCAAATATTACTAAACACTCATCCTTACTGTGTGTGTGTGTGTGTGTGTGTGTGCGTAATAAGCAGTAATAATCAAGCTTAAAAGAGTTACACGAAATCAATGAAGGAAGTTAACAAAGGTAAGCGTTCATATTATTATCATTACCTGTGTTGTGCTGGGCATGAGGTATATTACTCACTGGGCATGAGGAAGGAGGTGCCAAGAAGCCAATTATAGACGTAGTGATATAATGTGATCAGAATTAAACGCCAGAGACACATATAATGCAGATAGTTGGCATCTTAATCTCGCTGCCAGACACACAAACCTGATTGGTCCAGAGGGGGAGCCAATGAGAGAGTTTTTTTTTATGGGGTAATTTAGAAGGATTTGATTCGTCGACGAGGAGGTATTAATTTAATTTGGTTAGGTTAGGATAATATTTTTTATTTTTGTTGTTGATGATGTTGGTTATTGTAGTTATTTTTGTCTGTTGTTTTCTTCCTCTTGTTTGGTTTCTTGTTTGTAATATTTTTGGCCCTTGTGTTCCTTTGGTAAATCAAGACACTACATAGATTAGTGTGTGTGTGTGTGTTTTGTGCACGTGTATGTACGTTTCCTGTGTTGTATGGGTGTATATATACTTACGTGTGTAGTACGACAGACGCTTGGATGTTGTGCTGTCTACTCTGCACGGTTATGTCCCGCTGTTGTCCGGCTTATGACTCACTGGTCTGGACCGTCAATCATGGTCCTCATGTCTTCTCACCCTGGCCCAGTCACCTCACCCTACTGATATGACGTGTGTGTGACGTAGGCAGTCGTCTAGGCCACTGCTACACTCGGGGACTCATATAAGACCTTGTGAGCGGTACTGTATCACCTCTTAAGGGAGGCAGAGTCGTTCACAGAGTAAACACAAGACTAGGAACAGGTCAGTTTTTCTTAATGGTTATGTAAATATTAATTCAAAATTTAAAGTCGTGTGTTTAATATTTTGTTATATACGGTAGCTACACGTTATGTTGTGTTAGTTTAGGTTTATATAGTATTGGTCCCAGTTATAATAATATTAGGTTTGGTTATAATATTTGTACAAAAAGAATAAGTCATTAGCTACATCATTTTCTATAAGTTTACTAACATTTGCCACCACTGATATTATTAATCATATACATCTGACTCGGTGCACTCTACTCCCAGCACTCTACTCCTAACACTCTACTCCCAGCTCTCTACTCCTAACACTCTACTCCCAGCTCTCTACTCCTAACACTCTACTCCCAACACTCTACTTCCAGCACTCTACTCCTAACACTCTACTCCCAGCTCTCTACTCCTAACACTCTACCTCCAACACTCTAATTCCAGCACTCTACTCCTAACACTCTACTCCCAGCTCTCTACTCCTAACACTCTACTCCCAACACTCTACTTCCAGCACTCTACTCCTAACACTCTACTCCCAGCTCTCTACTCCTAACACTCTACTCCCAGCTCTCTACTCCTAACACTCTACTCCTAACACTCTA
>NW_024731859.1:0-5122 GCF_018991925.1 Homarus americanus
AACCTCCCCAACGATCGACTTAGTGAAGTGCCCATTCTAATTGTGAGGTTAGGTTATACGAGAATACCATAGTCTATCATAAATTGTGTACGAACCCCCCATTAATCCCCCCTATTGAACTAGTAAAATAAAGCTGTAACACGCATTGGTGTTTTATATACTACACTTGTACTGTGCCTGTGTTAATATACAGTGTTGACATCACACCCTCGAGACACGCTACCATATCCTCTCGCTATAATACTCTACTACTATAAACTCCTAACTTACCTCTTCATGTGAGATTTTGTCTCATTACATATATATATATATAAATATATATATATATATATATATATATATATATATATATATATATATATATATATATATATATATATATATATATATATATATATATATATATATATATATATATATTTATATGTATATGTATATATGTTCAAAGTCCGCGTGTTATATGGACTAAAAATGAAGTATATATATATGTACCTCGCGTTTCAAACCAGCTGGATTCGGTAAAATGCTACTGACACCACATAAGAGGCACGGGCAGTTTCCCAATGAGGTTCACGGCGCCATCAGCTCGATGAACAGGCTTTGTGTGAAATATAACAGAGTCTAGAACTGCTTTTAGTGTCCTTGTGGCCTAGCCGGTAAGCGTTCCCTAGTCACACCCAGTAGGTCGAGGGTTCGATTCCTTGCTGGTGAGGTCGTTGATTATATGTTCAAAGTCCGTGTGTTATATGGACTAAAAATGAAGTATATATATGTACCTCGCGTTTCATACCAGCTGGATTCGGTAAAATGCTACTGACACCACATAAGAGGCACGGGCAGTTTCCCAATGAGGTTCACGGCGCCATCAGCTCGATGAACAGGCTTTGTGTGAAATATAACAGAGTCTAGAACTGCTTTTAGTGTCCTTGTGGCCTAGCCAGTAAGCGTTCCCTAGTCCCACCCAGTAGGTCGAGGGTTCGATTCCTTGCTGGTGAGGTCGTTGATTATATGTTCAAAGTCCGCGTGTTATATGGACTAAAAATGAAGTATATATATGTACCTCACGTTTCATACCAGCTGGATTCGGTAAAATGCTACTGACACCACATAAGAGGCACGGGCAGTTTCCCATTGAGGTTCACGGCGCCATCAGCTCGATGAACAGGCTTTGTGTGAAATATAACAGAGTCTAGAACTGCTTTTAGTGTCCTTGTGGCCTAGCCGGTAAGCGTTCCCTAGTCACACCCAGTAGGTCGAGGGTTCGATTCCTTGCTGGTGAGGTCGTTGATTATATGTTCAAAGTCCGCGTGTTATATGGACTAAAAATGAAGTATATATATGTACCGCTGTTTCAAACCAGCTGGGATTCGGTAAAATGCTACTGACACCACATAAGAGTAACGGCAGTTTCTCTCAATGAGGTTCACGGCGCCATCAGCTCGATGAACAGGCTTTGTGTGAAATATAACAGAGTCTAGAACTGCTTTTAGTGTCCTGTGGCTCAGCCGGTAAGCTGCTCCCTTAGTCACACCCAGTAGGTCGAGGGTTCAATTCTTGCTGGTGAGGTCATGATTATATGTCTAAAAGTCCGCGTGTTATATGGACTAAAAATGAAGTATATATATATATATATATATATTATTTATTTAGTCTATTTTATTATTTTTTTTGAGCCAATATTATGTACTATCGTGCACAAAAGTCGTGTCCACTACCCAGCCACAATGAGGTTTCGAATAGCCTTGAGTCTGAAGTTTCGAAACAGCTGGGGGAAATGCTATGGTCGGCCAACAGATGTCGCCCACTGTAGTGTGTGTGTGTGGGGGTGAATAGAGGAGGTGGGGGTTGGATGAGAGGCAGGTTTATCTATTATTTATATCACCATAATTTCAAGCTGCCTTTTTAACTACGTTTTGTCTTGCAGTTGTTTCTTTATGGTTACGAATTCATGGAACAGGTGCAGTGCCCTGGGTGCTTATTGCCGCTCAGGTCACAATGATACTTTAAAGAATGGAATATATTATAGATAAAAGTGAAATATGCAAGGATCAGGGTGAAGGGCCTTAGTCAGCTAGTTTTACTCAGCGACCACGTCACAATTTTGTTGTTATTCCGACAAAGAGATTATGGTAATATTTATTTATATTCCACCCATCCTTTGCTTAATAAATATTTGTTATAATATGCAATATTATATAATTATATACTTATGTTAAAAAGAGTGGAGTGAAAAAGTTATCAGTATTGTAAAATAGTATTCAGACTTAATCTAGTTCCAATTCTTCCAGTGTTTAAACACCTCAGTTACCGTTAATATTGTGTGCTGAACATCATGAGCATTTCAATGATGGTATTAGCAATTGTAACTATATAATTATATTGTGTTATAAGACATTACATTCCACGATGTGTCATACAGATAATTGTATACCACACAATACATAATTTGCGGCTGTTAAGTTACTTTGTTATGAATTTTCATGCAATATAGTTGAAGACATAATTAAGAACATGGATTTAAGATAACACTGTAGGTGAGTTAATGTATATTAATTGCATTTACAAACAATACTAAAATCCAAAAAATACACCAATACACACACATCTTAGTATTTGGTCCAGCCACCCATTGCATTCAGGACTTCATCAAGGCGATTAGGGATGGAGTAGGCCAGCTTCAGGCACACCCCTGGTCGTCGACGTATACTCTCCCACAGGTCGAAAGCTTTGGCCTCTATTGCTACACAGGTTCGCTGCTCCCCAATATCCCAATCACGTTTCATCATGGCCCAAATATGTTCAATCGGATTAATATCACATCCTAGTGTTGGCCAGTCGATGACCTCAATTTCAGGGTGATCCTGGAGGTAGTCCTTCACTATGTTGCTGGTATGAATGGGACTGTTGTCATGAACCAGCCTGATAGTGTGGGGGGCTGGAACTGCCATAGCCCAGACTGTAGGAATTAGCACTTGCTCCAGGATGTCTACATACTGCTCATCAGTAAAATGGCCATTGATCTTGACCAGTTCACGTGGCCCATGTGCCCACATCCACCCCCAGAATGACACTGACATCCTACCACTCACTGCGCGATGTTGAATGTGTTTCTCATGGTAGCGTGTGTTGGGAGGCCGCCAGCACTGCCTTGCTTCGGCTCCCACTGACCTGAACACTGTTTCATCGGTAAATATAATGGTTCTCCAGTATTCTTCTCTATGTGGAAGGTGTTCCAATGCAAAGCCAAGTCGACACTCCTTGTGAGTAGGTGTTAGCCATCCTTTGTGAGCTGGAATATGGCAGTCGATCCCAGCTTTACGTCTCGTAGTCATGTGATGGCAGTTGAGGCCAAGATTTCTTGTATGCTCCACTGATGTTCGCATTGGATATGCCATTGCAGCTGCCACGATCATGGCGTCCATCCTTGCCGTTGTTATTCTTGGCTTCCCTCTTCGAGGTTTCATCTCCACCGAGCCCTCTTCTTCCCACCAGCGGATCCACCTCCTAATCATCTTGGTACTCCTCCCCACTTCGACAGCATTTTTCGGCACAGGTGCCCCAGTTCTCCACATCCTAATGATTTGGCCTCACTCAGCAATCACTGCCGACGAATTTGCTCATCCTACAGGCATATCTGAAATGACAGAGTAATATTATGTTGTGGTAACTGATACAGGCTTTTATATACTAGAGTAAATTAATGGTATAAGTAACACCTAGGTTAAGTATTATTACTCAGACATAACGTTTTGGTAATTTTTTTGGGATCAACTGCCCAAGAAACCCTTCCTATTTCTTGTATTCATTGTGAACTGTGGATCTCCCCACAACCTCCACCTGGGCTATAGGTGAACATTCATGATAATCATCATCATAATTTGGTTCTTGAACCCATTTGAGTCTCTCCTAGGGCTGGCCAGAGGGATTAGTTAACATATATTTGTGTTTCTATAATTTAGTGTTATATTGTTTGGAGGAGATTACAGTATTTCAAAAGGTCAAAATTGAACTTAGGGAAAATTTTGGGGTCTCTGCTAAAATATCTTACATTGTAGGGTTAGTGAAGCACATTGTTCGATACCTATTATAAATAGGGCATTCAATGAGAATATGTTGGACTGTTATTTGTGTTCGGCAGTTAGAACATATAGGTGGGGCTCCATTAGGGGAAAACATGAGTTGGCCATGCGTCAATCGCTTATGCCCAATTCTTAGACGATTCAAAATAGTTTCGTGATGTCGAGAGGATTGTTTTGATGGTGACCAAGGATAAACTGATGATTTGATCCTTTTTAGCTTATGACTTGTTGGTTCAGTTCCCAGGACTTTTGCCAATTGTCAAATATTAATTGTTTATAGGTAGTTAGCCTCGCCGATAATCAAAATATATGGTTTTCCACTGCTTTACATATTTCTTTGACAATTTTCAGCTATGACATGTTCGTCCCAGATTACATATAACTGTAATAGGCTACATTACGTTCGTTATTTAAAAACGTTTTTCTTCATGTTCATTGAGTCGTTCTGAATTCCATTTCTGCTCAAAATACTACATTACTCAACCCAAACTCCCAGGTTGCAACTGGGGGTGTAATATAACTGAGTAAGGTAACGTGCGGCAAACGCATAGCACATAAAACACCATATTTTTATGGTGAAGTTAACTAAGGAGCTCATATAACAACTGTCGTATAATTATAATAGGGTGTCCCACTAATTACAGCAGATATTTGTAAAGGTGAAAGAATATGTGATTCTGAGTATAAAACTTCTATACATATATGGATTTTTCGGTTTACGTTTAGCCGTGAGGTGGATTTTATAAATTACGCAAGGAAACCATTACAAATGGCAGAGTCGAGGCGGGAGATACCGATAGCGATAGCGAAATATAGGAAAGGGGGAAGAAGGTTTAGTAGTGAAAGAATGTGGGTTAAACGGAACAGACTTTTAGGAGGAGAGAAAGTGTGTGGTATTCTGCCCACTGCATGATATGGATTGGTAGGTTGGGGTGACTGGGGCGATGGGAGGGAGGAAAGGATGTGGAGAAAAGAAGGCGAAAGGAAATGGAGGGCCCATCCCTATTTGGGTGGGGTGCACCTCATCTTTAATTTGTTTGGAG
>NW_024731860.1:0-13618 GCF_018991925.1 Homarus americanus
TGTTTGTTTGTTTTATTGTTTGTTTGTATGTTTTATTGTTTGTTTGTTTTGTTTTATTCTTCGTTTGTTCGTTTTATTGTTTGTTTGATTGTTTGTTTGTTTTATTGTTTGTTGGTATGTTTGTTTGTTTTATTGTTTTTGCTTGTTTTATTGTTTTTTAGAATGATGTTTTTTGTGGTGTCATTATTGTTTGTGTTGTGTTGTTGCTTGCTTGTTTGTTTGTGATGTGTTGTTTGTTTCTGGTTGGTGTGAGAGAGAGAGAGAGAGAGTATCAACACAATTTCCATACCATATATTTACCAACAACTTTGTCATAACGTAACAGTGACCCAGGGACTCTCTCTCTCTCTCTCTCTCTCTCTCTCTCTCTCTCTCTCATGATAAAAAACTGATCGACTTGTACCTGTGGTTCTTGTTTGTGTTTTAATTGTTAATTTAATACAACTTTTTATCTTATTTCTAATTTCTACTGTTGTTCCAGCCACATGTTGTATTGTTAATAATAATAATAATAATAATAATACGGTATTTATAATAATAAAAATAATGATGATAATAATACTAATTGAGACGATAATTATTAAAATATGGAGGCAGGAGGAGGAAGAGGGAAGGAATGATGATAGTTGAGAAGATGACAATAGTAGTGATAATGCTGGTTGTGGTAGTGATGGTAATATTACACACGTAACAATAATGGTTGCCCTTTGTGTACGAGGATGGCCGGCTCTAGAGCAACCTAGGCGTGAATTTGTTTAAGGTGTTAGAATCTGTCGCCAACACCACAGCCACACCCTAAGTTAACGAGTTGTATGACCCAGTTTCAATGAATAGTTCGAGAAGACCGGACAACTCGGCAACTGCACTGGCTAACCATTATTCCAGAATAAGATCCGCAAATCGATTAACATCCAGGTTCCCATTTACTGGTAAATAGAAAGCCAAATGACGTAAAAAAAAATGCTCATAGTTTCACTCCGTCCGGGAATCGAACAGGGCTCCACTTGCTTGCAAGGCGAGTATGCTGACTATTACACCACAGGTTGCCAAAATCACGTTTAGTAAAAAAAATTTTTTTTTTTTTTTTTCGTGCTGGTCAAGCCCCGACCAGAGGTTAGCTAGACCCCCGGACAACTCTTTCGGAGCTTGACTACCCTAACTTAAACTAACCTAATCTAAACTAACTAACCTACATAATGAATTAAGCTCTCATAGTCCAGTAGCCATCAGGCGAGACAGACATTACATCTTACCTGACAAACAATACCAATTTACCTCCATTTCTTCCCAATATATCTCACAAGTCGTCATATTAAACGAGAATCTTAATCACGAGCAGCATTGAATTACTTCCAAGCGTAAATACTGGCACGGAAACTTTTGAATCTTTCTCAATGTGGTTTATAAGTATCTGAGCAGTAATACAAGTCCAAATACACCAGTGACATGTATCTTCCCACACGTGAGTACATCAACAAGAACCACTGGACTCTGAGCTGAGCCAAACCTCGAGTGAACGTCATCCTCCAACTTGAGTTTGACACTTAGCTATCCAATCTCCCACAACGCTTTATGTCTTCAGCCGTTGTTGCTCTGACATGGAACTAGTGGTCCTTCACTTTATAAAGATCGTGGATTAATTTATTGTAAGAGAATAATTAGCTTATATGGAAGGTGAATTAGTTTTTATGAGACCAGAATTAGTTTATATAGGCCTAGAAGTAACTGTTTACAAGATATTAAAAGCAATTAATTTATACAGGTTGAAAACTAGTTGTAATAATATCCAAATTAACTTATACAGAACGAGAATTAGTTGAAGAAATACCTAAATTAATTGCAACAAAACAAGAATTAATCAATAGATGTCTAGAAGTTATTAAGTGTCATAGTTATTCTCACAGTGAACCTTTTGTGTGTGCACGAACTTATCTGTCACGTTATCTTCACCGCCCCCCTCCACACATACAGCCCCACACGTACTCATCGTTATTATTATCGTTGTCGTGGCTGTTGCTTTTTTTATCGCTGTCTTTATTATTTCTGACTTTATAATGGAGTAATCCACTAACTGCTGAATGGTGGTGGAACAACCCTAGGGTGTACCAGCAACCTGTCAAGGTGGTTTACGTTACAAAGATGATAACCTTATCATATCCTCTTATGACGTCATGGCTATAATGATTAGTTCCCCGATTACGTCACAGTTGGAATAAAAATACCCCTTCATGACGTCAAAGTTAGAATGATAAACTTCCCTAATGACGTCACAAATGAAATGATGACACCAAGTGATGTCGTAGCTAGAATGTTGACTCTTCTGATGACATCATAGCTGGAATAAAGACTTCCCTTTATGATGATATAGCTGGAATACTCTCTCCCTTATGACGTCATAACCGGATTGATGACTTAACTAATGACGTCAAAAATGAACAATAATAACAATACGCGAGCCAGAAGGCATCAAAGAGGCAACATTAATTATGATAATGTTGGAAGGTAATGTTTACAGCCGAGATGTAACTTAACTGCTAGTGACGGCGGATGTTAAATTTGAAGTCGCGTGAGCCTGGTAAAAATGTACATGTTTACTAGCCTGGTAGGGTGTGTCATACGGAGGCGAATTTTTTTTTTTTGAGTTTGAAAAATCGGCCCATGGTATTAATGATGTAGTTCTATGTGCAGAATCATGTGATATCTTCAGATTTGAAAAGTTTTCATTTTTTCCTAGGTAAATTTTAACTTGAAATCTTATGAAAATTCAGTATTCCCACCCTTTTACCAACACCACTAAATAGCTTATTTAAAGTAAAGTAAATGTATCAGGTTAATTTATTAGGATGAAAATGATCCAGAATAGTGAAACGAATGCTCTTGACACATTTATTAAATTTAATATTCCTTTAGAAAACAAAATCATCAAATACAAGAAACCGGTTTACTACTACGACCCGGTGTTGCTGCACACCATAGAACATGTCTTTCTTGCTTCTGTTTCTACTCATCACCTCCCTGCTGACCTGAGCTCGGATGTAGCCTTCCCTCCTCTCCTGGCTGTACACGTGACTGCTGGCCTCGCTCACTTGCTGTACACAACGCTCTATACTCTGGGTGTGCGAGGGCCAGGCAGGGACATGCATGGGGATGTCCAGGAAAGCTCTGACTTGAACATTGGTGAGGCTGCAGGTAAAAGGGGGCTCACTGCCAGCCTGGATGTTATCCAGATCTATGAGATCAGTGAGGGTCTTGGCACCTAGATTGACTTCAGGAGTCTTTCTGACCCTGAAGGAATCGTCACCAACTGATTCGTCATGCCCAGATCCTCTCATAAGTCTCATATCCAAGATCTTTTTGACTGCCACTCTTCTCTCCTTCTCATCCTTACTGCAGAGCATTGTCTGCAGAACTGCCTCAGGATGAGCATACCAGGAAGATCTCCTCACAGTCTGCTCCACAATCTGAACAACCTTCCTTGGCTGACTCCTCAGGAGCTCAAGCTGGAAGAGAACATGCCTCGGACCTTGGAGAACGATGACTTGACCTTGGTGTTGAACCAATTTGGCAAGTAGACACTCACGATGGGTGGACAATAAGTCTCAGGTTGTGGCTGGTTCCCTTTCAGTTTATGATGGTGACCCAAATTCTGCAGACCTGAGAGAGCCGTTCAGCTGAGCCACCTAGAGCGTGGGGACTGGACCTATCTGCAGGTAAGCAATTCTATCAGGCATGACCCAGTTTTGATGGCACTGCAAATCATGTAACCATAGTACTGGTCAGTACTCAGGTCGTCAATGACAGTATGTGCAAGCTCAACGAGTGGAGGGCCAACTGTGATTTTTCAAAGCTCGGATTTATTTCTAACTCAGTGGCAGAGTCCAGCATCTTGCCAAGAGGACCAGACCATCTGTTGTTTGAAAGAGTCTTGCCATCAGCTCCTGGATCAGATGTCTGAGTGGCAACTCGTTGGTGTGGAGGTCACAAACAATCCAGACCAGCTTCCTCCCAATCTTCCGCTCTATCCATTGTATGACCCCCCCCTTGCCACCCTGTGTTCGTGTTGGTGCTGTCCCCTCCAATGGCCTGCAGGGTCTGGTCTACGTTCCTCTCTGAGCCAGTTCACAATGTTATCTGCCACTATCTCAGCTGGTTTCCTGATGTCATCTTTCTCTGGAGTGAAATGCCACAAATACTTCGCTCCTGGTTCACTGCAGCAGGAGTAGTGTTCCTCCTTCACCATGGCAGGGAACAACTTGTCAGAATCTCCAACTTTCATGAACACTTTAGTGTCATCCTTTCTCCCATCAAAGAACAAACAATTGATTCCATTTTCTCTTATCCCCTTATCAAACTCCTCTTTTAGGTTACTGACAAGTTTCTCCTGAGCTCTCCTTACTTTGTTATGATCTATCACCAGGTGAACATCATCAGGTGTTATCAAACCACCGTCAATCCAGGCAGCTGTTGCTATCTCTGCAGTTTCTCTGAGACCAGTGTGGTGTCGCATGCTGGCCAGAGCTATGCTCGGGATATCTTTCCTATTTCGAATCTTATGCCTGGAAGGTTTGGGATCATTATTTTCTAGGTTAGGGACAAAGTCACCATTCTCCTGGTTAGCACTCGGATCAGCCATGGGGAAGTCATTAAACTCTGAATCAGCTTGACTCCAATCATCGGCCTTCTTTACCTCACCCTGGGCCTTCTCAAGTCTCTTTTCCTCGGCAACTCTTCTCCTCTTCTGTCTCTCTGTGGCAGCCTCCTGTCTCTTGGACTCCGGAATATCTTGGCTAGAAATCATAGAGAGCCCTATACCCCGCCAGCCTTCTCTCTGTGCTGACAAATGCCAGTTCGATCACAGGAATCTTCAGTTCACGCTTGCAAATACAGGAGATGTGGGCCTCAGTTTTCACAGTCGATCGCATGCCAAACTCAGGACAGAGAACAATTGGGCACTTGCAAGTAATTATGTCAAATAACTGGTCCAGTTGCTTGGCAAGCTGTGTCATAACTGCAAGTTTTCCTCTCCCAAGAGAATATCTCTTGCCTTTTCCCAACTGGCTAGCAGTCTCTCACTAATCTTCTTCTGACTTGTTATGACTGGAGGCTTGAACTGAGCGTTAGCCAGAGTGTACTGTGCCAAGACAGCTTTGGTCATATCACTGGCAATGTCTTTGTTTGTGTAAGTTCTTTGGTTCTTTTCACTGATTTGCCTGATTAAAACACCGTATCGCAAAGCATCTCTCAATGTAGGCAACTCCGACTTCAGGAGCTCTCTCCCAGACCCAAGATAGTGACTGAGATGGCTGGATTTTTGGTTCCTCGTCCTGACACAAGCAGCCATCGCAAATATTATCAACTTATAAATGCATCAGAATCTGAAACAGAAAAAATATTGTTAGTTGGGTTGTTAAAGAATGAAGTCAGAAAGCAATGTTCACTAATGCAGCTGTACGCTAGATTTTCGATAAATTTCACGCTAAAATTTACCTAGCAAAAGGTTGCAAAATATTGAAACTGAAATTATTTTCTGTTTATATACACTAAAATCTACCAAAAAAGTGATGGGACATTAGTTTTAGCTGATCTTCCCTCCTATGACACACCCTACTAGCCTGGTAAAATGTTAATGTTTACTAATGTTTATTAAGTTCCAGCCCTATTTTTATTTGTTCATTGTTGTGATGACCTGATGGGTGAAACTCTTCATTATCATCAATCAGCTCTCCTGTATTATTTGATTTAAACCTTAATTAAAGTTTTCATGCGGCTGTTTAGCGCTTGTTTGTACCCGAGGGAGCGGGGGGGGGGAGCCGGGGAGGAGGGAAGGGAGAGAGAGAGAGAGAGGAGGAGGGGAGGCCGGGGGGAAGGGAGAGGAGAGGAGAGGGGGGGAGGTCGGAGAAGGGAGAGGAGGAGGAGGAAGAGGAGAGGGGGCCTGGAGGGGAGAGAGAAGACGTAGGCATAGGAGGGGAAAGGGCTGAGGGGAGGAGAGGGGTCAAAGAGTGAGGGAAAGGGGAAGAGGGGAAGGGTGGAGGAAAAGGGAAGGAGAATAGGTAAGTAAGAGAGAAGAGAGAACATGAGGGAGGGGTCAGCAGGGGAGAGTAGGGGGAAGAGAGGAAGAGAGGAGGGGGCGGGAGGGGAGGAAATGAGTGGGGTTGGGAGGGGAGGAAGGAGGAGAGAGGGAGAGGGGATACGTGCTTATTATCATAATGTCAATGGTGTTGTTGTTGTTGTTGTTCGGTGTTGGATGTTATGTAATGTGAAGTTAATTCTGAATAAGTGCGTTCTGTTTATGGCGGAGGATCTGTTATGGGGAGTTATACCCGTTATGTATTTATATAAATTACACTAATTATCCATATAAATATATAACACGTATACATATACATTTTTACATATATTCATTTTCTTTCTTATTAATACATATATTAAAAAAAAATCATCGTGTTAGGATTTGTACTCCTAATACTGCGTACCCCCGTTACTTATTTAATAACAAATCAGGCAAATTATAAACAAATTCACAAAAAAAAATAAAAAATATAGAAAAACACTTCAAATTACCCACAGATTACAATAAAATCAACGAAATTATCGCCAAATTATCAAAATATCCGCCAAAGTATTCAATGCATCCGCCAAATCTTCTCAAATTATCAATACAACCAGATAATTACCCGAAAATTATTAACATATTCAGAAAATTATCCCAAAGCATCAACAAGTCGAGCATAGTAACCCAGAATTATCAATATATCCGGAAATTCATCGGAGATTATCAATATACTTGTAAAATAATCCCCAATCTCGACATATTTAACCAATTATCCAAAACTTAACATATTTGCAAAGCTGATCCAAAATTATATATATATATATACAGTATATATATATATATATATATATATTAATCTGCCGAATTATTCTCAAATTATCAACATATTTCGCCAATTAATCCCCAAATTATTCGCATATCCAGAAAATTATCCAAAAATTATGACACAATCCAAAAAATTACCCTCAAATAATCAAGAAAGCCATGTCGATAATATGGGTCATTTGCTGGATGTGTTGATAATTTTGTATAATTTGTCGCTGTAAAATTCTGGCTATATAAACTGTTTCAATATCAATTTATCTTAATGGTCTCATCATCACCTTTAATCACATCTGCGAGGAGGGTTTGTTGACGTGTGAGGATGATGACGTGTGCATCATATGGGCCAATCAGCGATGGAGACGTCATCATCAACACAGTCATTACCACATACTGTAGTCGCCTCCAGATGATGATCAGTTAGAGGGGAGGCGAGAGAAGAGGGGAGGAAGGAAGAGGATTTGGGAGAATAGGGAGAACGAGTGTCAGAAAGGGAGAGGAGAGAATTGGGGAGAGAAGGGAGAAGGGCACAAGGAGAGGGGGAGTATTGGGGAGGGGGGAGTCTTATCTTGTTGTTGTCTGTCTCGCTTCTCTTCTTCTTTCACTTTGTTGTTGGTGCTGTTCATTTGTACTTTTAGAGGAGTTTTGTTCTCTCTCTCTCTCTCTCTCTCTCTCTCTCTCTCTCTCTCTCTCTCTCTCTCTCTCTTTTCTTGCGCCTTCTCCTGTCTCACATTTCCTAATCACCTCCTTTTTTCCTTAAATCTTGATAGCTACTCCTATTTTTTTTTAATTCTTCCTACACTTTCCTTCCTCATTTACATAGTCCTTCCTCTCCCTCACACGACACTCCTACTTCTTTTCTTACCTCACACTAATTCCTTCACACTACCTTCCTTCACAGTTTCTTATTTCCCTCCATCATTTCCTTACTAAAGCTCTCTCTCTCTCTCTCTCTCTCTCTCTCTCTCGCACACACACACACACACCATTTCGTCTGTTCCTTGTGTTGTTTCTCCCTATTTACTAGTTCCCTTCTTTAACACTCCCTTCTTCCATTTCTCCTCTACTTTATCGTCTCTCCTTTCTACCTCATTCATTCAGATATTTCTCTCTCTTAACTACGTGTCTTAATCCTTCCCTCTTTTTAGCTGTTCCCAATATACCTCTCTCCTTCCTTCCATCATTCTCCTTCGTCTCTCTCTTTCCTTTACTCTCCCTCACGTCTATCCCTCAATTCATCACTCTTTTTACCCATCCATCATTCTCTCTCTCTCTCTCTCTCATCCTCATATCTTCTTCACTTCCTCCCTCCCCCTCTCCATCACTTTCCTCATCATCCTTCCTCCCTCATATCTCCCTTCCTCCCTCACCTTTCACCCTCACCCCATTTGTATTCATCACTTGGGTGTAGGTCATTATCGTGGCGGGAGGGGGGGCGGGGCGTCAACACAGAAGCTGGCAAGGAAACACCTAAACAAGAAAAAGGTAATTGGGTCTTATATTCCTCTCGTGGCGGCGGTGAGCGACACGCGTAAAACACTTACGAGAAACGAGAGATTTTTGAGCACGTCAGGATAGCTAAGATATCAATTTGGTACGGACAGTCAGTTATCTTCAAAAACACGTACATATGGGTATATATCTTCGAGTACGTGCGGATACCCACAGATAACCCTTAAGTATATACGGATAGTACAGATAACCAGAAATTTAGAGATGAGAGATATCAAAGGGTTGTCTCATACTTACGGATATTTAAATTTTTTTCCGGCATACGCTTTAAAATAATAATAATAATAATAATAATAATAATAATAATAATAATAATAATAATAATAATAATAATAATAATAATAGCACAATTACACTACTACTAATAACAATAATAATTTACAAATTTACTTTCAGGAACTAACATTACCTATATATGACACCAAGGACTCTAACGATACACTAAAAAAATAAATACAGGTCATTAAAAAATAAATGATGACTTTAAATAACTTATAAAAAAATTTATCCACACTTGTTCCTCCTACCTGAGGGTACAAAATCATGCAATATTCAAAAGGATATTCTATACGTGGGAGATTCTAACATTGAGTCTTGATACAATATTCTAAAGGTGGTCGAGGAAGGCCCACGTACGTACGGTATATATATATATATATATATATATATATATATATATATATATATATATATATATATATATATATATATATATATATATATATATATATATATATCTGAAAAAGCCCAGGATCACGAGTTTTATTTATTAATAATAATAAAGTACCATAAATTCCCTAACAAAATATTCAGCTTTCTATAATTTACCCTTAACCATACTTAACCTAAACATTAACAGTATATACACATTTATACAACATAAAACAATCGTGAAGCAAGTGGACGCGGGGAGGCAATATAAGATTACAAATACTTAAGTGCGGAGCTGAGATGGCTGACGAGCAAGGCTGAGTATTGTAGAAGACGGTAGGTAGTCACTGTGCCGTAGGTTTCCAGGTTAGGTGATCCTGTGGTCACTTCCCAGAGTGAACTGAACTCTCATCGAACTGGAGTTGACGAAGAAGACTTGTAGGAGGTGATGCAACAACCAGGATATGGAGAAGGGAAACCCCGGACTGGTAACTAAGAGTAGTCATACTCGGGTTTCGTTACTAGATGGCGTTGCTCGTGGTGCTGGGTAGGTAGATCAGGACAATAGATGGCATGGTTCGTAGTGCTGGGTAGGTAGATCAGGACAATAGATGGCGTGGTTCGTAGTGCTGGGTAGGTAGATCATGACAATTGGTGGCGTGGTTCGTAACAGTACTGACATCTGAATGTCTTCAGTTTGACTGTAATTTTTCCGTAGCTGCTGCACTGTGTTGGTGGTGTTTTTTTCCTTTAGTGTATCACAGAGGCTCCTTAACATTTCAGTTTGAGCTGTAAACTGAGCTTTGAGTTCTTTAATTTCATTTTTCAAATCATTGATCTCTTCGCGTTGTGCGTGTTCATGGAGTGTGTTGGCAGCTACCTGTTGTGTCGGTACGTCTGTGTTGCCCCATGCTGATCTTTCGATGACTGCTGGTGATGATCCTGGAGCTTTGGTGGGGAGGGCGGGCCAGGGGTTGGCCGTAGGGAGTACCCTAGCAGCATTAGTGTTTCTTGAGACCTGCCTGGGTGGCGGGTCTGGGCGCTGAAGGGGTGTAGGAACTCTAGAACAGTTAGGGTGCCGTACAGGAACTCCAACTGTTTTGCAGTTAATACACTTCTGTTGGATGACACCCCCTTGAGCAACTGTATCTCTGCAAACCTGTGTTGCATGTTGCCTTGAGCAGAGACCACACCACGGCTTAGTCGAGGGGCATAACCAGGCCACATGGCCCCAGTGCTGACAGTTGTAACACCTCCGGTTAGGGGGCTGATAGAGAGTTACCTTCAGAGTCCGATAGGCACCACGGACTCGAATGGTCTTGGGTGGGTCTTCCGAGCCAACCCAGTCTGCAATGACTGCATTCTTGCCCCTGAGTCGCTTCGTCCTTCTGATGTAGGGATGAGCTTCTAGTAGTGTAGGGGTCTGGTACTGGTCGAGCCCTATGATTAAGATGGTTTTCTTGCTCGATGGTTGGGATGATTGTTCCATGGTTATTCCCCTTATGCTATTGGTGAGGAGATCCTGTATGACTGCTGGGTCGTTCCTAATCAGAACATGATCTTGTGTACCGACTCTGAACTGAAACTCAGCCTCTGGGTGTTTGTCTTCCGCATCGTTCAGCCAGAGATACTTGTCTTCAGGTGATGTACCTTCAGGGAAGTATAATCTTACTCTCATGGGGAGGTTGTGGTTGTAGTTGATTGTCTCTAAGTCTTTCTGCCTTTTCGGCCTTCCGCTTGTTCCTGGACTGAACTAGTTGAAAGCCATCCTCTCCGTTGGTGTCAAGGTCAACACCACAGTCGCCTGGCTCACTCAGTGTATCAGGAGAGTTAAAGCGAGTAGCTGGGTCTCCAGTCAACTCAGACATGGTGGAGTTACAGGGCTCGACTTATATGCCTACGTCAGAGGGCCGAGGACTGCTTGGCACTCCTAGGAAGTCAGCGGTGGTTGGGAGGCGTAACCTTCTTAGAGGACAAAGGAGACTGGCATCTACAGCGTATTAGCGGTGTGAGGGGAGGCCATGAGCGGGCCTCCCGCGGAGGGAGTGTGGTGTCGGGGGGACTAAGGTAACAGGAGTTTTCTCAGTTTATAAACACTTTTATTACACTACACTTGTTCTTAATAGTATCTCTGTTTTTCTGGTTAGATACAGTATCAAAGTCAATTTTAGTTTCAAAAGAACTAACCAGCTTGGCACACTATGAGGACAGGGGGTTTGTGTAAACAAACCCTCACCACATGGCCGAGCGTGACCACAAGGGTATAGGCCTTGCCTCGAGGGCACCTACACCTACACATGACACAGTGCTCAACACACGGTAGTTCACTTGTTATACAGGCAACATATTTGCAGTTGTTGACCTATCCCCACCCTACTGGGTGGTGTTGTGTTATTTCGAAGTCGAGTGTGAAGCCGACCCACTGTTGTTCTCAGGGTGGACTAATTAGCACCTCCTTGTCAGGAGATGGCGGTCAGTTCCCAGCGGTGCTTATCTCACTGGTGGGTCGCGGCTCTCACTGGTACTGTCTAGTACTGAATTCACTGGCTTAAACACTGTTCATAACTGTTCAACACTGGTTCCACTTCTTTCCGAAACGAAATGTCACTTTTGATTATGTTGATATCCCGGTGGTGAGGATGGGTCGGGGAGAGGGACGTGGGGAATGGGCTGAGCATTGGCCAAGGGTGAGAGCTGGGGAGGGATGTGTGTGTGTGGGGTGGGTTGGGGGGGATGTGTGTGTGTGTGTGTGGGGTGGGTTGGGGGGATGTGTGTGTGGGGGGTGGGTTGGGGGATGTGTGTGTGTGGGGGGTGGGTTGGGATGTGTGGGGATGGGTTGGGGTTGGGATGTGTGTGTGTGTGTGTGGGGTGGGTTGGGATGTGTGTGTGTGGGGGTGGGTTGGGGGGTGTGTGTGTGTGTGTGGGGTGGGATGTGTGTGTGTGGGGGGGTGGGTTGGGGATGTGTGTGTGTGTGTGGGTGCAGGGGGTGGGTTGGGGAATGTGTGTGTGTGTGGGGTGGGGTGGGATGTGTGTGTGTGGGGAATTGGGATGTGTGTGTGTGTGTGTGGGTTGGGGGATGTGTGTGTGTGAGGTGGGATGTGTGTGTGTGTGGGGTGGGTTGGGGGAGGGATGTGTGTGTGGGGGGTGGGTTGGGGGGAATGTGTGTGTGGGTGGGTTGGGGATGTGTGTGTGTGTGGGGTGGGTTGGGGATGTGTGTGTGTGGGTGGGTTGGGGATGTGTGTGTGTGTGGGGGTGGGGTGGGTGGGTGTGTGTGTGTGTGGGGTGGGATGTGTGTGTGTGGGGAAGTTGGGTTGGGGATGTGTGTGTGTGGGTTGGGGAGGGATGTGTGTGTGTGGGGGGTGGGTTGGGGAGGTGTGTGTGTGTGTGTGGGGTGGGTTGGGGGATGTGTGTGTGGGGTGGGGGTGGGATGTGTGTGGGGGTGGGATGTGTGTGGGGGTGGGTTGGGGGATGTGTGTGTGTGGGGTGCAAGGGTGGGGGATGTGTGTGTGTGGGGTGGGTGGGGTTGGGGAGGGATGTGTATGTGTGTGGGGGATGTGTGTGTGTGTGGGGGGTGTTGTTTGGTCACAGTGAGGATGGGAAGGAGGAGGAGTAGGAGGAAGATTAGATGGTGAAAAGGAGGAGGAAGAGAGGAGGGAAGAAGAGGTAGGAAGATAAAGGAGCAATAGATGCACATTATGATTGTATTCAACACCCATCACTACCACCACTAACGCTACCATCATTACTATAAACCAACCGTACTACCACCACCATAACTATCGTGTAATGGTAGTATTACTGCCCCTTTCAACTACCACTACTAACCATTGTAGCAACGCGACCATTAATTCCAAACAATGGTCGCAATAAAAACCACAACTACCACTATCATTGTCACTAATTAGTATCATCGCTACTAGTATCACCAGTCCCACTCTTATTATTTAACCACTATCACCACCATCACTATTATCCTTGTCACTACTACCACTAACAGTCATGTCAACGTCACTATCACTATCATCACCACTATCAACTACGTGATCATCACCACTATCACTACCAGTACCCTCACCACCACCACTATCACTACCAGTACCCTCACCACCACCACCACCACCGCTAGCCACAACACCACATCATCACCACCATCACAACAACATGTTTCACCACCACCATCACCACCACAACAACAAGCACCACCACCACCACGACCACAACAACCATCACCACCACCACAATAACCATCACCACAACAACCATCACCACCACCACAACCACCACCCCCACTACCACCAGCAGCAGACACAGTAGCAGCAGAAGTCGTGTAAGCAGGTCCTTCGGGCGTCCCCTGCAGGCGTCGGGACACACACACACGCGCCTAATTGTCCACTTATTACCGAAGACATGATGCAGACAACACCCTCGTCCCGACCCTCGCTCTTGACCACGGCTTCGACTAGCTTTTCTCTCTCCCTTCAACAGTGTTAAACCTGACCATCTTGACTACGATAGTTTAACACCAAGATTAAACTGAAAAAAATATGGTGACAGAGTTATAGTGTGTGTGTGTGTGTGTGT
>NW_024731861.1:0-25745 GCF_018991925.1 Homarus americanus
TAACTCTGCTATTTGAGTATAAATTCAAACAAATCCTGAGAAAAAACTACTTAAATATATGAATTATTAAAGAAAAACAACAAAACCAACAAATGTAACATAAAAAACCTTCAGAAAAGCCGATAGTAGACCCCTGGCGGTGGCCTGACGAACTACGTCTAGCACCGCCAACTACCGGATGGGTCTGGATGGGGGGGGGGATTCCACGTCCGTCCCAGTCGGTGGTCCTGATGCCTTCCGTTGCCAACTACCGAATGGTACCATGTCGTCTTTAATTATTATTATTATTATTATTATTATTATTATTATTATTATTATTATTATTATTATATTTTTATTTAATATTTTTTATAATTTATTTTTATTATTATTGTTATTATTATTATTGTTATTATATTTTTATATAATATTTTTTATAATTTATTATTATTATTATTATTATTATTATTATTATTATTATTATTATTATTATTATTATTATTATTATTATTATTATTATTATTATTATTATTATTATATTATTATTATTATATTTTCGCCTCCGAAGCGAAAATTTACCTGTGCCCTGGTGGGCTAGTCCCGTAAAAAATATATATAGAAGTTCTATGTATTCAGAGATACAACACTGTATCACGATATTTATTACATTCAACAGGGCTGGCGGTGAGCACCATTATCTTGGCAGTGGAGAAACTGGTGCACTTGTTCTAGCCTGACCCAGTGACACCATCCCGCCACTCACCCTAACTGGAGATGTCTTCTGATGGTGACTTATAAAGAAACTTTATAACATCAAAGGGTAGTCTCATCAAGACGACTGCTAGAAACTTAATTCAATAGATAGCATTTACGATGGTTTGCTAGACAATTTTAAAAATAATTTACGAGGACAATTTTAATTTACTCCTAACTTACAAGACAATTTCAACGAGAATTAAAGATAGCTAAAATTAATTTTTAAGGTGTCTTACTAAGTGACTTTAAAGATACCTTTCAAGACAACTACAGATTACTCCGAGTATAATTTTTAATATGGCTATCAAGATTATATACAGGGTAGATTAGGTCTCAGATTATTATTATTATTATTATTATTATTATTATTACGGATGATACTTCTGATAATTCATTTTACTTTAGTATTTAAAATGGTCTCGAAATTTGGTACACGAAGTTCATAATAAGATGCGACCACACCAACGGTAACATTGTTTGTGACTGAGATAGGTAAACATTGGTTTGGAAATAGAGTAGTGGATGAGTGGAACAAGTTACCAAACATCATCATTAACTCGAATACACTGGATAGCTTCAAACATAGGCCCAGTATGGGCCAATAGGCCCGCTGCAGTTTCCTCCATTCTTATGTTCTTATGTAGACAAGGCCACACTAACGGTAACATCTGTTGAACAAGTAGACGTTAATGTTAGCAACAATAGTGTTGGGAACATTTCCAGCAATAGAGATGTTTATCGATTTTTTTTTTATGGGGATTAGCCCACCCGGACACAGGTCATTGACCCACATCGGAGCCTGGGGGCGAAAATGTAATAATAATAATAATAAAAATAATAATAATAATAATAATAATAATAATAATAATAATAATAATAATAATAATAATAATAATAATAATAATAATAATAATAATAATAATAATAATAATAATAATAATAATAATAATAATAATAATAATAATAATAATAATAATAATAATAATAATAATAATAATATTAATAATAATAATAATAATAATAATAATAATAATAATAATAATAATAATACAATAATAATATAATAATAATAATGATAATGATAATGATAATAATAATAATAATAATAATAATAATAATAATAATAATAATAATAATAATAATAATAATAATAAATAATAGTCATAATAATTCATAATAAATAAATTTTATGATAAAACAAACAAAAATTAAATAATAAAACAATGATGATAATAATACAGTAACTGTAATAATAATAATATTAATAATAAAGAACTATAAATACAAAAATGCAAAAAAAGATCAAAAGTGAGAAACGATATATGTATGTTGTGTTGTCAATGGTAAGAGAAACAATTGAGACCCTGCAATTGTGTGTAAATGAAGCAGAAAGTCATGGTGGTAACATTGGAAGGCAATAAGTTGGTATTGCTGGTGTGGACTGTTTACTTCACCATAGTTTCCAACAATGGTGCCACCTCTAAGGCCCACATATTTGCCAATAGTGATACAAACAATGATGCATCCATGTGCCTGATATTGTTACCAACAATGCTGACAGCTTCTGCCCGAACTGTCTGGAACATTATTCCCAACAAAGTTTCCGTTCGTGTGGTCACGCCTTTAGGTGTTGTATATATATATATATATATATATATATATATATATATATATATATATATATATATATATATATATATATATATATATATATATATATATATATATATATATATATATATATATACTGTATATACAATCAACACCTCAACCCGCCAGGATTCGAACCCACGGCCCACGAGCCCATGACGGAGGTCGCCGGGTGACGTGTGGAGGAGGGGGCGTGTTTAAACCTCCCTAGTATATCACAAGCTGGGGGTGACCGGCCAAGTCTCCTCCTCAGTCCCCGCCAGGGCAGCAGGAAGGAGAGATTGGCTGGACTACCCACTTAGGAATAAACTTACAGGGGCGTGGGAGAGGGAGGACAGACAGACAGAATTTATACCACAGTTTTGGGTAACGCAAATGTAAAATTATCATGTGGTTAGTATTTTCAGTCCGCCATAGACGGGAATTTTCTTGTAAGGAGTTAAGTCAGAAGGTAATTCTCCACGCAACATTTTTTCCCTTCTATTTCCTGGACTCATAAATAATTGAAGTTGGTATTACGGCCGTGGATGTCGCTTTATTCCCGTGAAAAATATACTTGGGGGGGGGGGGTGTTTTCACGGGTGATAATCTTAAGCAAATCTACGCTATGAACGAACCCATTTGAATATTTCATTTAAAATACTTGCTTATATCTTAACGTGGACTGGGTGAAACTACCTCGGGGATGCTAATGAGATGAGTCAGGAACGCTGGAGAGGAGCAGAGATAATGGTGGTGCTGATAGTGATGGTGGTGGTACGGGTGGATTTACTATGAGTGTGGTTGTGTGGTGGTGGTGGAGAATTTACTGTGAAATTGTGGTTGTGTGGTAGTAGTAGTAGTAGTAGTGGTGGTGGTGAAAAACTGGCAGGGTGGTACTAGTAATGTGGCTGTACTGAGAATGGTTGACTGTTGGTGTGGTCGTGGAAGGATGGAGTGTGGTATAATGTGGCGAATGAGATGGTGTGGTGGTAATGGTACACCTTTGAGGATGAAGGTAATAATACCATAGTGTAGTGTTATAGTTACGATGGGCTGTGAGGCGTGTAGAATGATGGTGGTGTGGGAATTGTGTTGATACTCTCTCTCTCTCTCTCTCTCTCTCTCTCTCTCTGTGTGTCTCTCTCTCTCTCGAACCCCATTCTAAGCTCAGAATTAACATCCCAGATAATCTTAAACTGCACTTCAAGGCAGATGGTATGTTGGATATACACCTGGGTCAGTGGATGAATTTTGCTGTGATCTTGTAAATGTCATTACCACATATTATACCACCTGGGTTAAGTCAAGGAGGAAGGGGGGAAGCACTAAACCACCTCTAGGGACACATGACCCCATCCTCACCAAAGAAGGAGAGAAGGTCGAACAGCTTGCAAACACTTATAAGTAAAATAAAACTAGTGATAACCTCCTGGCATTTCTCAAAGCTAACAGAGAATTTCGTGAACTCAAAGGTCAGGTGAGAAACACCTATTGGGAACAATTCTTACAGGGAATTATAGAACAACCACTCTAGCAGAAGTGTGGAACAAAATTGGAGCCATTACCAAGTCACCCACCCCAGTCCAACTTCATCACAGCCCTGCAGAATATGCTGACATGCTATTAGACCAATGGTCTAGTGTGTCACAAATCACTCCCCTGCCTCCTGACATACAGCAATATCTTAAAACCACACGCATTAATAGGGGATTCAATATTGAAATAACCTGTTCCTCACCAGACCTTACCGACCAGTTTCCTATAACGCACCACGAACTAACAACAGCACTAATAAAAGGTGAATCATCCTGCCCTGGTGAGGATAGCATAACCTATAACACCCTGAGATTGTTAAATGAGATCCCTAACCATCCACTGTTTGACCTGTATCAAATGAGCCTCAGAACGGGTATTCTGCCTAAGACATAGACTCATGAAAACATAGTACCAATCCCTAAAGCTAACTCTCCAAACTTCAAGCCAATTTCACTCACATCCTGTATGTGTAAAGTCCTTGAAAGAGTTGTTCTCAACCATCTCATGTTTCAAGTCAAAGACAAACTGGCCCCTAATCTGTATGGGTTCATGCCCAGGCGTAGCACACAGACATGCTTTGCAGAATATCTTGTTCACTCAAAACATAAGACACAAACAGACTTCATAGACCTTAAATCAGCCTTTGATGTAGCTATTAGAGACATTAAACTCGAGCAACTAGCTAATTTTGGCATCCAAGGTAACCTCCTGACATGGATAAAGGGTTATCTGCCCAACAGGTATGCCAGTGTTCTGTTAGGGGAGTTAAAAGTGCCAGAATGAGATCATTTGAGCTTGGCACGCCTCAGGGAGGAGTGTTAAGTCCTATGCTCTTTAAAAGACTGATGCACAAGCTTATTGCTGACATTCCAGTTCAGCCAAACGAGACTGTAATATGCTATCCTGATGATATCTGCATTATGACACAGACCAAGCTAGGGCTGTGGGCCTTGCTGGATGTATTTGCTCGGAGGACTGTGGAATGTGATCTCATATCTGTTGACAAGACGAGGGTCCTCAATCCTCGTCCAGCTCACCCTCTGCCTCTTGACTTTAACATTAGCAGCATGCCCTTGGAACTATGTAGATCCTATAAATATCTTGGAATTTGTGTGAATGATGCAAACTTTGTCGGTAACCTTCGTGCCAAACTAATGCAGCGCATTAAACCCCTCAGAATTCTTGTCTGCAAGGGCTATGGAATTACCATCACCTATGCTCGTACTTTCTATCTTCACTTCATTCGTTCTGTAGTTGACTATCATGCTCTCCATCTTGTGACTATTCCGCCTAAACAACTCAACAGCCTTGGGGTAGTGCAAAATGAAGACATGAGTATCATTCTAGGTTGCCCAAAATCAACCAGAATTGTAAACATGAGGAAAGAGCTCGGACTGCCCTCCCTTTCTGAGAGGATAGCTCTACTTAATATCATGTTTTGTGTCAAAGTTTTGAAGAACAATGGTCCCCAAACTACAGCTCAAACTGAGTTGATGTTCTATCGAAGTAATCCCGACTATCTCGCTAACCTTCCACAAAAGACTCTCTTTGGGTCGTGGCTTCATAAAAGTGTTGCAGATCTCTTGAAACTGAATGTCCCAATCACCCCAGACGAACCCATTAATGCCATTCTTCCTTGGCTGGATATATCAGTTCCTATTAATTACACTCAGCAAGCACTGATGAGATGTCAGAAATTATAGAGAGAGATGAAATTTTTAGCAGAAAATAAAGGAGACATATACAAAGGCTAAACAACTGGGCCAGCACAACAAGAACTGAACTAACTGGAATCTATTTAGCCACAGACTACCTTAAAGAAAATGGAGGTAGGGTGATATTCTGTGACTCAACGTGCTTTGAAATCAGGTTCTATGTCGAAAGTTGTATGTGATATTAAAAGAAATGTGATAACTGCCAATGAGAACAATTCTCGTATCGAATTTGTGTGGGTTCTGTCCCATGTTGGAATTAGGTATCATGACCGTACTGATAGACTGGCCAATGAGGCATGAAAGAAAGAAAATGTTGACCGTGACCTTGGCCTGTCCAATGCTGCACTTAAAAACATTCAAGTCAGAATCGTGAACTCTGATCTAGAAGAACTGAGAAATGACCTGGCAGCTGTAGTATTAGCAAATATGTCAAATTTTGTGACGAGAGGTACCGGTATGACCAGCATAAGGACAGAACCAGACAATGTGACGTAGTCGTGGCCAGAATTAGACTAGAATACAGACACATCTGGCAAGTTAGTAACGCTGTACCCATACCGGAACACTCAGCATGTACAGTAAACTTTGTGATATCAGTGTCAAGTCTGGGTCGTCAACTATTTGGATTTAAAACTCAATCAGGTAAGAATTGTCTTACAGGCTGTAGTGTGGAACTTAATTAAGTCTGTATCTTTCTGTATCTAGTCTTCGGCCCGGGGAGTCACCATCATGTTCCTCAGCAGTGCCACAGTTGAGGCACTGAAACTCTCTGGGACTTAACACTGATAATACCAGTGTTCCGGCTAACGAGGGCCTTGTTTACATGACTCCCGGGAAATTCTTCACTACATCGTTCTCATTGCGGAAGGTGAGTGGCGCCAACCTTGTTGTGGTCACTTGGCCAACTATATCATTGATATTATAATTGATGGAGTGATACTGTAATTACATATACATCTCTGGTACAAGAAAGTAGCCACCACCACCTCCCTCACATCACCTGAATCTGGTACAAGAAAGTGGCCACCACCACCTCCCTCACATCACCTGCCTCTGGTACAAGAAAGTGGCCAACATCATCTCCCTCACATTGTACTGCGCACATCATTGTCCTTCCTCAAAACCCCATGTAATTCATATTACGCTATATAACATTCAAATCCACCACGCTTGTAGAATCTCAAAAAACGGGAAACTTTAGTAGGGTATCCATAAGATGAATGTTAAAGTCTAGTTGAGCCGGTCGAGTGTATTGTAGTACTAAATGTGGATCAGGGTTTGAAGGTCATACTATTTACGTCTGTGAATGTGTAGCGAACATAACTTCCACAGATATCATATGAAAATACATGAGAACAATGGTCTGGAAAAAGAATAAATGTATCAGAACTATGTGAGGTGTTGGAAGTGACCCAGAAACTATACTTGAAAGGAAATATCTTATATGCGTCGGTATGAACTTAATACACCTCGTATCCTCACGTGACATATACCCACGACAGGTACAGTGATCAGAGAATCTTATGTCTGTGTTCAAATAGTGCAATGTGTGAGAGGAGGATCCCTAATTACAGTTTTAAGTGAAGTTGATACACCCCCGCCATTAACATTCGGCCTTTGTTTTAAGGCGCGTCCTGTACCCGCCTCGAGTGTGCCGTGTTGATATTATAACCCAATGAATTTACCCACGAATTAGCAAACCAGAACCTTACCTCAGTTTGTACTTTAGGGTTAAAATATGTGTTTATAAGGCATGAGTGACAATATGCTGAAAAGTGTTCAGGTGAGAACCGTAAGAAATAAAATTAAAAATTAAAGATTGGAAACTGTAGGCCTACGCGGTGACGAGCAGCGGGGCATTGCACTCAGTCCCTTTCGTTCTACCGTCACCTCAGGTCAGTGTCCTATCGGGCTATATCCCGCCCTATAATTAAGGCTTATTTAGAAGTTATTACAGTTTAAAGCTTTGCCTGATGTATAAGTGTAATAGTAATGTGTTAGGGGGTGTGATAACCGCCCGTCAGGCATTATTTCTCAGTCCCTTTCGTTCTACCGTCATCTCAGGTTCCATGTGGTCGGAGTGCCTTGCTGCGCGGCAGCCATTATCCCTATGAGCGTCCCAACAGGTGATGACTACTCCCAGCTATGCCAATCCACTGTGAACCTGTGGATTTCCAGCACACCACTCCAAATGAGTAGTAACAAATAAGAAGACCGTGAGAAACTCTGTGGTCGTCACTTGGAGCGACCTATAATACCAGGCGTAGAAATAGTACTGGTATGTCTCTGGGTGAAGCCCTCGTCTTTACCTACCGAGGGCGATGTGCGAACGAGGTGCCTGTTGTGTATACCTAAAAGTTACAAGGAGTCCCATACCTGCAGGGGTGGAGTGTAACATGTGTGTTGAGATGGTGCTACTATGTATGATAACCGACGGTGCTACATTCCATACAGGTGGAGCAGTCTGATGTGTTAAGGGCTAGTATAAGAAGGAATGACCGAGGTAAGGTGGTCACAGATTGTTATGCAACAAGTATGCAACATTAATGTAAGACGTCTGGTGCCCATCTGGGTAACCAACATTTTCGTTGTTCTTCTGAGGAAGACCAATTCATTTGTATGTTTTTTACCAGTATGCTTTATAAGGAATAAATTAATTAAGTCATGTTATGGTTTCACCCTTCTTTCCCCTTATCGATCTGGTCAATGGAAAACCTAACCCAATGCCTAGCCCACTCTGCACGCTACCTAACGAGCTACATGCTGTCCAGAGGGGGTCTGGTGGCAGCGACCCTTAGAAATTAAGATTAGAGTTGAGTTTTCCCCCGTAGCATTAGTGACCCTCAGTCTGGCAGTATAAATTGGTGGCTATAGCGGTGGGATGGTTTTTAATCATTGATCAAATCCGAGGGAATTGAAGCTGTGATTTAAGTTGCAGAAATAGACAAGTATTTTAATGATGGATTATCTGATTTTTGAGTGATACTTGCATGTGAATAACATTGATTGAGTACAGAAATATAAGAAGAATTTTTGAAAATTTATACAGTACTGAAGTCATGTGTGTCATTGATGTGTTTTGTGTTGGTGTTTTATCCAGTGTTAATATGTATTCATAATTACAGAAGTTGTGGATTAACCTTGTGGGCGTTGAAGTAAGGGAGTCCACACTGTCTGAGAAGTGTCTCAAGTGGTTCACCTCTGATGTTGTTAAGTGGTTCACCTATGGAATATCATAGGACTTTCGGTCTCTAGTTGATGTGAGTTACAATTTTTGTTGCAATGTTAAGGTGTTGTATTGTACCATTGATCAATTCAGGTTGTAGTAGTACAGGAGAGTAGTTATGTTAAGTGGTGCGTATTTGTCTTTGGTTGAGAGGTAGCATTTTTAGGTCAAAATGGATGAGTCAGTAGAACAGGAAAGTACCATAGTTGGAGACACATTAGAAGAGAGATTGGAACGGACTTTGCAGATCGTCGAGGGACAATGCTCAGAGCTAGAAATATTACAGAGACAGGTTAAGGAACTAAAACGAGAACTCCAGCATGCAAAGAACCCAGACACTGATCTAGAGTACGGTGTAGGTAAGGACACAACCCCAGCTGACCCACCGGCAGAAAGTGCCCACTCTGTACCACAATCAGGGAACGACACCACACACCCAGGTAGCTTTAGAGTTGATCCAGGGGTTCATTCCAAACTAATGGACAGTGCCAAGAGAGATGATAGGGAAGCAGCCGTGTTCAACCTTAGTTATGTTAGAACGTTATCATTGGAAAAACTAACAGGGTCGGATTCTGAGAGCAATATTAGAACTTTTTGTAGACAGGTAGAGTGGTTACTGAAGCAGGATGACCATAGGGTAGAAGCGGCTCTAAGCAGAATGGAGAGTCCCGTAGAGCAGAGGGTTCTACAGGAATTGGATAGCAGGGGGATGTGGGATTGGAACACCCTTAAGCAAGCTTTGACAAAGTTCAACACAGGCCAGAATACCCTGAATAAGGCATGGGCTGATTTTTTTAGAGAAGAATATCATGTAGAGGCCGATCCGGAAAGATGTGTGGAACGAATGAAGTATAAGCTGGCAGCCAAAGAGAGGAAGTTTAAATTGATACAAGGGAAAGATCAGCTTATGAAAGATGTATTGTATGAGGGCTTGCCAGGGCAAATGCAGAGAGAGTTAAGAAGATACCACCGGTTAGTCATATCCTTAGACCCCTTTTTGAACGAGTTGACAAAGTGTAGAGATTGGTATTTGAGATCACAAGGCAGGGGACAGCAACATGTTAGACAGACCCGCCAGGAACCAGTACCAGAGAATTATAGAGTCCAGGGAGACTATCATATGAACGAGACTGACGGAAGACAGGATCAGAACACGAGGTGGAAGGAAACTAACACTCAAGGTTGGACCGGAAATGAATGGTGCGGATATTGTAAGAAGGATAACCATAGCCCACATAATTGCCCCTCCAGACCCAGACCAGGTTCATGCTACGCGTACCTGAGGATGAACTGTAGGAGTTATTTTACCACTTGTCCAGGACGCCAAGCTAGGAATCCCCCTCCGAACCAATGACCATGACAACCGTTCCCACACAGTTCTCCATGTATTAAGTTACCTGTATGTGGACATACTTGTATAGCGTTGGTGGATACGGGTAGTGAAGCTACTATCATTAAAGATAGCTTGGTGAGTGCCTTGAAGGTGGGGCCCATTAGGCCTTGTGCCCAGAGATATGTAGCTATTAACGGGGAAGAGTTCAAGACCCAAGGCACTGTTGTCATCAGTGTACAGTTGTCCCGTAGGAAAAGAATCCGTCACCAAGCCATAATAGTGGAAGATAGCATGTTGGACACTGATGTATTATTGGGAGGAGACATTTTAGGCAGATTTGGAGTTTGGTGGCATCAAGAAAAAAATCAGTTCAGTTGGGGGGTCATAAACAAGTTTATTGGAAACCAAGTCATGGAGGAAAGTTGCGAACGGTTGTCAAAGTCAAACAACTCATGAATGCTTCGATCTTATCTTCTCCCAAGGAGCTAACTAATTTGCACGTTGATAGGAAGACTATAATAAGTGGGCACAGTTCTCAAATTAGACCAGTTAAAGTGAAGGTAGGGTTAGGTCAGACCTTAAGTATCAGATTTACGCATAGGGGGTTGAAGCACAACCGGATATGTGTGTGGTAGTCCACGATGATTCCTGTGTTTATGTTCCTATGAGTAATGTTTCAGAGCAACCAGTTTGTTTGAGTCCTGGTGCTGTTTTAGGTGAATATGAAGTAGTTAATGATGATGAATTCTGTTACTTTGATGATGAAGGGAATAATTTCGGAACTATCTCACACATTTATGAAGAGTTAGGTAAGGTAAACCGGTCTGTAGAAATACCACTGTGCTCACCACATCACCTGGCCATACAGAGAGAAAATGATAAGAGGTCTAACAAAATCCCCTTAAGACTGACTCATGATGTGAAGTTCCCAACTCAATGCATACTTTGTAGTGGTATGGAAAATTCCCCAGTCCAGAAAATTAGACGAGCTCAAGAAGTATTAAATTCTATGGTACCAGACTGTGATGAAGTGAAGCGTGGAGAAACTAGACAGGACAAATTGAATGAGTTAATTAGGACCCAGCAATGGCCACACCTAGATAGGCACATGCGGACACAGTTGCAACAGGTGGTAATGAATCATGGTGCGTTGTTTGTCTTAGGTCCAAATGAAATAGGAACAATTAAGGGTTTGCCAGCTAACATCCCACTGGTCAATGAACACCCCGTAAGAGGACCTCAATAAAGGTATCCCGAGAAAGCCAAGGGTACTATTAAAGAAATGATGAGAGACATGAGAGATAGGGACATCATTGAACCATCAACCGCTGTCTGGCTATCACCTATCATGTTAGTAACTAAACCTAATGGATCGAAACGTATGTGCCTTGATTTCCGAGCAGTCAACAAACACTTGAAAGTAGATATACAACCTTTGCCAAGATTGGATGAATTAGTTGAGAAGGCTGCCGGAAATAAATATTATGCCACCTTAAATTTGAAAGATGCTTACTATCAGGTAATTCTTGACCATCACAGTAGAGATATTACCACCTTCAGTGATGGATATAATTTATGGCGGTTCAAACGCCTCCCTTTTGGTTTGTCAGCCAGCCCAGCCGTTTTTACTTGGGAAGTAAACAGGGTCTTAGCTCCTTTGGCAGAAGAAGATTGGGTCAGGAACTATCTAGATGATGTCATTGTGTGGGCTAATGATTTCAATACCCTCATGGGCAGATTGGCTAAAGTATTTGACAGGTTTGTAAATATGGGAATCAAATTAAATCTATCTAAATGTCAGTTTGGTCAAAGACAAGTGAAATTCTTGGGCCATATTGTTTCAGAGAAAGGCATTGAGCCGGATCCAGAGAATGTAAAAGCAGTAACAGAATGTAAACCACCCACTAATGTCAAACAAGTCCGACAATTTTTAGGGATGTGCGGGTTTTATCGTAAGCATGTTTCAAATTTTGCTAGATTGCATATCCTATCACAAAACTCACTAAGAAACAAGCTGCCTTTGCCTGGACAGATGAATGCCAAACAGCTTTTGAAACGTTAAAGCGGACATTAGCTTCCTTTCCAGTACTAGTAAAAGTGGACATGGATAAACCATTTGAGCTACACAGTGATGCTAGTAATTTTTGTGTAGGAGCGTCACTGAATCAATTACAGGATGACGGTTCTTTGCGTCCTGTTGGGTAATTCTCTCGGAAGCTAAAGCCCGCGGAAACACGGTATTCCACCACTGACCAAGAAGCATTAGGGATAGTGTTAGCCTGTAGATTTTTCCACCATTTTTTGTGGGGTTCCCAATTCACCATCAAAATGGATCACCAGCCATTAACGTCTATTTTTAACAAGAAAACTAAAAGTCAAAGAATGAATAGATGGATGTTGGAAATGAGGGATTACATCTATAAGATAGAGTACAAACCTGGAAAGGCAAATCTAGTCGCGGACGCATTGAGTAGGCCGGTAGGGGCCTTAAGGAAAGTAGCCAGGGGTAGGACGGCAGGTCAGTTCCCTCAGCTAGACGGGTTAACGCATAGGCGGTTAGGAATAGAACAAAGAAAAGAAGAGAGATGGGAAGCATTGGCTAGTTATTTAGAAGGAGGACAGGTCCCCAAACATAAATATCCCAAGAAGACTATTGACAAATTTGAAGTAGTTGAGGGGGTATTGTATTTAGTAAAGGAACAAATTGATAAAGCATTGATGTACTGCCTTGTGATACCTGATCATTTGCGTAGAGCAGCATTAGAGTGGGCACATAACAGACAGACATCAGGTCACTTAGGGCAATGGAAGACTATAGCCAGAGTAGAAGGCCTTTTCTATTGGCCCAATTATCGCAGAGAGTGTGTGAAATTTGTAGAATCATGTGAAGTGTGTCAAAGATTCAAAGGGACAAAAGGGTTAGAACAGCAATGGCAGGGGATGTCAGAAGTAACTAAACTTTTGGAGAGAGTACCTGTGGACTTGACAGACTTACATAATAGTGTGAATGGATATCGCTATGTGTTGACCATCATAGATCACTATTCTAGGTTTGTCAATTTCTATCCTTTGAGAACCAAGTCCACTCAGGAAGTGACCAGAGAATTTGGTAAATTCATAAATGTTTTTGGTAGCCCTGGAGTAATCATTGCAGATAATGGAGGTGAATTTCCAGCAACACAGTTTAGAGAATTATGTAAAGTGACTGGCATTAAGAACTATTTTACATTGCCTTACCACCCTAGAGGTAATAGTGTCACAGAGAGAATGCACAGGACCTTTAAAACAACACTGGCAATCATGCATGAAGATAATCCACTTCAGTGGCCAAAATTTCTCAGTCCCGTGCAGTCTGCTCTGAACACGTCTCTCCATGCCACAACTGGGGTACAGCCTCATTTTGCTTTTTTTTCGAGGCATGTACAAAGACAAGTAGGAATTGACTTACCTATAATAGAGAATGAGAGCAGTCAAGAGTTGAAAGAAGCCCATAGGTTGATAAAAGAAACGTCTGCCAGAATGTCACGAGAGACCAGAGAGAGAGCAAATAGATCAAGAACGAACCAAACTATGCAGTTAGGAGAAACAGTATGGGTGAGGAATGAATGGCCCAGCCCTGGGACCAGTCGGAAGTTGAATACCAAGTGGAAGGGTCCGTACACTATAACAGAAATTATACGAGATGGTGCCGCGTATGAGTTGACTAACCCCTTGGATGAAAGTGAGGTGATAAAGAGGGCGGCTGCGAAAGTGAAGAGGTATGTAAGTAGAGACATGTTTGTTCAGCTGAATGAGCCCCCTACTTCCACCTTATGATTCTTCCTCGGACTCAGGTTCAGACAAAACAGATGAGTAAAGTGATGATGGAAATGTGGAAGGTCAACCTGCAAGTAGGTTCCCTGTGAGGCAGAGGAGACCAGTCGTTTGAATGGATTTGTAGGAAATATAGTTCCAGGATGTTGCTTCAATTGAATATTTTTGGCTTTCCAGTTGGTTAAGTTGATTTGTTGAATTATAAAGTTTTTGGTGGGGGAGACGGTTGCTCAGGTGGTTTATTGGATTATTTTTTTTTATGGGTGTTGAACCTCATCAGTGGAAATGAAGTCACCCCAACATTGTAAATCCCAGTTCTTACGAACTGAAGTCCGGAGATCCAGTTGCTGCCTATGTGGTCGAAGGAAGAAATCTCAGTTTTTATGTGTGTCGGAAGGTTTTTTTGGGGGGGGTTGTTGACTCGCTCCAGGTGAGGGAGTCACCCCGACCTTGAAATACCAGTTCTTCTGAACTGTGAGATAGAAAATACGTGTTTTGTGTTATGAGCCCCAATGTGTACGTATAGAACCACGGTTTTGTGTTGAAAAGGTGAATTATTATTGAAATGAAGTAGTAATCTGAGGAAGTGTCTGATGTAACGAATTCCCCATTCATAGACAAGAATTTAAATTCCTAAGGATATGTAATTTCAAACAGAGAACTTTTGTTGTAGATGTAATGTCAAAGAGTAACTGTTTATGTGCTGGTGCCAAAAGTATGTTGAGGTAATACGATGATGAACTGTTAGGGTCATGTTCTCTATACTATATTGTACTGAAATAAGAATTGATAAGTTGTTGCATGTATAGGTAACGGAGACTCGAGTATGAAAAGTTTGTCTCCTTATAATTTTCTTCTTAATGATATATTGTGTACCAAAGTAGCAGGATTGTAAACGGTTGTCCGATGTATATGGTAGCGGAGACGCTCGTGGGAAACTTTTGTCTCCTTATGTTTTGTTCGATGTATTAAGGTACTGTAATCACAAACTGTTAGGATGTTGTAAAATTTATGTACACTACAGCGTTAGTGCTTTTGCATATTATTCCGTATAATATGAATCTTTGGGAGGGGAAGGCTATGTACTGCGCACATCATTGTCATTCCTGAAAACCCCATGTAATTCATATTACGCTATATAACATTCAAATCCAACCGCACTTGTAGAATCTCAAAAAATGGGAAACATTGTTAAAGGATAACTCACATACTCAATGTTACTAGACCATGTGTTGTATTGCACCCAGGTCCAGTTATATAATATTAATTGTATGTATTCATAGTATTAAGGAGAACTCAGGGTATCCATAAGATGTATGTTAAAGTCTAGTTGAGCCGGACTAGTGTACTGTAGGACTAAGTGTGGATCAGGGTTTAAAGGTCATACTATTTACGTCTGTGAACGTGTAGCGAACATAACTTCCACAGATATCATATGAAAATACAAGAGAACAATGGTCTGGAAACAGGATAAATGTATCAGAACTATGTGAGGTGTTAGAAGTGACCCAGAAACTATACTTGAAAGGAAATATCTTATATGCGTCGGTATGAACTTAATACACCTCATATCCTCACGTGACATATACCCACGACAGGTACAATGATCAGAGAATCTTATGTCTGTGTTCCAATTGTGCAATGTGTGAGAGGAGGATCCCTAATTACAGTTTTAAGTGAAGTTGATACACCCCCGCCATGAACATTCGGCCTTTGTTTTAAGGCGCGTCCTGTACCCGCCTCGAGTGTGCCTTGTTGATATTATAACCCAATGAATTTACCCACGAATTAGCAAACCAGAACCTTACCTTAGTTTGTACTTTAGGGTTAAAATATGTGTTTATAAGGCATGAGTGACAATATGCCGAAGTGTGTTCAGGTGAGAACCGTAAGAAATAAAAGTAAAAATTAAAGATTGGAAACTGTAGGCCTACGCGGTGACAAGCGGAGGGCACTGCACTCAGTCCCTTTCGTTCTACCGTCACCTCAGGTCAGTGTCCTATCGGGCTATATCCCGCCCTATAATTAAGGCTTATATAGAAGTTATTACAGTTTAAAGCTTTGCCTGATGTATAAGTGTAATAGTAATGTGTTAGGGGGTGTGATAACCGCCCGTCAGGCATTATTTCTCAGTCCCTTTCGTTCTACCGTCACCTCAGGTTCCATGCGGTCGGAGTGCCTTGCTGCGCGGCAGCCATTATCCCTATGAACGTCCCAACAGGTGGTGACTACTCCCAGCTATGCCAATCCACTGTGAACCTGTGGATTTCCAGCACACCACTCCAAATGAGTAGTAATAAATAAGGAGACCGTGAGAAACTCTGCGGTCGTCACTGGGAGCGACCTATAATACCAGGCGTAGACATAGTACTGGTATGTCTCTGGGTGAAGCCCTCGTCTTTACCCACCGAGGGCGGTGTGCGAACGAGGTGCCTGTTGTGTATACCTAAAAGTTACAAGGAGTCCCATACCTGCAGGGGTGGAGTGTAACATGTGTGTTGAGATGGTGCTACTATGTATAATAACCGACGGTGCTACATTCCATACAGGTGGAGCAGTTTAATGTGTTAAAGGCTAGTGTAAGAAGGAATGACCGAGGTAAGGTGGTCACAGATTGTTATGCAATAAGTATGTGGATGACACGCCATTAATGTAAGACGTCTGGTGCCCATCTGGGTAACCAACATTTTCGTTGTTCTTCTGAGGAAGACCAATTCATTTGTATGTTTTTTACCAGTATGCTTTATAAGGAATAAATTAATTAAGATATGTTATGGTTTCACCCTTCTTTCCCCCTTATCGATATGGTCAATGGAAAACCTAACCCAATGCCTAGTCCACTCTGCACGCTACCTAAAGAGCTACATGCTGTCCAGAGGGGGTCTGGTGGCAGCGACCCTTAGAAATTAAGATTAGAGTTAAGTATTCCCCCGTAGCATTAGTGACCCCCAGTCTGGCAGTATAACATCACCTGCCTCTGGTACAAGAAAGTAGCCACCACCACCTCCCTCACATCACCTGCCTCTGACACAAGAAAGTAGCCACCACCACCTCCCTCACATCACCTGCCTCTGGTTCAAGAAAGTAACTACCTCCCCTACCCCACATCACCTGCCTCTGGTATAAGAAAATAGCCACCACCACCTCTCTCACATCACCTGCCTCTGGTACAAGAGAGTAGCCACCACCAACTACCTCACATCACCTGCCTCTGGTACAAGAAAGTGGCCACCACCACCTCCCTCACATCACCTGCCTCTGGTACAAGAAAGTAGCCACCACCACCTCCCTCACAACACCTGCCTCTGGTACAAGAAAGTAGCCACCACCACCTCCCTCACATCACCTGCCTCTGGTACAAGAGAGTAGCCAACACCACCGCCCTCATATCACCTGCCTCAAGTACAAGAAAGTGGCCACCTCATCTGCCGCTGCGGATGATAAAGCACTCTACATATCAGGGTTCATGGTTGGAATGTGTACACGTCGGGACGCTCATGTGTCTCATAACCTGCTTCTCTAGTCGATATATCGTATATACGTCATCTCCTCTGCTTCATATATTGTGAAAGCGTCTGAGTTACATGGTGATATGTTTTATAGTAAAGCTGAAGAGAACGAGTGAGATAACCCAGCCTCTTTTATATCTTGATTTATCGTAATTTAGAAGAAAAAAGATGACAGCTGGCAATGGATTTGTCTGCTATTAAAGAAGGGTGGAGATGAACACACAGGGATGAGATATAAGAAGAAATAAAGTAACTAGAGAGAGAGATAATACAAGTATATGAAGACATTTTAGTATCAAAATATGGTTGCTTTTGCTCGTACCATACCTAACCCTACCCAACCCAAACTAACCTAATCAAACCTTAACCTAATCAAAGCTTAACCTAATCAAACCGAAACCTAACCAACGCTCTCTTCACAAACACACACAACACATATGCAGTCAAGTGTAAAGTCATTATGAAAATTTCTGGCTAAACTGATAATCTATTTAATTTTCCATATCTAATCTTGTCACAGTTGTCTCTGTAGGATACAGGTTAGGGTGTGTCAATTTAGGGGGTGAACTGGCTAAATTGAAAATCGAGTAATTTGGTAGCAATTTATTGTAGTCTTTAAGCATGCAAAACAATATTCTGGCATAAATTTTTTTTTATAATAAGTCCTACCTACATCAAATGGATTTTTAAATGTACATATTTGTGAATTTATAACATAACCAGCGTTTGCACACATGTTACTGTTTCAAGTTTCAAATTATTATATTTTATTATCCGTAGTCTATTTGAAAGTAACCAATGCCTTCATACTCTCTTTGCTTTGGTTTCTTGTCATCAATAGTCTGCTTGCTATTTGTGCTTTGATGTAACCTTCTCGCCTCTCGTGGCTGTAAACATGGCCCGCTGCTTCTGTGACCATTTTCACACATCTCTCCACACTTTGAGTGTGGGAAGGCCACTTCGGCACCTGCATTGGAGTCTCTTTAAGGTTTCTCAATTCTTGGCTAGTTAGACTTGTTGTCAATGGTGGCTCTAAGACTTCCAAACTCAAGTCAACTAATTCTGACAATTTGGTGGCATTGACGTTTATTGGGGGAACTTTTCTTGAATGAAACGAACAGTCTCCCAACTGGTCGTCATCTATTAGCGTTCCTCTAATCTTTAGAATGACTTCTACAGCCTCGGTTCGGAGATTGGTACATTGACTGCAAAGCATTGCTTGCAAAACTGCTTCTGATCGAGTATACCAAGCGGACCTTCTTGCCACAGGTAACACGATGTCCCTCACTACCTTCCTCTGTGTTCTTACTAGCTGCAATTGAAACAAAAGGTGATTGGGCCCATCCACCCACATAGGATTAAGTTTCACACTAAACCACTGGGGAAGATAAACTCCAATAATAAATTCAACAATTAACCTCAAATTCTTCAGCACTTTGCCCTTCAATTCGTGTTTGGAAATCCAAATCCTGCAGAAACGAAGAGCTGTAGTTAACCAGCGGCTGTGACTGACAGGTCCAATCTCCAAGAGAGCCAATGACTGAGGCACTTCTCCTGATCTTATTGCTTGGGCAATACGATAAGCATAGGATTGATCTGTGCTGAGATCTTTGATGACTCCTTCAGACAACGCCGGAAGGGGAGGGCCAACTTCGACCTTTGGAAAGGTTGTATTTATTTCTAGTTGTGTTGCTTCATCCAGCATGATGCCAAGGGGACCTGACCACTTGTTGTTGCTCTTTGTAGGACCATCAAGTTCCTGGATGAGATGACGAAGAGGTAGCTCGCCTGTATGTAAATCACATACAATCCAAACAAGTCTTCTTCCTAGTTTTTCTCTAAATGCGTCATTACACCCCCCTGCCATCCGGTGTTCACTGCAGTTGAATCTCCACCAACAGCCTGCAGTGAACTGCCAAGTCCTCTCTCCTGAACCCAACATAAAATATGATCAGCAATGACCTCTGCATGTTTCTTCCCTTCTACTTCAGTTTCTGGAGCAAAGTGAAACAAAAACCGACCACCAGGCTCAGAACAGACAGAGTAGTGTTTTTCTTTGATGAAACCTGGAAACTTTCTGTTCACTCCCTCTACTTCTAGCAAAACTTTTGTGTCATCTATTCTTCCATCAAACAAAAGACAGGAGAGCCCTCCCTCGCTTAAATCTTTTTCATGCTGATCAGATATTTCCTTCATTATTTTTCTTGTGCTCTTCTAATTTTATTATGATCTATCACCAAAGATACATCCTCTCGGCTGATGAGGCCTGCATCTATCCAAGCGGCAGTTGCAATTTCTGCAGCCTCACGAAGTCCAGCATGGTGGCGAATACTAGCTAAAGCAATGTTTGAAATATTTCTTGTGTTGTATTTCATTTTCTTTGGTAAAGGTTCAGATGGCTCTTTGGAACTATCATCTGATGTTGCTTCCTGTTCATCAAAAGAACTATCAAAGAAGTGATAAACATCTTGACACAGCTCTTCCTCTCTTTGGATGGCTTCTTCACTCTTCATTTTCTTCTTTTGTTCCCTCTCTCGGATTTGTTCTCTCTTCTTGGCATTAGCAATCTGCTTCTTTGTTTCTGAATAATCTATTGAACCCATTTGCATACTTCCTTGGCCTTCTGCCTTTGTCCTCTGCGCCTTTATAAATTCAAGCTCTAAAACAGGGATCTTCTTTTCACGAGGACAACCACAATCAATGTCAAAATGTCAAACAGAGTATCAAGTGTGTGCAGAAATTCATTTTTCCTGGCCAAGTTTCCTTTACCAAGTGATGTTTCAACTGCTTTGTGCCATAATTTCGTTAGTTTTAGCTCAATAGTTCGACACTGATTAATCACAGGTGGTTTGAATAGTGCATTAGCTTTTGTCCATTGATGCAGAAGAGGGACTATCATGTCATTTATGAGTTCTTTATCTGTATAGTTCCTTCTGTCCTTTGCATTTTTTTCTCGAAGGAGTAACCCTAATCTTAGCATGTCTCTCACTGTTGGAAGTTCTGATACAGGAAGCTCCTTCCCTTACCAACTAGCAGGCTCAAGTGGGTTGACAACTGACTTCTTGTCTTCAATTTTGACATCTTCACACTATCTGACAAATAGAAAAATATTTCAATGTTTCATAATTCAATTGTTGTTTCAAAAATATCAATTTGTTTATCAAAAATGCTGTAACAGAAATAACATAATAATTTCTTAGAACATAATGTTTTATACAATGATATAAGTAACTGCGACAATCAATATGCCCTACTTACAATAATTAAAATGTAGAATTCGTCTGGTAGAGTAGGTGCAAGTGCAATGAGAGCAAACCACCGTCTATGATATCTAGAAGGAGAGTGAGCCGGGCGCCTTATCCTCACGCTTGGTACAAGTCAAAACAAAAATTAAACTGTCCCACACGGAGAGCCTGTTCATGTTCATGTTCTGACATGCATATTGTACACAAGCTATAGAACCATAAAATACTCCATAATCCATATGCTTACATGAGATTAGTTAATATCAAGTGAATAATTCTAATCAAGTCTCATTAATTTGTTGAAATACTGATATTTGAAACTTTAAGGTATAATTGATGTAGGTGAGGGTTATTTCAATTCATTTTTGTTTGCTAATCTCAAGTTTAGACATAAAGAGGCACAATATTTTGACTACCACATTTGATTTTTAACATGTTGACAAAATTGACACACCCTAATACAGGTGAAGTTAACCAGTGGTGACCTCGGCCCACATCCAGTGGTGACCTCGGCCCACATCCAGTGGTGACCTCGGCCCACATCCAGTGGTGACCTCGGCCCACACCCAGCGGTGACCTCGACCCACATCCAGTGGTGACACTCGGCCCGTATCCAGTGGTGACACTTGGCCCACATCCAGTGGGCCGGACTCTTGTGGCCGCCTGTACAATCACGAAGGTCAGAAGGACAAGTGGAGGAGGAGGGGAGATCAGGTGGACGTGCCGAAGAAGAAGAGAGGGCAAGAAGATGTGCAGAAGAGGAGGAGAGAATCAGGAGGATATGTGGTGTTATGCATAGCGTAATGCACAGTAATGCATTGTGTTGTGCATAACAAAATATTGGGTTTGTGTATTTAATAAGCACTTCCCTACACTAGTTTGGGAAGCTCTCGTAACCCTCCCCTTCCGTATGGTGGTGGCATTAGTGTCCGGATGGCTACATGTCATGGTGGATTGTATATAAAATATTTCATATAATTATTTGTGAGCAAAACAGGTACTGGATACATTAAATTGTGTCCCAGAAATGTATGTATGTTTAACTACTTTTGCAGCTTAATGTTATAGTTGTTTTATATTAGTGCAGTTTATGCTTGGAGTTCACCGGTGCACAGGTGTATTTTGGGTGGGCACGGCGAATCCAGGGAAAAAAGTCAAGAAAAAGTCACAGAAAAAAAGGCACGGCACAAACCTAACCTAACCTAACCTACATGCAATGCCATCATATATATATTGTGCCATTCTCTACGAGAATGGCAGGATTTGAGGAAAAGAGGCGCGAAAAAGTGTAATAATTGGTTGAGAGTGGAAGAAATATTCTGGAGAAAAAAGTAACAAGATTTCATATATATTTATGCTTGTGTGTGTGTGTGCGTGTGTGTGTGTGTGTAACCCGTTAACTTAAGGTGTGGTTGTTGTGTTGGCGACAGCTTCTACACCTTAAACAAATTCACGCCTAGGTGGCCCTTGGGCCGGCCATCCTCATTATACGAGGGCAAACCATTATTATTATTATTATGTATGATTGCATTTTATGAGACAGAGAAACACAAGACAAATTTACATAAGATTGGCAGGCGACACAAACACACCTTCACAACTGAACGATATTAACGCAAAAGTTGTCTTAATTTATAAAGTTTTGAAATTAGAGGAGAGACCTAGCGAGTAAAATACTGAACAACATACATTTTACTTAACGAATGATGTGTGTGTGTGTGTGTGTGTGTGTGGGTGGGTGTGTGTGTGTGGGTGGGTGGGTGTGTGAGTGTGGGTGTGTGGGATTGGGTGTGTGTGTGTGTGTGTAATAATAATAATAAACGGTTTATTAATAGAGTTGCAGCCGGTGGCTGAAAATATACAGATTTACATTTGATTTAAACATAATGATATAATATACATTGAATACATTTACAGGGCTGTACAGTACATAAATCAGGTATTGTTTCTTATTTTAACAATAGATGGGATGGTGCTGTTCTTATATCTATCGGTGCGGGCTCTTATGGGCTGAATTTTGTTGTAGTGGCGGACTGCGGGAGTAGGGTGGGGGGGGCTGCAGGTGGCAGGAGCTGGCGATGACGAGGGTGGTGCAGTAGTCCACTGCCAAACCTTTCCAGTGCTTGGTGGTGGAGGTCACTGAGGGATGGCACCAGGGTGGAGAGAGCGTTGGTGTAGCCGGAGTATTCTGCACCGAGCATGATTCTGCAGGCCCTTTTCTGTACCTTCTCTAGCTGACGTTGTTGGGTGGAGTTGAGAGAAGACGACCAGGCTGGTGATGCATACGTTAGTTTGGGGAGAATAAAGGCATTGTAGATGGTCCTCAGCTCTGTGGTGGGTGTCCCAAGTGACCTAAGTCGTCGTAGCATGTAGAGACGGTACGAGGCTGCCTTGACTGTGTTATTTACATGGGCCTTCCAGTCAAGTTTGTTGTCTATAGTTACAATAGTTACACCCAGGTGTTTGGCAGACTGCACCAGCTGGAGAGGATGGGCACCCACTGTGACTCCTGGGGCTTGCACTAGAGTGGTGGCGGTATTGATGTGCATGACTACGGTTTTGGTGTGGTTGATGGTGACCTTGTTCTCCGTAGTCCATGCCTGTAGCCTGTCCAGGGTGTCTTGTAGCGATGAGTAGTCTGGTGCGGTGTTGTCCACTGGGTGTGTGTGTGTGGGTGTGGGTATGAATCGGCTGGATTGTCCAATTAGCCAGGCCGTTCACATATATTTATTATTTGGGTTTAAGTAATGAAACCCAAACTGTAGTTCCTTGTTTTATTATAAAAGGATTGTATCTATAATTCCTGAGTGTAGATCGACCGTAAGTTCCACTGTATATGAGTGAATGAGAAAGGGACGGCATTTATGTAATATAAACGTTAGCTCACGTCCTTACGATATAAGTTGCTGTGAGTGACTCATGAGTAGTGACCCATCGAGGGAGAACGGTATGGGTACGTCGTTCCCCCTCGAGGGAAGACGGAGCCATCCACAGAGGCTCTCAAATAACCTCTTCCTCTAGTCAAGGATATCAAACTACTACTCGCTTCAGGTGGCCAGAGAGCCGACTACTTATGCCTTTACTCAACATAGTATGACGCAGCTTCCCGTGGGCACACCTTATCACGTGCATTGAACATGTTACCTCATAGCCAGTGGAAAGTTACAGGGTGGTGAATCTGAATATAATATCAGATGTATTGACCCATTAATATAATATGTTCTGTTGATGAGACAGGGGCCCATTACATTGCTCGGTCACCTACCAGCCGAGCCCCGTGAGGCCTAAGTAATCTCACTGAGTACAGTACATCCTATACAACCCTAACCATGTTATAAACAGAGGTGTAGACACTAAGCTGGGGATTTTACTACTGTAGGGATATTAGCTACTACAGGGGACCTATACTTTAGTGCCTTTTGGGTTAAAATGGTATGAACAATTTTCATCTTGGATGACACTGACTGAAAACAGAAAAGAAACTTGATGTAAAACACAAACATTACTGCCAATATCAAAAGCAACATGGCAGAAATAATCTTCGCCTATTTCGTGGTTAAGAACGCACCTTCTGAGCAATGTACAACTTTTGCTACTGTCATCACTCTAGATGAATGAGTGTGTGGTGCTTAAGACTCTTTCAACGAAACATTCATTTTTGCGGAGAGCAATCGTACTGAGTTGTGAAGGGTACTACACGGCATGGCTGAAAATTTAAGTCTGTGATAGACTTGTGTGTGTATCGCTCACAGTAGACACAGCTGATTCCAAGGTCCGGTGACTGGGTCAATGTTCACGAAAATCCTGAGTACTGTACAGCAAACCGCCGCTCTTGATCACACTAGGACATCCACCATACCATACCTCGGAATGCTGAGACCATCTCGCAGACCGGATGTGTCATCATCACTAGGGTGGGTGCTGGGGTGCTGGTAACTGGAGGTTGTTCACGCCATACGAAAGAATTTTGTTGACAGGATGTTGATTGATGAACAGTCACAACAACTGCGGTCACGTCCTGTCACACCCTGGGTAATGAACGAATCATTTGCAGAAACTAATGTTCACTTCAACTCACAGGATTGTTGCATTGGTGAATTACTCATTCTGGTAATGGAGAGTACTCTTCAAAATTGCAGGTTGAGGTAATCAGTACATAGCTATGATAATCATAGCTATGTAAATAGTCTAATCTTAACACTTACAATGAGTAATTAATTTGCCATATTTTATGTTGTCACAATGATAAACGATGCAATGGACACAGTCTACCTGTGTACACAATAAGTACCAGTTAAACTTACATGTTGAAAGTCTCAAGAGAAACCAGGTTAGGTGTTGCCTCTGTGGTCTGAATAGCTACAGTGCCGATATACCCTGCTGTCGCCTCCCCAACCCTCTCTCGATGGGTGAGGGCTGCTGAGTCAGGTGAATATACACAAACAAGCTCCCTTACTACCACCCAACACCTCACCTCCTCTAGGTCTCTCATCTACAACCATCTCAACACTCTACATACTGTATACAGGCAGGCACACCCAATAAACATGACATGACTTACAGCCTAACATAATGATTGTTTATGTGTCATCCTACTCATTACTGCTTGCAGTAACAATTACCAACATCCTTCATGTTGGGTTGGCTAGATGGCTACCAAAGAAATTCTGTAAGTTTGATCTATGTATCAACCCGGCCGGAGCCGTACGGCAACTCGACCGACTCAACTTTAATGACAAAGAACGGAGTTGACTCGAGGGTAAACTCGCATTTTTTTCTATATTACATTTTGTTGTCGTGTTTCTTATTATTTGAGAGGATTTCCCCATTATTATTTATTTGTATGCTGCCTTCTGCTGTCCGAGAATTTGTGCTGGGACAATTTACGCAGTATTGTTGTCTCTTGGAACACCATACTGATCTGCATTGACCCGTACTTGTAAGTACAGCCTAAGTGATGAAATACCCCTCAGTACTGAAATATTGTCGACTAATTACATC
>NW_024731862.1:0-9578 GCF_018991925.1 Homarus americanus
CTTCAGGTTCACCTCTGTCACTCCCAGGCACGCAAATGACACTCCCAGGTGCACCTCTGACACTCCCAGGTACACCGCCTGACACTACCAGGGTACACTCACGAGCCTCCCAGGTACTCCTTTGACGCTCCTCAGGTACTACTGACACTCCTCAGGTACACATCTAACACTGCCAGGTACACCTCAGACACTGCCAGGTACACCTCAGACACTCCAGTGCAGCTCAGACACTCCCAGGTTACCTCAGACCTCCCAGGTGCACCTGTGACCTCAAGTGCACCTCTGACACTCCCAGGCACACCTCCTGACACCTCCCAAGCACACCTCTGACACTCCCAGGTACACCTCAGACACTCCAAAGCACACCTCTGACACTCCCAGTTTTACCTCAGACACTCAAGCACTGACCTCCCCAGGTACACCTCTGACACTCCCAGGCACCAGCCAGCACTCCCAGGTACACCTCCTGACACTCCCGGTACCACCGGCACTACCAGGTACACCTCCTGACACTCCCAGGTACTCCTTTCACGCTCCCAGGTACTCCTGTGACACTCCCAGGTACCTCTGACACTCCCAGGTACCTCTGACACTTCAGGTACAACGCGCTGGCCTCCAGGTACACCGCTGACACTGCCCGATACACCTCACACTGCCAGGTACACCTCAGACACTCCCAGGTACAGCTCACACCTCCCAGGAACACCTCAGACACTCCCAGGTGCACTTGTGACACTCCAAGTGCACCTCTGACCTCAGGCACACCTCTGACACCCTGGGTACACCTCAGACCTCCACGTGCACCGCTGACCTCCCAGGTACATACAGCCTCCCAGGTACACCTCTGACTCTCAGGTACACCTCTGACTGGGTACACCTCCGACACTCCCAGGTACGCCTCACACTACCAGGTACATCTCTGACACCGCCAGTTACACCACACAGCACTCCAGGTACTCGCGCTTTCACGTTCCAAATTGCTCCTCTGACACTCCCAGGTATACCCTCTGACACTCCCAGGTACACCTCTGACAATCCCAGGTACACCTCTTACACTCCACAAAAGTTTCTCCCCTGGCCTCCCAAGGTACCCCTCAGACACTCCAGGTACCACAGACACTCAGGTACACCTCTGACATTCCAGGTACACCTCGGCTCAGGTACACCTCTGACACTCCAGGTACACCCCTGGCAATCCAGGTACACCCTGGCACTCCCAGGTACCTCTGACACACTCAAAGTGCGCTGAACACTCCCAGGTACATCTGACACTCCAGGTACACCCAGACACTCCCAGAGAGGACACCTCATACTCCAGGTACTCCTCTGACACTCCCAGATACACCCCAGACTCTCCCAGATACACCTCTGACCTCCCAGGTATCCTCTGACCTCCCAGTTACACTAACTCCCAGAACACCCCTGACTCCAGGTACACCTCTGATACTCCCAGGTACACCTCTGACACTTCAGGTACACCTCTGTGCTCCAAGGTACATCAATGACACTCCAGGTACACCTCTGACACTCCCAGGTACACCACTGACACTACCAGTTACCTCGGCACTTCCAGGTATCGCTGACGCTCAGGTGCTCTACTGACACTCTCCGATTGCCCACCTCTGAGCACTGCCAGGTACCTCAGACACTGCCAGGTACACCTCAGACACTCCCAGGTACAGCCAAAGACACTCCCAGGTACACCTCAGGGCTCCCAGGTGCACCTGTGACACTCAAGTGCACCTCTGGCACTCCAGGCACACCTCTGACACTCCCAAAGCACACCTCTGACACTCCCAGGTACACCTCAGGGCACTCCCAAGCACCTCTCACACACTCCCAGGTACACCTCAGACACTCCTAGGTACACCGCTGACACTCCAGGTACACCTCTGACTCTCAAGGTACGTCCGACTCCAGGTACACCTCCGGCCTCCAGGGTACCTTCTCACTCAGGTACACCTCTGACGCTCCCAGGTACACCTCTGACCTCCAGATTGCACCTCTGGCCTCAGGTGCACCTCCTGATATTCCCAGGTGCACTTCCGATGCTCCCAGGTACACCTTTGACACTCCCGTGCTCACTGGCCTCCTGGTACACCTCCTGACCTCCCAGGTGCGCCTCTGACCTCCCAGGTACACCTCCGACACTCCCAGGTACATCTGACCTCCCAAGGTACACCTCTTAAACTACCAGGTACACCTCTGACACTCCCAGGTACACCTCTGTCACTCCCAGGTACACCCCAGACGCTCCCAGATACACCTCTGACATTCCCAGGTACTCCTCTGACACTCCATGTACACCTCAGACACTCAGGTACACCCTGACACTCCCAGGTACACCCTGACACTCCAGGTACCTCTGACACTCCGAGGTACACCCCAGACACTCCAAGTACACCTCTGACGCCAGGTACACCCAGACCTCCCAGGTACACCTCTGACCTCCCAGATTATTCCTCTGACCTCTGGGGTACACTTCAGACACTCCAGGTACACCCCAGACACTCCCAGGTACATTTGACACTCCCAGGTACACCTCTGGCTTGCTCCAATTTGCACCTCTGACACTCCAGAACACCTCCACTCCCAGGTACACCGCCCCCACGACACTTCCAGGTTCACCTCTAACACTCCAGGCACACCAATGACACTCCCAGGTACACCTCTGACACTCCCAGGTACCACTGACACTACCGGTACATCTGACACTCCCCAGGTACTCCTTTCACGCTCCAGATACTCCTCTGACCTCCCGGTACACCATGACACTCCAGGTACACCTCTGACACTTCGGAGTACACGGCGCTATGACACTCCAGCTTTTACCTCTGACACTCCCAGGTACACCTCTGACACTCCCAGGTGCACCTCTGACACTCAGGAACACCTCCGACACTCCAGATTCCTTTGACACTTCCGGGTTCACCTCTGTCTCCAGAGCACGCAATGACACTCCAGGTACACCTCTGACACTCCCAGGTACACCACTGACACTACCAGGTACACCTCTGACGCACTCCCAGGTACTCGCTGACGCTCTCAGGTACTCTACTGACACTCAGGTACACATCTAACACTGCCGGTACACCTCAGACACTGCCAGGTACACCTCAGACACTCCAGGTACAGCTAGACACTCCCAGGTACACCTCAGACACTCCCAGGTGCACCTGTGACCTCCCAAGTGCACCTCGAGCACTCCAGGCACCTCTGACACTCCCAAGCACACCTCTGACACTCCCAGGTACACCTCAGACACTCCCAAGCACACCTCTGACACTCCCAGGTGCACCTCGGACGCTCCCAAACACACCTCTGACCTCCCAGGTACATATCTGACACTCCCAGGCACACCAATGACACTCCCAGGTACACCTCTGACACTCCAGGTACACCACTGACACTACCAGGTACACCTCCTGACACTCCCAGGTGCTCCTTTCACGCTCCCAGGTACTCCTGTGACACTCAGGTACACCTCTGACGCTCCAGGTACACCTCTGACGCTTCAGGTACAACGCTGACACTCCAGGTACACCGCTGATGACACTGCCGATACACCTCAGACACTGCCAGGTACACCTCAAGACCTCCCAGATTGCAGCTCACACACACTCCCAGGAACACCTCGGAACACTCCCAGGTGCACTTGTGACACTCCCAAGTGCACCTCCCGGCCTCAGGCACACCTCCCAGCACTGGGTACACCTCAGACACTCCACGTGCACCGCTGACACTCCAGATTTACCCTTCTGACACTCAGGTACACCTCTGACTCTCCCAGGTACACCTCCTGACTCTCCAGGTACCCCTCCGACACTCCAGGTACGCTTCCACACTACCAGGTGCATCTGACGCTGCCAGTTACACCCTGTACTCCCAGGTGCTCCTTTCCGTTCCAGATGCTCCTCTGACACTCCCAGGTATACCTCTGGCCTCCCAGGTACACCTCTGACAATCAGGTACACCTCTTACACACTCCCTGGTTCTCCCTGACACTCCCAGGTACCCCTCAGACACTCCCAGGTACACCACAGACACTCAGGTGCACCTCCTGACATTTCCCAGGTACACCTCTGGCCTCCCAGTGCCTCTGACACTCCAGGTACACCTGGCAGTCAGGTACACCCTGGCCTCCCAGGTACGCCTCTGACGCTCCGAGGTGCCTTGGACACTCAGGTATACCTCTGACATTCCCAGGTACACCTCCGACACTCCCAGGTACACATCTGACACTCCCAGGTACACCTCTTACACTCCCTGGTTCTCCCCTGACACTCCAAGGTACCCCTCAGACACCCAGGTACACCTCAGACACTCCCAAGTATTCCTTTGACACTCCCAGGTACACCTCAGACACTCCCAGGTACACCCCAGACACTCCCAGGTACATATCTGACACTCCCAGGTACACCTCTGACTCTCCCAGGTACCTCTGACACTCTCCAGGTACACCTCCGACACTCCAGGTACACCTCTGACACTTCCAGGTTCACCTCCTGACCTCCCAGGCACACCAATGACACTCCCAGGCACACCAACAACACTCCCCATATGCACCACTGACACTCCCAGGTACACCCCAGACACTCCCAGGTACACATCTGACACTCCCAGGTACACCTCAGACACTCCCACGTACACCTCTGACATTCCCAAGGACACCTCTGACACTCCCAGGTACACCGCTGACACTGCCCGGTACACCTCAGACACTGTCAGGTACACCTCAGACACTCCCAGGTACAGCTCAGACACTACCAGGAACACGTCAAACACTCCCAGGTGCACCTGTGACACTTCCAAGTGCACCTCTGACACTCCCAGGCACACCTCTGACATTCCTAGGTACACCTCAGACACTCCCACGTACACCGCTGACACTCCCAGGTACACCTCTGACATTCCCAGGTACACCGCTGACACTCCCAGGTACACCTCTGACACTCTCAGGAACACCTACGACACTCCCAGGTACACCTCTGACACTCCCAGGTACACCACCGAAAACCCCAGGTACACCTCCGATAGTCCCAGGTACACCTCTGACACTCCCAGGTACTCCTCCGACATTACCTGGTTCACCTCTGACACTCCCAGGTACACCTCTAACACTCCCTCGTACACCTCTGATATTCCCAGGTACACATACGACACTCCCAGGTACACCGCTGACACTCCCAGGTACTCCTCTGACACTCCCTGGTACACCTCTGACACTCCCAGGTACACCTCTGACACTCCCTCTTACACCTCTGACACTCCCAGGTACACCTCTTACACTCCCTGGTTCTCCTCTGACACTCCGAGATACACCTCAGAAACTCCCAGGTACACCTCAGAAACTCCCAGGTACATCTCCGACACTCCCAGGTACACCTCTGGCACTCCCAGGTACACCTCCGATATTCCCCGGTACACCTCCGATACTCCCAGGTACACCTTTGACAATCCCAAGTACTACACTGACACTCCCTGGTACACCTCTGACACTCCCAGGTACACCTCTGACACTCCCAGGTACACCTCCGATACTCCCAGGTACACCTCCGATACTCCCAGGTACACCTCAGACACCCCCTGGATCACCTCTGACACTCCCTGGTTCATCTCTGACACTCCCTGGTACACCTCTGACACTCCCAGGTATATCTCTGACATTCCCAGATACACCTCCGACACTCCCAGGTACACATCTGACACTCCCAGGTACACCTCTTACACTCCCTGGTTCTCCCCTGACACTCCCAGGTACCCCTCAGACACTCCCAGGTACACCTCAAACACTCCCAGGGACACCTCTGACATTCCTAGGTACACCTCTGACACTTCCAGGTACACCTCTGACACTCCCAGGTACACCTATGACACTCCCAGGTACACCTTTGTCACTCCCAGGTACACCCCAGACACTCCCAGATACACCTCTGACACTCCCAGGTACACCACCGATAACCCCAGGTACACCTCCGATAGTCCCAGGTACACCTCTGACACTCCCAGGTACTCCTCCGACACTCCCTGGTTCACCTCTGACACTCCCAGGCACACCTCTAACACTCCCTAGTACACCTCTGATATTCCCAGGTACACATATGACACTCCCAGGTACACCTCTGACACTCCCAGGTACACCTCTGACACTCACAGGTACACCTCTGAAATTCCCAGGTACACCTCCGAAACTCCCAGGTACACATCTGACACTCCCAGGTACACCTCTTACACTCCCTGGTTCTCCCCTGACACTCCCAGGTACCCCTCAGACACTCCCAGGTACACCTCAGACACTCCCAGCACACCAATGACACTCAGGTACACCTCTGACACTCCCCAGGCACACCACTGACACTACCAGGCACACCTCTGACACTCCCAGGTACCTTTCACGCTCCCAGGACTCCTGTGACACTCCCTGGTACACCTCTGACACTAGGCACACCTCTGACACTTCCAGGTACAACGCTGACACTCCAGGCACACCGCTGACACTGCTGGCACACCTCAGACACTGCCAGGCACACCCCAGACACTCCCAGGCAGCTCAGACACTCCCAGAAACACCCCAGACACTCAGTGCACCCTGACACTCCAAGTGCACCTCTGACACTCCCAGGCACACCCCACACCCTAGGTACACCTCAGACACTCCCACGCACACCGCTGACACTCCCAGGTACACCTCTGACACTCCAGGCACACCTGACCTCCCAGGCACACCTCTGACCTCCCAGGCACCTCCGAACACCCCAGGCACACTTCACACTCCCAGGTACATCTCTGACACTGCCAGGTACACCACTGACACTCCCAGGGCTTCACGCTCCCATACTCCTCTGAACTCCCCAGATATACCTCTGACATCCCAGGTACACCCTGACACTCCCCAGGCACACCTCTTACACTCCCTGGTTCTCCCCTGACACTCCCCAGGCACCCCTCAGACACTCCCAGGCACACCAGACACCCCAGGCATACCTCTGACATTCCCAGGCACACCTCTGACACTCTCAGGTACACCTCTGACACTCAGGTACACCCTGGCACTTAGCCCTGCACCCCAGGCACACCTCTGACACCTGAGGCACACCCAAGGCACCTCCCAGGCACACCACTGACACTACCAGGTACACCTCTCTGACACTCCCCAGGCACCCTTCACGCTCCCAAACACTCCTCTGACACCCCAGGTACACCACTGACACCCCAAGCACACCTCCTGACACCTCCAGGCACACCTCCTGACACCAGGACCACACCCTGACACCTCCAGCCACACACTGACGACCAACCATGAAAACTCCAGGTGCACAACCTCCTCCACCTGGCACACCCCTGGCACTCCACAGAACCTCTGGACACCTAACCCCAGGCACACCCCCTGGCACCCAGGCCAACTGGCACCCAGGCACACTCACACTGAGGCACACCCCCCAGACATTCCCCAGGTACACTCTGACACCCAGGCACACCCAGACACTCCCCAGGCACACTGCAGACACTCCCCATAGGCACACTTGATACTCCCCAGGTACCCTGACACCTCCCAGATACACCCCAGACTCTCTCCAGATACAATTCTGACACTCCCAGGTACCTCTGACACTCCCAGTTACACTCTAACTCCCAGGCACACCCTTCTGACACTCCCAGGCACACCCCTGATACTCCCAGGCACACCTCTGACACTTCCAGGCACACCCTCGACACTCCCAGTACATCAATGACACTCCCCAGGCACACCTCTGACACTCCCAGGCACAATTCACACTGACACTACCAGTTACACCTCTGACACTCCAGGCACCTTGACGCTCTCAGGCACTCTACTGACACTCCCCAGGCACACATCTAACACTGCCAGGCACACACCTCAGACACTGCCAGGCACACCCCAGACACTCCCAGGCACAGCCCAGACACTCCCCAGGCACACCCCAGACACTCCCCAGGCACTCCAGACATTCTGCGCACCTCTGACACTCCCAGCACACCTCTGACACTCCCAAGCACACCTCTGACACTCCCCAGGCACACCCCAGACACCCCACACACCCTCTGACACCCCAGGCACACCCCAGACACTCCCCAAGCACACCTCTGACACTCCCAGGTACACCTCTGACACTCCCCAGGCACACCAATGACACTCCCCAGGCACACCTCTGACACCCCAGGTACACCACTGACACTACCAGGCACCCCTCTGACACTCCCCAGGTACTCCTTTCACGCTCCCCAGGCACTCCTGTGACACTCCCAGGCACACCTCCTGACACCTAAGGCACACCTCTGTTCCAGGCTGACACTGACACTGCACACCCTGACACTCCCAGGCACACCCCACCTCCCAGGCACACCTCTGACTCTCCCAGGCACACCTCCCACACCCCAGGCACACCCCCACACTCCCAGGCACTTGACACTGCCAGGCACAATTCACTGACACTCCCAGGCACTTTCACGCCCCAATACCTCCACACTCCCCAGACATACCTCTGACACTCCCCAGGCACACCTCTGACACTCCCAGGCACACCTCTTACACTTTGGTTCTCCCCTGACACTCCCAGGCACCCCTCAGACACCCCAGGCACACCCCACACTCCCCAGGCATACCCCTGACACCCCAGGCACACCTCTGACATTCCAGGCACACCTCCCCACACTCACAGGCACACCCCTGGCACCCCAGGCACACCCCTGCACCCCAGGCACACCCTGACACTCCGGAGGCACACCCAAGACACTCCCCAAGCACACCACTGACACTACCAGGTACACCCTCTGACACTCCCCAGGCAATTCTTTCACGCTCCCAAACACCTCTGACACTGGTGCACACCACTGACACCCCAGGCACAATTCTTGCACACCCAGGCACACTGCTGACACTCCCCAGGCACACTGCTGACACCGTCTGCACACCTCAGACACCGCCAGGCACACCAGAAACCCCAGGCACACCCTGGCACTCCCAGGCACACCCCTGGCACTTGCAACCTCTGACACTGGAGGTACACCCCAGACACTCCCAGGCACACTTGACACCCCAGGTACACCCCAGACACTCCCAGGCACACTTGATACTCCCAGGTACTCCTCTGACACTCCCAGAGATACACCCCAGACTCTCCTTAAGATACACCTGACACTCCCAGGCACTCCTCTGACACTCCCAAAGTTACACCCCAACTCCAGGCACACCCCTGGCACCCCAGGCACACCCCTGGCACTCCCCAGGCACACCTCTGACACCTGAGGCACACCCCAGACATTCCCCAGGCACACTTCTGACACCCCAGGCACACCCCAGACACTCCCAGGCACACCCCAGACACCCCAGGCACACCCCTGACATCCCAGGCACTCCCTCTGACACTCCCAGATACACCCCCAGACTCTCCCAGATACACCTCTGACACCCCAGGCACCTCCTCTGTACCCCCAGGCACACCCTGATACTCCCAGGCACACCTCTGACACTTCCAGGCACACTCTGACACTCCCAGGTACATGAATGACACCCCAGGCACACCCTGACACCCCAGGCACACCACTGACACTACCAG
>NW_024731863.1:0-30000 GCF_018991925.1 Homarus americanus
ATGACATAGGAATAAAGAAAGGAATATATAAGAAATTAAAGGGAGGGGAGGAGCAGCTCAGAAATAGGTATAATGAACTATCTAGGAATGTTAAAAAAATGTAAGGAAAGCAAAGAGAGACTATGAAATCAAAATAGCAAGAGAATCCAAGGCGAATCCCAAGGGATTTTTCCAGGTATATAGAACAAAGGTCAAGGATAAAGTTGGGCCTTTAAAGTCAGGGAGGGGAGAAGTGATAAATGGCAGTGGAGAAATAAGCAAGGCATTGAACAACTATTTCTTATCAGTTTTCACAGAAGAAATTCGCTAGGAAATAACAAAGGTGGAACTGATATTTAGGGGAAAGGAAGAAGAGAAATTAATTAATATCACTATCAGAAAAGAGGATGTTCTTAAGAGGATAAATAAACTAAAGAAGACAAAATCCCCAGGGCCGGATGAAATTTTCCCTCTAGTCTTGAAAGAGTGTAGGGAACAGATTAGCGGACCCCTCGTAAATTGATTTACAAAATCATTAGACACTGGAGTTGTGCCAGACTTGTGGAAACAGGCAAATGTAGTACCCATATTCAAAAAGGGAGACAGAGCATCAGCGTCAAATTACCGGCCGATCAGTCTGACGTCAGTAGTGGGGAAATTTCTTGAATCAATTATAGCAGATAGCATCCGTTCACATTTAGAGAAAAACAAATTAATCTATGACTCTCAACATGGGTTTACAAAGGAAAAATCTTGTCTAACAAATCTGCTGACGTTTTTTAGGAAAGTCTTCGAGGTAGTAGATAATGACGAAAATTACGATGTTATTTACTTAGACTTTAGCAAAGCATTTGACAGAGTACCGCATCAGAGGCTTCTGAGAAAAAATAAGGCTCATGGTATCGAGGGGAAAGTTTTAAATTGGATAAAATCATGGCTCACCGATAGAACGCAGAGGGTCAGCGTAGATGGTGTTAAATCTGAGTGGGGCCGTGTAACCAGTGGGGTTCCCCAAGGGTCAGTACTAGGCCCACTGTTGTTCATAATGTACATAAACGATTTAGATACTGGGATCAGCAGTGACATAAGCAAGTTTGCGGATGACACCAAAATAGGGCGGCAAATTAATTCAGGGCAGGATGCAAATGCATTACAGGAGGATCTAAATAAACTGCAGGGGTGGTCTGAAAAATGGCAAATGAAATTCAACACCAGCAAGTGCAGCGTACTTAATATTGGAAGAACAAATACTTATAATGTATACTGCCTTAACAACATCAACCTAGAGAAGTCGACTTGTAAAAGAGACCTAGGGGTACTTGTAAGCCCGGACCTACGGCCTAGAAAACAGTGCGTTAATGTTCGAAATAAGGCAAACAGATTATTGGGTTTTATATCTAGAAGTGTAAGTAACAAGAGTGCAGAGGTCTTATTGCAACTATATCTTGCGCTAGTCAGGCTGCACCTCGATTATGCGGTTCAGTTCTGATGCCCCTATTATAGAATGGATATAAATTCACTAGAGTCGGTGCAGCGAAGAATGACAAAAATGATTCCGGGACTTAGAAACCTTACAATTAGGATAGGTTAAAGAAACTTAACTTGCATTCCCTAGAAAGACGAAGAGTGAGGGAGATATGATAGAAGTATTTAAGTGGGTAAAAGTAATCAATAAAGGGGATATAGATAAAGTTCTTATAATATCCGAGCAGGATAGGACTCGGAGCAACGGATTCAAGTTGGATAAGTTTAGGTTTAGGAGGGAGATAGGAAGAAACTGGTTCACAATTAGGGTGGTGGACGAGTGGAACAAGCTTAGCAACTTTGTAGTAAGTGCGGGAACTCTGGAAAGTTCCAAAAGGAGGCTAGATAGATTCATGGATGATAGATTCATTGATGATAGAGAGTGGTAGTAACTCTCGACAGGAGCTGCCATGCACAGGCCAACCGGCCTATTGCAGACTCCTTATTTTATTATGTTCTTATGTTCTTATGACTGATATTTGAAAAACTATGCCTTCAGAAATATTGACTTGGACAAGAATGTAGGTGACTATGAATCTGAAGACTTCCTAGATGCAGTGCAGGACAATTTTTTAAAACAACTAATTACAGAACCTGTATGTATATTATGTATGCTGGATTATGTATTATGTATGTATATTATGTATGTGCTCCATTTATATTTATTCAGCCTAGCTAGCAGCGTGTGGCAATGTTATTACCATATCCCACACGCTTAATTAATGTGCCTGGCGACGTATGGAAGCTGCTAATGTATCACTTGCCATACGTCGTCTATGGTAGTTGACCAGGACCTTAGCTAGGGAGCAGTGCTACCCACCTCTGTGTACATACTCTTATCCAGTAAACCGAACCTACAAAACTATACAGGTGTTTGTGTTCTCTCCTGTATATAGAACTTATTACCCAGAACATCTAACATGGCGCAGTGCGTAATTTACTGGATTATTACGAGTGATTAGTGCAAGTTTGTGGAAAGCCGGCTGATGGATCCCCGCCTTGGGTCAACCCCGCGTCATCCCTCGAAGAATTTCGCAACTTTGAGCAGTGTCAGTGACAGTGATTTTCTGTGAAGTGTTTAGTGCATTGTGTGTTTCGTGCCATTCATGTGTGACCTTGTTCGAACGGATTTCCAAGGTATACGGCATGTTCTGGGCATTTGTGGGGTGTAGAGCTCAGCGCACCCTCCTCTGACCGTTTACAGAGAGCGACTGAGCTACTCCTATCTCCACCCCCCTCCCTCACAGCTGGGGCGAGACGCTCTCCTTGCGTGGGACACACACACACACACACATACATGTACTAACACTTGCTGACCGCGCGGTTTCTCATATATATTTTATATATATAACCTACTTATCTGTGTATTTAATTAAATTTTTTTGTCTGAAATCTTGTTGATACGACGGGCTGACCGGTCAACACTGATTTAAGACACAGTACACAGATAAAGTAGTTATGTCTCATGCCTTACGTAGCCGTGGACCCAGCGCCTGGATGAGTCAAGCGGATGATAGTCCCCCAGAGATGGATGACCAGGCTGACCATGACACCCCAGCTCCCACAACATCGCGCAGCCCTTCACCTCAACATTCAGCGTTATCTCCAGAGATAATTGCCTTAATGAAGTTTATGAGAGATGAGAGACGCGAGGATGAAGCTCACAGACGTTTGGCGGATGAGCACAGAAGGCAAGCAGAGGCAGAACGAGACCACCAACGGAGAATGGAAGACAGTGCACGGTTTGAAGCCTTGATATCTCGCCTCACTGTTAACCAAGCCCCTGGCTCTAACACTGCCTCGGTACTGAATGGTTCAGATACCTCATCCATGCTTCCTTCACGCCCCCCAGCCCCACCTAAAGCAGCAGCTCAAACGCCGCCCATCTTGGAGCCTGATGTAAATTTCCAGACTTTTCGCGAATGGCGGCGGCGGTGGGCTGATTATGCTACAATGGTGGATCTCCAGAGTTTGTCACAGCCTAAACAACTCATCCAGCTGCGTATGTGCCTGTCCTTGGAAGTTCAGCGTGTCTTAGAACATACGTTGCAGGTACCCCCAACCTCTTCGCTGTCTGTAGAGGAGGTACTGGACGTTCTACAACGGCACATCAAAGGACAGCAGAATGAAGCTCTGCGCAGGAGGGAATTGTTTAGCTGCAGACAGATGGAGGGTGAGTCTTTTGACGCTTTTTATGTACGTCTTAAGAGAGCCTCGGAAGAGGTAGATATATGTTTAGGCCACCACCAGCAGTGCGAGGAGACCCAGTTGAAGCAGGTGATCCTGATGGGTGTTAAGGACGAGGAACTTGTCCAACGCCTCACCTCCCTCGACTCTTCCTCTTCTCTTCAGGATGTGTTGACGATATGTCGCTCCTATGAGGCTGCCAGGTGTGCCACCTCTGCCATCCGCTCCCCCTACAGCTGTACGCGCTGTTTCCCGGTACAAGAAGGACAAGAAGTCTGCTCCTACGCCTTCGCCCACCACGTCCACGCCCGGTTCATTTTGCAACAACTGTGGTAAGCAGCACGGAACACAGGTATGTCCAGCTGCTCAGTCTACCTGCAACAGTTGTGACCGTAAGGGCCACTGGTCACTCACAGTACGGTGCCCAGCCAAACGCGTCCAGTGCAATGTGTGCGGCCGTCTGGGCCACTATGACAAGTGTTGCCCTACCCACGAACCCAAGGGACAGCGTCGGCGGAAGCTTCGGCGCCCTTCTACCAGTGAGGGCCGCCCACAGTCGCCAAATCAGAGGCACGACGACCCTGGACAAAGCCCGACCCATTTTAGGAGGGTGTACTCCTCGCATCCCAGGACCAAAGTCCCCCAGTACATCAGCGTCATCGTGACCTACGGCGGTGTGTCATCCCGTCTTCAGATGTTGCCCGACACCGGCGCTGATGCTACAGTCATCGGTCCCCAGCATTTGCGATGCTTGGGGCTCTCTCCAAGCGATCTAGGACCGCCTCCCGAGGACCTCTGCGTCATGGCAGATGGTTCACAGATGGCCCCAGCCCTGGGTTCACTCTATGCACATGTCACCTTTGGCAACAGGTCGTGTCAGGCCTGGATTGACGTGCATAATGGTGTCCCGACTCCCTTGCTGTCCTACAGACATTGTCAAGAGTTGGCCATCATCTCCCAGGACTTCCCAACACCGATTCTCGAGGTAAATTACGCCAACAGGGTGCATGAAGGGAGCAGCAACTACCCTGCTGCCGCCCTACCCCTACCTCTGGCCAGTGACACCTCTCCTTCGGTAGTTGTCCCTGCTGCATCACGTCCCCACGCCTTGGCTCGCCTTCACGACAGTCACCGTGGAGCTGAGGCCACCAAACGACGTGCACGACAGACTGTGTTCCGGCCTGGCATCGACCCCGACATCTCCAATGCTGTCCAGGTGTGTAAGCCCCGCCACGTATTACAACCCAGCCAGCAGCAGGTACCCTTCATGAGTGACGACAACCCCACCCGCCCCTTTGAGTCTGTGTCGGCCGACTTTTTCTGTGTGTCAGGAAAGTCCTTCCTGGTTATCGTCGACCGTCTCTCTGGTTGGCCGGTTGTCATCAAGGGCGGTAATGACACGACGTCTGCCGCCACCATCAGCAAGTTCCGCCACTACTTCCGTGACGTGGGCGTTCCTGTACGCCTGCGAACCGACGGAGGGCCTCAGTTCACAAGCCGGGACTTTGCTGTGTTCCTCGACCGATGGGGAGTCCGGCATGTGTTGTCATCGCCCCATTACCCGCAGTCCAACGGCCACGCTGAGGCTGCTGTCAAATCCTTGAAGCACCTCATCCTTAAGGTGGCCCCTTCTGGGAATATTGACTGCGAGGCCTTCGACCGGGGTCTTCTTGAACTCCGCAACACACCTAACTACACCGGACGCTCCCCTGCCCAGGTTTTGTATGGACGCCCCTTCGTTCTTGTGTCCCTGCTCACCCTCAATCCTTCTCCAAGGAGTGGCAGGCCAAGACAGAGGATTGTGATCGCCGAGCCGCCGAACGTGTTCAGGACGTCGTCGCCCGCTACAACGACCACGCCAGTTCTCTCCCCAGGTTGAGTGTCGGCACCCAAGTCCGTGTTCAGGACCCGACCTCCCTACGTTGGGACAAAGTAGGCGTAGTCATGGGTCTCGGCAGGTCACGGGACTACCAGGTGCGGTTACCCAGTGGTCGTGTGTGGTGGAGGAACCGCCGTTTTCTCCGCCCCGTAACAATGCCTTCTGCTGGCCCCGCCACCAGTGTTGAGTCCCATACCCTTCCCAGTGATGAAGTCCCTCGACGCTCAGAACGGATCCAGAAGAAAAGGTCCGCTCAAGACTTTGCTATGAGCGTATAGGGGGGAGGGAGGTGTATGTATATTATGTATGCTGGATTATGTATTATGTATGTATATTATGTATGTGCTCCATTTATATTTATTCAGCCTAGCTAGCAGCGTGTGGCAATGTTATTACCATATCCCACACGCTTAATTAATGTGCCTGGCGACGTATGGAAGCTGCTAATGTATCACTTGCCATACGTCGTCTATGGTAGTTGACCAGGACCTTAGCTAGGGAGCAGTGCTACCCACCTCTGTGTACATACTCTTATCCAGTAAACCGAACCTACAAAACTATACAGGTGTTTGTGTTCTCTCCTGTATATAGAACTTATTACCCAGAACATCTAACAGAACCTACTAGAGGTGACAATATATTAGACCTAGTATTAACAAATATAGAAAACACTATCAGAGATTATGAGGAGTTAAGAAGGTACCTAGGTGAGGTCGCCTGGGAATAGTCAGGTCAGTCCCCAACAGGAACGGGTGAGGTCACCGGCGACACAACAATTGATCATGACTATAATATATTCACTAGTATACTACGTAAAGCACAAGAACAAAATAAACCATACAGAAAAATTTGGTCAAATAAAAATGAGCCAAGGTGGATGACCAAATAACTTAAACATGACATAGGAATAAAGAAATGAATTTATAAGAAATTAAAGGGAGGGGAGGAGCATCTCAGAAATAGGCATAATGGACTATCTAGGAATGTTAAGAAAAATGTAAGGAAGGCTAAGAGGGACTACCAAATTAGGATAGCATGAGATTCCAAGGCGAATCCCAAGGGATTTTTCCAGGTATATTGGACAAAGGTCAAGGACAAAGTGTGACCCTTAATGTCAGAGAGAGAGGAAGTGATCGATGAAGGTGAGAAAATAAGCAAAGCATTAAACAGCTACTTCTTTTCAGTTTTCACAGAAGAAATACACGAAGAAATTCCAGAGGTGGAACTGATATTTAGGGGAAATGAAGAAGAGAAATTCAAGAATATCACTAGCACAAAAGAGGATGTTCTTAATCAGAAAAGAGGATGTTCTTAAGAAGATAAATATATTAAAGAAGACAAAATCCCCAGGCCGGATTAAATTTTCCCTCGAGATTTGAAAGAGTGTAAGGAACAGATTAGCGGACCCCTCGTAAATATATTCACAAAATCATTTGACACGGGAGTTTTGCCAGACTTGTGGAAACAGGAAAATGTATTATCCATATTCAGAAAGGGGGACAGTGCATTAGCGTCAAATTACCGGCCGATTAGGTTGACGTCAGTAATGGGGAAATTTCTTGAATCAATTACAGCAAATAGCATCCGATCGCATTTAGAGAAAGACAAATTAATCTACGACTCTCAACATGGTTTACAAAGGGAAAATCTTGTCAAACAAATCTGCTGACGTTTTTTTAGGAAAGTCTTCGTGGTAGTAGATATTGACGAAAATTACAATGTTATTTACTTAGACTTTAGCAAAGTGTTTGACAGAGTACCGCATCAGAGGCTTCTGAGAAAAGATAAGGCTCATAGTGTGAAGGGGAAAGTTTTATATTGGATAAAATCATGGCTCACCGATAGAACACAGAGGGTCAACGTAGATCGTGTTAAATCTGAATGGGGCTGTGTAACCAGTGGGGTTCCCCAGGGGTTAGTACTGGGCCCACTCTTGCTCATAATCTACATAAGCTATCTAGATACTTGGACAAGCAGTGACATAAGCAAAGTTTGCAGATGACACCAAAATAGTGCGGCAGATTAATTAAGAGCAGGATGCATTGCACTACAGGAGGATTTAAATAAACTGCAGGGGTGGTCAGAAAAATGTCAAATGAAATTCAACACCAGCAAGTACAGCGTACTTAATATTGGAAGAACAAATACTGTCATTGTATACAGCCTTAACAGCATCAACCTAGAGAAGTCGACTTGTGAAAGAGACTTAAGGGTATTTGTAAGCCCAGACCTACGGTTTAGAAACGGGGCGTTAATGTTCTAAATAAGGCAAACAGAGTATTAGGTTTTATATCTAGAAGTGTAAGTAATAAGAGTGCTGAGGTCATATTGCAACTATATCTTGTGTTAGTCAGGCCGCACGTCGATTATACTGTTCATTTCTGGTGCCTTTATTATAAAATGGATATCAATTCAATGGAGTCGGTGCAGCAAGGAATGACGAAAATGATTCCGGGACTTAGAAACCTTCCATATCAAGATAGATTAAAGAAACTAAACTTGCATTCCCTAGAAAAACGAAGAGTGCGAGGAGATATGATAGAAGTATTTAAGTGGGTGAAAGGAATCAATAAAGGGGATATAGATAAAGTTCTTATAATATCCGAGCAGGATAGGACTCGGAGCAACGGATTCAAGTTGGATAAGTTTAGGTTTAGGAGGGAGATATGAAGAAATGGTTCACAAATAGGGTGGTAGACGAGTGGAACAAGCTTAGCAACTTTTTAGTAAATACTGTAACGCTGGAAAGTTTTAAAAGGAGGCTAGATAGATTCATGGATGATAGAGAGTGGCTGTAACTCTAGATAGGAGCTGCCATGCACAGGCCAGACGGCCTATTGCAGACTCCTTATTTTCTGATGTTCTTCACTGATGAGACTTGATTGTTTAAGCAAGAGATTGTTTGCTTGTCTGAAACTACTTTGACAACCTTCCTAAACTCCGGTGATGTAGTGTTAGCTGGTAGTGATTTCAACCCACACTCGGGTAGACTCGGCAGGTGTCGGCTCGAGTCGGGGTAATCTTCAATTGTGTGTAGTTGAGAACTAGACTGCTAAGTTCACAAATCTTTTTATAATGTCTTTGTTATCACTGTGCTTCTTGTATATGTTTTATAAGTGTTTATAGCCACTCTCCACTTATTTTTCTTATAAATGCTTATTTGTTGATGATTCACTTAAAGTACCACTTAAGCCACTGGATTCACTTGTTTTATTTGTTTCTGAGTATCTGAGTGGTTATCTTATTCATCTCACTGCACTACCACCAAATGTAATAGCTCTTTTGGAATTACATTAATTGTTTTAAATAAGTTCTGGAACTCTTAAATGGCAGGACTGATGTAAACTCTTTGCTGTTTTTCTTTATTGTAGAAAGAATACTATAAAAAACAGGTACTTAGTTTGGTTGAGAATATATTGTGTATTCTCTACCAGGGGAAGTGTATTGGGTACACTTATGGAGAACACTTAAGTTAGTTGTTCACTCGGTGAATAGTGATAAGCCTCTGCCCTGTCTCCTGTCTCTATGACGTGAGAAAGTTGACGAGTGGGCGACGTGTTAATGTTTGGTTGACCTCGTTTGCCCTATAAGATTAAATTTTAGATTGCCCCCGAAAGGGCAAGTTTATTGGGGACCCCTTACATCCTGTGCAAGGTGAAGCGTAGAAGTGTTACAGCGCCCATCTGGGAAGCATGCGGAGTTCATGCCTACCTTTATGACTCATGCATTAAGGGCGTAAAGCCTGAAGGGCCATGGGTTTTGTCAGCAAGTTACATAAACATAAGAACATAAGAATGGAGGAAACTGCAGCGGGCCTATTGGCCCATACTGGGCAGTCCCGTTTACACCCAACCCCTATTGCTCATATAAGCATCCAACCTATGTTTGAAGCTATTCAGCGTATTCGAGTTAATGATGATATTTGGTAACTTGTTCCATTCATCCACTACTCTGTTTCCAAACTAGTGTGTACCTATTTCACGCCTAAATCTAAATTTGTCTAATTTAAAACCATTGTTACGAGTTCGCTCTTCGTTGGATAGTTTGAGTACCTTTGTAATGTCCCCTTTGTTTAGCCCTGACTTCCACTTATACACCTCTATCAGGTCGCCCCTCGCTCTACGTCTCTCGAGGGAGTGCAAATTAAGATGCTTTAACGTGTCTCTATACTCAAGGTTCCTAATGCCCGGGATTAGTCTTGTCATTCTCCTCTGAATTCTTTCCAATGATTCTATATCCATTCTGTAATACGGTGACCAGAACTGAACTGCATAATCCAGGTGTGGTCTCACAAGAGCAAGATACAGTTTTTGGTTGACCTCGCTAGTCTTGTAACTAACACTCCTTTGTATGAACCCAAGTACTTTATTAGCCTTGTTACGAGCAAAAACACATTGTTTACTTGGCTTAAGGTTCCTACTTATCATTACTCCTAAATCTCTCTCGCAGTCGGATTTCTCTATGGCATCGTTGTTCATCTGGTATCTGGTTTCCCTGTTTACATCTCCTATACTGAGTACTTTACATTTGTCCACGTTGAATTTCATCTGCCATTTTTCAGACCATTCGAAAAATTTGTTTAGATCTTCCTGTAGATTTGCTGAGTCCTCGTCAGATTTAATAACACGTCCTATTTTAGTGTCATCAGCAAATTTACTTATGTTGCTGTCTATGCCGATATCTATGTCGTTTATGTATATAATAAATAATAATGGTCCAAGTACTGAGCCTCGGGGAACTCCACTTGTGACGTTGCTCCAATGGGACTTAGTGCTGTTAATGCTCACTCGCTGTTTCCTGTCCTGTAACCAGGCTCTAATCCATTTAAGGATGTTACCTTTGATGCCATGAGCTTCTACCTTTCTAATTAGTCTTTTGTGGGGGACTCTGTCGAAGGCTTTGCTAAAGTCGAGATATACCACATCATAATTGTGCCCCTCGTCCACCGATTCGAAAACTGATGAAAAGAATGTTAATAGATTAGTTAGACAAGAATGTCCGCCATGCTGGGAATCATTGATCAATCGGTGCTTCTCCAGGTGATTTCGAATAGAGTTTGAAATGATTGCTTCCAGTAATTTGCCTACTATTGATGTTAGACTGATTGGGCGGTAGTTAGAGGATAGTGATCTATCCCCCTTTTTGACAATCGGTATTACATTCGCTATCCTCCAGGATTCTGGTACTACACCTGTTTTTAATGACATGTTAAACAACTTTGCTAAGGGCATACTAAGCTCTTCCTTACATTCCTTTAATACTCTGGCAAATATCTCATCGGGACCAGATGACTTATTAGGCTTTAGTTTGTCTATTTGCTTACTAACATCGTTACTAGTCACTACTATCTCGCTTAATTTGTTTTCTTCACTATCTCTGAACAGAGTCGGTGCCTCGGGTATCATGTTTAAATTTTCGGTGGTGAAAACTGATGAAAAATATTTATACAAATTATTGCTTATTTCTCCATCGTTATCAGTGAGCTCGCCGGTATCTGACCGTATTGGTCCAATCTTTTCTCGTGTTTTAGTTTGATACATTTAGTAGAATCCTTTGGGGTTTGTCTTCGCCTCCCTTGCTATCCTTACCTCATTATTCCTCTTGGCTTTCCTTATCTCGGTTTTAACCCTACTCGCCAATATCTTATAATAATCCTGGAGGTAAATTTCGCCACACTTTATCCTTCTACCTATAGCCTTCCTTTGGCCAATGATGTTCTTTAAATAATTATTTATCCATTTAGGGTCATTGTTGTCTGATCTTAGTTTTTTGTATGGTATATTCTGCCTTTGTGCATTAAGTAACTCATTATTTAAATTGTCGTGGAACTCGGCAGTGTCAGATGTCGTTATCAGGTCGGAGTCATCTGTCAGGTTCACGGCCAAGCGCGACACCCCCTCTCTCAGCTGCCTCTTTAAACTGTCAAAGTTTGCCCTTCTGAAATCTGGTACTTTAGTGGAATTTTCCTTACGTCTGCCCTGAAAATCTAACTGGAATCGAATTTCTTTGTGATCTCTGTTTGCAAGTTCGTTGCCTACCTCGACATTGCTAATGAGGTTTTCTCTGTTTGACAGAACTAAATCGAGTATATTATTACCCCGTGTGGGTTCGGTTATATGTTGACTTAGGAAACAGTCTTCAATCGTCTCGAGAAAATCCTCTGATTCTGAGTTACCTGTAAGGTCAGTCCAATCTATTTGGCCAAGGTTAAAGTCGCCTACTATACAGACTTTGTTGTGTATGGAAGCCCTGTGCATTTCATCCCAAATAAGTCGCTCATTGACTCTATCAAGATTGGGAGGTCTATATATTACTCCTGTGATTAATTTTTCCCTATCGTCGCTTAATTCTATCCAAATTGTTTATGTATTCTGCTCAGTTTTTATTTCCTTATTTATTTCACACTTCAGATTATCCCTAACATAGATTACTACTCCGCCTCCTTTCCTAGTTTGCCTATCGGTATGGAACAATTTGTAACCCGCAATTTGGTATTCGACCGGTAACTCACGTGAGTCTAGGTTGATCCATGTTTCAGTGAATGCTATTATATCGATTTTTTCGGTACATACTGTGGGAGACTCAGGTGGTCCTTCTACTCAGGGGTAAAGGAAACACACTGATGTCAAGTCCGTAAGTTCTATTTCTGGGACAAACACAAAAAGGAGTTAAGACAGGGGGAACAGCGTCCTGTCTTGGAATCTCTCTGGGTATCTCTTTCTGCGCATGCGCGTACAGCGCGCATGTGCCCAAAACATGAACTAGCACTCAGTGACAAAAGGGAGTATGATTATAAAACATATAATACAGAGACCTGAATCAATAATGGTAAATAGTACAGAGTTACATATTACAGCCATATTCGTCTCATATATCTACACCTCCCTTCCCCTCACGCTCGTAGTGCAATCTCGAGCAGACTCTTTTTCCAGGAGCCTTTGAGAGTGACGTGGGAAAACTGGGGGGGTCACTGAATGAGGACTTACTTTTCTCGTCCAAGCAAGGGTTCACAGGGATGTGGGGGAGGGGTTCACCACTAGGGGACGGTACTGAACGAAGGAAGCGGCGATTCCGCCACCATACCCGACCACTAGGGAGACGGACCTCGTAATCCCTGGTCTTGCCGCAGCCCATGACAACCCCTACCTTGTCCCAGCGGTGAGACGTCGGGTCTTGAATCCGAACTGTTTGCCCGATACTCAACCTGGGAAGGGGTCGGGCGTGCTGATCGTACTGTGCCTTTACCTGGTCAGCACGGGCGGCTGCACGACGATCGCAGTCCTCGGTCTTGGCCTGCCACTCCCTCGAGAAGGACTCAGGATGGGCAGGGACACATGACCGTAGTGGGTGGCCGTATAACATCTGTGCTGGGGAGCGACCTGTGAAGTTGGGGGTATTCCGCAATTCCAATAAACCCCGGTCAAACTTCTCACAGTCAATGTTGCCTGAGGGTGCCGTCTTGAGGATGAGATGCTTGACGGACTTTACGGCAGCCTCGGCATGTCCATTGGACTGGGGATAATGTGGCGAGGACACCACATGATAAACTCCCCATCGCTCCATGCAGTCCCGGAAGTCGTTGCTGGTGAACTGGGGCCCACCGTCTGTCCTCAGGCGGAGAGGGACACCAACTTCCCAGAAGTAGCGACAGAACATACGTACTGTATGAGAGGCAGTAGTGTTGCCTCCGCAGGGAACGACAACAGGCCACCCTGAGACCCTGTCGGCGATGACGAGAAAGGACTTTCCCGCCACAACGAAGAAATCCGCAGAGACGGACTCAAAGGGCCTCGTAGGGTTGTCGTTGTTCATGAGGGGCTTCTGCTGCTGACTAGGCTGCAGCACCTGGCATGGCTCGCAGACTTGAACGGAACTAGCGATGTCGGAGTCGATGCCTGGCCAAAAAACAGCTTGTCTCGCCCGGCGCTTCGTAGCTTCCACACCCCTGTGGCTGTCGTGCAGGTGGGCTAGGGTGCGGCGGCGGAGGGCGGCAGGAACCACAACTCTTGCTCCATACAAGACGAGGTCGCCATCAGCATAGAGGTCGTCCCGCATCTTCCAGTATGGGAGTAAAGAGCTGTGTAAGTCGTACCGGTTGGAGGGAAATCCCGAGGTCACGCAGTTCAGTAGACGGATGTACGAAGGGTCCGCTCTTGCTGCGGCTCGGAGTTCCTGAAGAGTCCTGTCGGCGTCCTGCGGTGGAGACTCTTCTGAGATGACGGTGTTCACGGTCACTACAGTCCTGAGGTGTGCAGTAGCATCAGCACATGCGATCTCGTCCTCTGGTGTGGGGTGGCTGACTGGGGCTCGTGACAAAGCATCAGGGATGCAGAGCAGCTTGCCAGCACGCCACACAGCTATGAAGACGTAGGGCGAGATCTTCTCCTTAAGGCGTTGGAGGCGGGGATTCTCGACCGCATCCAAGGAGTAGTGGTTCAGGATCGGGATGAGTGGCCGATGATCCGTCATGAGGTTGAAGTGTTGTAGGCCGATCAGATACAACCTACATTTGGACATGGCCCAGACGGCGGCTAACAGCTCCAGTTCAATGGTGGCGTAGCGAGTCTCGGCGTCAGTGAGAAACCGAGAGCCACACTGAACCAGACGAAGGCGTCCATTGCCGTGGTCCTGTAGCAGAGCGTATCCAATCCCGTAGAGGCGAAAGGCATCAGTCTGGAGGACAACTGGCAGGGCCGGGTCGAAGGAAGCGAGAACAGGTGGGCTAAGGAGAGCTGTCTTGACGCGACGGAATGCCTCATCATGGTCAGCTGTCCAGGTGAATGTTCTCTTGGGGCTCATCAGGGGGCGTAGGGGCTGTGCTGCAGCGGCGATGTCGGGGGTGAACTCAGCCAACTGGTTTACCAGGCCCATGAACGAGCGGAGGTCGGTCAGGTTGGCAGGAATTGGGAAGTCCCGGATCGCGCTGACCTTTCCAGGATCAGCCGAGATGCCCTTGCCTGAGAGGGTGTACCCACAGAAGTTCACACTAGGTGCGGCGACCACAAACTTATCCTTGTTGAAGGTGATCCCGTACTTGCGGCACCTGGTGAGCATCTGGTGAATACGCTCAAGATGCGTGGAGTAATCCTCGTCATATAGGAGCACGTCATCGATGACCTTGACACAGTTCGCCACACCCTGAAGGGCCATGTCACCACGGAGGCAGAAAGCATCGCCAGTAGCCGCGAAACCCATAGGTCCTCTGCAGTGCTGAAATCGGCCGTACGGTGTGATGAACGTCGTGAGGTGCTGATCTTCTTCCGCAAGTTCCATCTGCCAGTACCCACATAAGGCATCTGCTGTAGTAAAGTACCTTGCCTTCGGGTCCACACTGCGTATAGCGGCGAAGGGTGTCGGTGAAGGGTGGGTCGGGCGGGAAACTTGGCTGTTCAGCTTGGTGAGGTCGACGGTGATACGAACTCCAGTAATGTTCTTGGCGACTGCTACCATGGGGTGACACCAATCCGAGGGGTCGTCACCAGCAGGCTTAATGATCCCCTGGGCTACCATAGAGTCGAGTTCCTTCTTAACTTGGCTCTGGAAAGCGAAGGGTATCTGTCTCGGTGTGTGGATGGCGAAAGGTACTGCGTCATCCTTCAGGTGAATTCTCATGGGGGAGCCAGCCATTGGCTTGAGTGGAGCCGTCTTGAGGTCCTCCTTGGAAACCAGCACGTCCTTGAATTGCAGTAGGAAGAACTCCCTGGCTGCAGAAGGTGACGTATTGGGTGGGAGGGACAGCTCCTTGCACCTGTTGACATGTTTTATTTCCAGAATTGGCTTAGGGAAGTCTGGAGATATTATGGCCAACTCTTGACAGTGGCCATAAGACAGTAGTGGCATCTGAACACCTTTGTGGACCTGAATCCTGGCAGAACATGACTGCTTACCTAGGGTGAGGGTAGCCTGAAATGTACCCAGAGCAGGTGCCATTGTAGAACCGTCTGCGGTGAGCGTTGTAGAAGTTGACGGTGGTTGCAAGCTGCTCCTAGGAATCCGCAGAATGTCGAGGTGTCTTGTGCCGATGACTGTGACGTCCGCACCTGTGTCAGGAAGCATCTGGATACGGGATGTAACGTCGCCGTATGACAGGTGAACACAGATGGGCTGAGGTGTCTTGCTGTCAGGGGAAGAAGAGGATCCCACGCGACGACAGCGCTTGTTCTTCGCCGCCTGAGACTTGCAAGTAGTATTATTCTTCTTCTGTGACTGACAGCATTTGTCATAGTGTCCAATGCGGCTACAGGAGCGGCACTGAACGTTGTTGGCAGGGCACTTCAGTGTCCTAGCCCAATGACCACGACGGCCACAGTTATTGTAGGTGCTGTCAGCGGCAGGGCATTCAGAACCATGCCGACGAGCACAATACTGGCAGGAATGACCTGGCGTCGAAGTCTGAAGTGATGCTTAAGATTGATGCGAAGCTGAAGTCGGATGTGAAGCTGAAGTCGGATGTGAAGCTGAAGTCCGGTCACGTCCTTTGTTCTTCTTATATGCGGAGATGGCACACAGCTGGTTAGATGGAGCATGAATGGCAGAAGTCGCACTTCTGGTGGCTTCGCAAGAGCGGCAGGTGGTGACAACATCCTGCAGAGAAGAGGCAGTGTCGAGGGAGATAAGCTTCTGAATTAGCTCTTCGTCCCGCACGCCCATGAGGATAATCATCTTCAGCTGTGTTTCCTCACAAGTCAACGAGTTCCCAGGACAAACGTCAACCTCCTCAGCGATGCGTCTGAGTTGTACGTAAAAATCGGCAAACGACTCACCCTCCAGCTGCTTACAACTGAGAAGTTCTCTCCTACGGAGAGCTTCGTTGCGGAGACCCTTGATATGCGTCTGTAAAGCATCCAAGACGTCCTTCACAGTCTTGTCTGTGTCGTGGGGAATTTGCAGGGTGTGCTCCAGGATACGTTGCGTCTCTAGGGTGAGACACATCCTCATCTGGATCAGCTGTTTCTCCCTAGGCAACCTTGATAAATCGACCATCATCGAATAATCGTCCCACCTCCGACGCCATTCACGGAATACCTGGAACGAGGCATCAGCTTGGAGTGGCGGTGGACTCTGAGCGAGTGCTTTCTGTGGGGGGGGCAAAGAAGTTGAAGAGAACCCTGCAGGTGCACCTGTGGACGAAGAGGCAGGTGTAGTAGCTGCTTGAAGGGTAACAGGTGCCAACAACTCGATAATGGCACTGAATCTGGCATTTTCTTGTTGACGTCTGTGATCCTGTTCACGTCTTCGTTCATCGTCTTCCTGTCGCCTCCTGATGTCGTCTTGTCGTCGGTTTTCTTCCAAAAACTGAATTAAATGAAGGAAGTCGACACCTGTGGCAGATTGCGGACGTGTGTAGTGGGGGCTAAGGGTGGGTGGGGCCGCTTGATCCACTTTCCGATCCACTTGTAGTCCACTTACTGCACCGACATCCGTCTGAAGTTGGGCTTGTTGGGTATCTGAAGAAAACCCAATAAATTCCTGATCTTCCATATGGCCTGGTTTATTTCTCTCACAATTACTGTAATTAATAAGTGAGCAGAAGAGCAATCGTCTTTAAATGGAGGATATCTGCGAGCGTCTGTGAGTGTGTGTGTGCGTTCGTTCGTGCGTGTACTCGGGGCGGGCTGGCTAGCGCACGTCAGTGCCAGTCGAGACATGAACGGGGGTGGATGTCAAAACTTGAGCTTTCCCATAGGTCTTAAAAAGGCTCCCTCTTTTGTAAAAAGTGCAGGAACGCGGGGAAACACTTTAAAGACACTAAAGGGCACACACAACACTGAAAAAGCACTTCACAACACTGCACTGTAAATCCAGGAATATCGTGTTGAGGTACGCGCCGAGATCCACTGGACAAGGGAAGTTGACAAGATGGCGGCTCCGAGAGAGATTCTGTGTCCACTCCAATTCTGAATAATGTGATGTCCCAGCTAAACACTGCGCCATGTGGGAGACTCAGGTGGTCCTTCTACTCAGGGGTAAAGGAAACACACTGATGTCAAGTCCGTAAGTTCTATTTCTGGGACAAACACAAAAAGGAGTTAAGACAGGGGGAACAGCGTCCTGTCTTGGAATCTCTCTGGGTATCTCTCTCTGCGCATGCGCGTACAGCGCGCATGTGCCCAAAACATGAACTAACACTCAGTGACAAAAGGGAGTATGATTATAAAACATATAATACAGAGACCTGAATCAATAATGGTAAATAGTACAGAGTTACATATTACAGCCATATTCGTCTCATATATCTACACATACCAAGGCCCTAATATCATCCATTCTGTTTCTCATACTTCTACTGTTCGCGTAGTAGACATTTAAGTTAGTCATGTTCTGAGTCCTCCCTTTACCGCGTTTAGTTTTAATCTCCCTGTTTAATTTAGTTTTGTCATCATTCCTAACACTATTTCCCTGTAATCTTTTACTTTGTTTACCCGCTCCCACTGCAGTTTCCCCCACCCCCGTGCCCATATGTTCCCCTAGCAGTTTAAAGACTTCGATATCTTTTGAACTGCCCCCTCTAGAGACCCAGCCAGGGTTGCCACCCCATCCCGAGACAGGTGCACCCCATCCCTAGCATAAAGGTCCCTTCTGCCGTAGAAGTTGTCCCAGTTGTCAATGAATGGGACCGATATTGACTTGCAATATCTGTCAAGACGGTCGTTGACACCAACCGCCCTTGACAACCATTCGCTGCCAACTCTCCTTCTAGGCAGGACACCGCATATGATAGGGATCCCTCCCTTAGACCTAATACGATCTATAGCTACCTTGAACTTATCAAGAAGCTCCTCGCTCCTACACCGTCCAATATCATTGCCTCCTGCACTGAGGCAGATAATGGGTTTGTTCCCATTACCAGACAAGATATTGTCCATCCTGTCAATTATATCCCCCACCCCAGCTCCTGGCAAACACACCCTCATCCTGTTTTTGTTTTTACCACAAAAGGCCCTGTCCATGTACCTTACCTGTGAGTCACCAACAATTAAAGTTTTTATAACTTCCTTGTCATCCCTTTCCCTGACTGTACTAACGTCCAATTCGTCTATCAAGGGACTGAACGGGTTGGTACACTTAGCTGTTGTTGTCGCTGTTGTCGTATCCTTGGTGTACTTCTTCACCACCAGCTTCGTCTTCCCACTACTCACAACCTTCCACTCGCTTGAGTTTTCGTCAGACACTGGCTTTCCCTGTCCAGCCTCCCCTTTTAACCTCGCCAGCTCTTCCTTTAATTTCAGGTTCTCCGTGGCCTCTCAATTTCTTCCTTGACCCTAGCCAATTCTTCCATGGACCACTCCAGTTTGGTCAACAAACTCACATACCCAAGACCGCACATAGCACTGGACATATCTGATAATTATCCCTCGGGAGCTAACCCTGCCGTGACCTTTCCCCTAGTGAGGTCACAATCTTATCATCTAACTTATATTAACCATTTACGGATTTAAGGATCGACTGCTGTCCTTGGTAATGAGAGATAACTATGACAGAATGATGAGCGTGCAGCGGGGGAGGGGAAATTCCAGATACAATTTATCTGTTTATGGCAAAGCGTGGCAGGTCCTTAATAATGTCAAGTGCCAGGCCATAGGCTTTGACAATATAGAGGGACATACCGTTTAGTGTGATAATGATGGCTTGTACATCGGTATTGTCGGCTTCAAGGGGGAAGTCGAGAGGTTGGTAGGGGACGTCCATCTTGGCGTAGATACGTAGGTCACTAGCATGTCCTCATGGCGGTCAATTGATGATGAGAACTGCAGTAGATGGGTCCCAGGTGCCTGCATGTCGGTGGGGCACGGGGAGCCGGGGGTGGTGTCCTCGGGACAATGAGCAAGCGCGGCATGCAGTGGGTAGACTTGGACAGCCGGGCACACGGCAGGGGACTGCTGTGTTGCAGCCAAGTGAGGCCAGGCAGGGGCAGGTGTTGTTGAAAAAGGCGTTGCTGGAGACAAAGGAGATGCAAAGGGATGCGGCCCGGTCGGATGGGGGGGTGAGAGTGTGGGAGAGAAAACAGATGAGATAAGTGTTGTGCTTAGTAGTTGACCTCTCCTGCCCTCTGAAGGAACTACAACCTCAGTCATATAATGTCAACAACTGAGGCATGGTTGAATAACTCAGTGAATAATTTGGGATTATACATTTAGGTATTATACATTTGGGTGAATGTTTATACAATGTAAAGGTGCTACACACACACACACACACACACACACACACACACACACACACACACACACATATATATATATATATATATATATATATATATATATATATATATATATATATATATATATATATATATATATGTATATATATATATATATATATATATATATATATATATATATATATATATATATATATATATATATATATATATATATATATATATATATATATATGTAACCGGTCGGAATTTACTGGACTTTAATTTCTCACTTGACTTGGGGTTTATTAAAGATTATTAGATGGTAATGGCAGTGGAAGCGCCCCTTTTGAGAAAAATCCCGAATCAGCACAGGAACAATTAAATCTACTAAACAAAATGAATTGTCCGTGACCCGTGGAAGGATAGCGTCTGTGACTGGGATGAATGAGACACACTGTAAAATTTAGACACTTATATTCCCTCCAACACTACAAACAAATCAAATAATGGTACCAATATGCGCACCTCTTAACTTGAACTTAAAACACTACTCTGGGGAATAAAAGTTATACATGATATTGAAATTATTAGAAACTCAGGCAACAATAAATTTAAAGTATTAAGAAATGTTGCTTGCACACATGAAACAGGCCTAACACTTAAACACTACTCTGGGGAACAAAGGTTATACCTGAGATCGGAATTATTAAGAAAAATTAAATGCATTAAAAGAATTAAATCACAGTATCACTCTGGTTCCACTTAGTGACACAACCATTCAAAAAACAATACTATCAAAATTATTTAAGAAATATTAAACCACACACGTCAAGATAACATCAGTAACTGAGAAATGGTATTAACTACACACAAATATAGTCACTATTATTGATATGTTACTGGGTCCACCAATACTCGTGAACCATGCTCCACCCGTAATAAGGGAGATAAAATGTTCCTTTAGGTATCCCCTAGACTCATGGTCTCAGTGTGTGACCATTAATTTACTCAGATAGCCTCAGTGTACTCCCAATGCGTCCATGGGCAGGAAGAGAGAACGCCAGCAGGTGTCTATGGCCAGTAGGTAACACTTCTAGCTGACCGAGGACACGTAGTGTTGTGCACCCACGTGGTAAGAACTGATCACCCACTGCTGATGCTGGTCCCGTGTCGTTTTAGATGTCGGGAGCACTCGTTCACTCAAGAGATCCTTTGATACCCCGCTAAACAGTGACAAGCCTACACTGATCGTTCCGAAGGCGACAATCGCCAAGCCTCACTCATCAACGGCAGTCTCAAACGGCAGTCAGTCTCTCGCAGTCAATTTCTCGCAGTCAATTTCTCGCAGTCAAGTGGGTTCTGACGGAAACCCTGAAATGAACTCACTGTTAGCTCTTGTTAACTTTATCACTGCCCTATCTAAACCCTGTCTGAGATCGAATGAGACTTACTTGTTATACTGCAATAGTGCAGGACAGGTGACTAGGCCACGTGACTATTTCTGTGACAGACGCGCAGGGACGTCTTGCTGGACCGAATGCCTCCACGTGACTGACCTAGCCAGCGTCGCGTCTCTCCACGGCGCTAGCTTAGGCCTACGTGACATATTTTCTGCCTAACTAATAACTCCTTGGGACACCCGTAACATTATTCAGACTGATAAACGATCTATAATAATTCCAAATTCAATAATAGTCCCTTAACTTGATGAATCGCATCATTATTAATTCGGCAAATTATATTTAATATCATATAGGCCTAGTTCCACAACCTCTCGCTATGTGCCGGGAGCGCTCTCTTCCCTCAGATGACCTTGAAAACTCAGTATCGCCAATGGCTCGGCGTTTGAAATTACTCTGAAATTTTTTAATATTACATATATATACTGTATATATATATATATATATATATATATATATATATATATATATATATATATATATATATATATATATATATATATATATATATATATATATATATATATATATATATTAGCGATTTTAATTTTTAAACATCGCTTTTTACGTTCATGTGAGTAAATGGATGGACTGGATCATGTGCTTTCATTATAAATGTCATCACAGGCTACGAGTAGATTCATACATCACAGATGAACATAAACGAAGAGAGATTTGATCATTAAACTTGAAATACTACTGATGGTTACATGTGTTCCCTGAAGAATGCAGTGATGGGTAGGGATACACCTTGTAACACTGAAGTCCGTTTATTATGGATGAGAGAAATACAAGTGGTGACTCGCGTGTGCCATGCACGGCTCACACAGTCAGACTGAGGCTGCCTTGCTATATGGCAGCCTCGGGGCAATGTTGCCACATAACGTGCAGTGTTGCCACGTGATGATATATATAAATGCTACTCGGCACAGTAGCTTATATACAGGATTGCTACTCGGCACAGTAGCTTATATACAGGGTTGCTACTCGGCACAGTAGCTTATATACAGGGTTGCTACTCGGCACAGTAGCTTATATACAGGGTTGCTACTCGGCACAGTAGCTTATATACATAACCTACATCTCCCTCCCCCCTCACGCTCATAGTCTTTGTCTTGAGCGAACTTCTTAGTCCTAAGTCGCTCCGAGCGTCGAGGTGCACTGTGGGGCGGATCCTCGTGAGGTGTAGGTGACTCGTCCTCGGTCAGGGGGCCAGCAGCAGGGGGTGGGACTGGCCGGAGGAAGCGGCGGTTCCTCCACCAGACACGGCCGCTCGGCATCCTGACCTTGTAGTCCCGCGACCGGCCGACGCCCATCACTATGCCCACCTTGTGCCGACGTGTCGTCGTCGGGTCCTGGACGCGGACAAGGGCACCAATCTCCAGCGGCTGAAGAGGGCGGGCACGGTCGTCATACCGAGCCTTGGCGTCCTGGGCACGTGTAGCGGCGCGGTGGTAGCAGCTCTCGGCTCTGGTCTGCCAGTCCTACGCAAAGGCCTTGGCGTGTGTAGGAACGCAAGAGCGGAGAGGATGACCATACAGGATCTGGGCAGGGGAGCGTCCTGTGCGGGTGGGAGTGGACGCGGGTTCTGGGCAGCTCTGTGCGGCAGTGCCAGGCGCGTCGCTCGTTGACTCACGCACCCTGATGGCGGTGTAACGAGCAGCTGGGATCTGCTCGGGAAAGTCTCTGGGCACCACGCATAACTCCTTGAGGTGCTCCCACGACAACAAGGGTGTAGCGAGAGTAGGCCGCACGTCGATCCATCCGTGACACGAACTGTCGCCGTAGGTGATCTCGGCTTGAAAGGAGCCCACAGCGTCCGGCATCTGGGAACCGTCCGCATTGTAGTACTGCAGCTGTGGCGGTGGTCCCAGGCCGCGTTTGGTGAGGCCCAGTTTCTGGAGGTGCTTCAACCCAATCACCGTAGTATCAGCGCCGGTGTCCGGTATCACCTCGATGTGACCCGACACATCACCGTGTGTGACGGCGACGCGGATAGTAGGGGAAGGGGTAGCCCTGGGGTGTGTAGTCGATTCCACCCTCCTGATGTGACTCCGCTGCTGCTTGGAGCTGCGTGGGCCATCTGAAGGGGCTGCGTGCGAACCACCCCTATGGAAGTGCGCTGCTTTCCTCCTCGTCTCGGGCTTTTGGGCTTGGGTTGGCGGCAGCACTTGTCGTAGTGTCCATAGCGACCACAGGCCTGACACTTGCGGCCTCGTGCAGGGCACCTGTCTGTGTTAGACCAGTGGCCCTTATGGTCACATCCACGACACAGCGCGTCGGCGGCCGGGCAAGTCTTGGGGCTGTGCTGCTTTCCACAGCTGCCACAGGAAGCACTAGGCGGAGGCGTGGAAGAACGTGTGGCAGCCTTCTTACCCTTCTTGTATTGTGAGATAGCTCTCACAGCAGGTGGGGCCCGTAAGGCAGAGGTGGCGGACTTGGTGGCCTCGTACGACTGACATTCAGTCACTACCACCTGGAGTGTGGAGGAAGCGTCCAGGGGGATGAGTCGCTGCACCAACTCTTCCTGCCTGACACCTGCCAAGATCCCGTGCTTGATCCAGGCTTCCTCACATTCCCGGCTGTGCGCCTTGCAGACGTCGATCTCCTCTGACAAACTCTTCAAGCGTACAAAAAAGTCGTCAAAGGATTCGTTCTCCGCCTGCTTGCAGCTGGTGAAGGCGCGGCGACGCAAAGCCTCGTTATTCCGACTTTAACGTGCTCCTGTAAAAGGTCGAGCACATCCGTCACTGAAGAGGTAGAATCGGGAGGTACTTGCAACGTGTGCTCCAAAATTCTCTGGGTCTCAGGCGACAAACACATCCGCAGTTGGATGAGCTGTTTGTTTGGAGGCATGCTGTCAAGGTCCACCATCGTGGAGTAATCTGTCCAACGCCGCCTCCACTCACGAAAAAGCTGAAACGTGACGTCTGGTGAGAGGGCAGGTGGGGGTTGAACAGATGCCTTGGGAGCTGTTTGTTTGGAGGCAAAAGTACCTGGAGGACGCTGGTGTGGTGGAGGAGGGAGTGTACTGGCACCTTGAAGCGCGCTACCTGCGAGTGAGGGAGGGTGGGTTAGCGCCAGGGTCGCCAATCGTGCCTCAAAACGCAACTTTTCCTCCTCTCTTGGTGTCTCCTCCCTCTGAAATTCCATCTCTCTATGTCGCTCGTCCCAGTCGTCCATCCACCTCAGAATTGTGGCAATGTCCGTCACGGAGGTGGAGGATGAGAGTCTGCGCCCGGTGGAGGGGAAGGTGGTGGGGAGTCGTGTCTCCCATCTTGACGTTGTCCCTTCTTACCTCCCATCTTTGTGTGTGCGTGGACTGCACTGTTTAGTATATAAAGTGGCGCCTCAACAGCTCGAACCACATATATATGACATAAACAGCGCAGAAATAACGCATATAGTCCACTGTTCTGTCCGTGAGTGAGTGAGTGAGTGCGTGCGTGCGTGCGTGTGTGTGTGTGTCTGAGAGAGCACTTCGTGGTGGCCTTAATGCCGGTGGCTGGAGACGCGGCGGGACGAGAGTCAGTGTCTCCCGGGATGTCACACGAGAAGGGTGTACGCCTGCGTGCTCCGTGGGTACCACAAAAAAACAGGCCAATGCTCAACTCGCAGCTCTAGACACACACTAATACACTGACACTAACACTGCCACCGTCACTAAAAAGCACTGTGACGGCCCAACACTGCACATCGCGGCGAAACACAGCGCAACACAACACAACACAACACACTATGAGTCGACGCATATCACCGGCAGACGTAACTGTCTCGGCATTGTTTACACACTTGTAAGTCCACAGATCCTAGCCACTGCGCCATGATGGTTACATGTGTTCCCTGAAGAATGCAGTGATGGGTAGGGAAACACCGTGTAACACTAAAGTCCGTTTATTATGGATGAGAGAAATACAAGTGGTGACTCGCGTATGCCATGCACGGCTCACACAGTCAGACTGAGGCTGCCTTGCCATATGGCAACCTCGGGGCAATGTTGCCACATAACGTGCAGTGTTGCCACGTGATGATATATATAAATGCTACTCGACACAGTAGCTTATATACAGGGTTGCTACTCGGCACAGTAGCTTATATACATAACCTACAATTACCACAGTGTTGCTACAAAGGATCTTTCTTAATCAACTATCGAATGATTACCTTGAAAAGTTGTCCTAATTTTCTTTTCAAATTTCAACAGAGGGGTCGGTGGTTAATTATGACACTAGATGATTAAATAATTATCAAGGCACCACTATTATTTACCCGTGAAGTACTGAGTGTATTTTTCGTTAATTGCTTCACTTCATTTGTTTTAATAGTACAATAAGATTTCTTATAGTATATTAAATTATTTAATATTTTATATTTGTTTACTCAAAATAAATAGGAGTTTAAATTTTCAACAGATTTATTCTGTATATTCACATTCTATACCTTCTTAATTGACAGTAAGTTGCAAAACTCATATTGATTTTCTTGCCCAAATAAACATCCATGAATTTCTGTAACAATTATTAATAGAACTATTAATGATCACTATACATGCATAAAGAATTTTATACCCACATCAGCTTACCTGTATGATTTACTAACATTGGCAACTCTCTCAATGGTAATCATAAAAATTAATAATGTTCATAAAAGAGAATGAATAGTTTCATGTATTTTATTTTGAAGTAAAACAAGACTGAATTGCTGCTGAATTTTGACAAGTTTGTTGTTTGAATGAAATTAAAAAAATAATAATAATGATAAGATAAACACATTGATTTTTTGTATGAAAATGGATATTCCAATGAAATTTTCTTTTCATTAAAAAATTTTAATTTGAAATATTTTTCAATTTTTTTCATACTAAGAATACATGTACTGTATATACATACTAAAGATCTTAAAGATAAGGTTCTTCGTGAAATACATCAAAACAGATATCTTAATATTGTTTTATCTAGTGATCTTCATGTTGGTGAAGTTCATGGAAGACCTTCACAGTTGTTGTCTTGATATTAGGAATGTCTAAGATAAGGCGCTTGTCGGGAATGTGACGATCCAGTGGGTAGCCCATGGGCTTCTTGTCTGGATATTTTTCGCCACGGATGCCACACTGAGAGTGGGTGCCACCGTGCTCGTTGTCTTCCGAATGTTCTATGACTTTATCTTCCTCACCATTGGTCACAGCCACCAGCAACAAAAATTCCATGCCGTTGGTTTGACCCTTGGGCAGGAGCATTCTATGAGGGAGGCCACATGAGCGTTCAAATTCGTGTAGGTCGAGTTCGTCGCCACTGATGAGGGCTTCATCCGCCTTTTCCATTTGAGTGTGTAAGCTTGGACTATCAGGTGTTGTGACTGATGAATCGGAAGACTTGCACATTACATTAGTTTTTCCAGGAGCCACTGTTGTAAAGAAAAATATAATTAATTTGTATATCAGTAATAAAAGTTTTATTTCCCTATAAATCAATTCCTTCCAATAAATAACATTAGGTAATGTACGACTTAATTGTAATAGCTGGAAGTAAAACAAATTAATATATATATATATATATATATATATATATATATATATATATATATATATATATATATATATATATATATATATATATAATGTGACCTATGATGGAGGCAAAAAGAAAATTGCTGTAGTATACTTACACTTTTTCCAGAATTTGTCCATTTCAATGCAGTACCATCGTCCCTCATCCCAGGTAAATTCTATTCCATTAGCATCATTCTTAGGGCACAAATAAATGCGCATGGTCGCTAGAACATCTTCATCATTGTTATTGTTGACGTCAATTTTATAGGTAAACTCATGATGGTTCAGGCGGGGAATGAGAGTGGAGATTGCCACTTCTTCTACCGCATCAGATTTGTCTACAGCATTGGCGATACTGAATTCAAATTGCTCAAAGTAAGTTTTAAGCTCTCCTTCAATGGCAATGTCGTCCACAGCCACACCTGTAAACTCTAAATCTTCCCTAGTATAAATAGGAAGTGAGTTTTTGTGTTCCTTGAAGATGTTATCCATGTATTTGTGAAGTCGGAAAAAACTTGGGTCGCGGGTGGCAGTCTCAAAGTGTTCCATCACACCGGGAGGCATGTTGAACTTGCCATGGGGATCACCTTGTCGACCAAGCATTATGTGAGCTGTGTTGTGCAGTGCACCATAATACTGGGCGTTGGGGCTGTACCTAGATGATTCAAGGATGTCCCCGAGGACGTCAATGCCGTGATCGTTCATGATATCGATGTTGTTACCATCCTTGTCAGTGACGTAACCGTGAGCTATAGCGTCGCGAATGCGGCTCTCAGAAATAATCATGTCACGCACACGAGCTACACCGTCCACATCCTCAAAGTGAACGTTGTCAGGACGTGCAGGGAACTCACCACCATACTTGTAGCTGGTATGTGGTGCAAAACCTTCACGAATAATACGCTCCCAGTGTAGCTCGTCAACCACATCCAGCCAGTTAGAAAGACCCAGAAGAATAGCTTGCCCTTGCAATCGAGATGGTAGCCGTAGGAGTCCTTCCACCAGAAAGGGAAGTCTATATGCCAAGTAACGTGGTGAATGTTCATGCCAATGTCCTCACCGAAGTAGGCCACTCTTTATTCCTTGTTCTTTTTCGTTCCTGTAAATTTCATCTCAAACCTGCCTGGTGTCTGGGTCATCTTGGCAGTGTAGGCCTTGTGGATGATTTCGCTGTTGGTGAACATGTGAGGAGTGATTTCGTAGAGTGGATGCAGAACTACTCCGGTTCCCAGATCAGAGTGGACAACAGCTGTGTAGAATGCGTAAAGGAACTCTCCCTCATTCATGTGCTCACGGAAGTATGCGGCATTATTGACAAAGCAGGTCCACGTCTTGCAGTGCATGAAAACATCGAAGAGCATGAGAGCCTCTCTGCGATGACGTGAGTTGAAAAGGGAGAACAAATGGTGCCTCTCCAAGAGTATGTGATCATTCATATCATTCATAAGGTGATGAACGCCTTGGCCATCATCACTATACATGGAAGTGTCAGCCTCAGGGTTGAATGCGTTTGCGATATCCTGTAAGTCAGGATAGCGAATACGTTCGTATATCCTCTCCACCAGGTGGTTGACATCCTGTTGCTTCTTTGCCTTACTCACTCCTACAATAAATGGAAATTTACATTAAATGAAACATGTGAAAAAATAATATTTAGTTATGCACTGCGTCAATAATAATGCTCATAATGTACATTAAAGTGTGAAAGCATTGTGGAAATTCCTAAATGTATTTTGTTTGTTTGTTTGTGGGGCGATTCCCCATAAAAAAATATATATGTGTGTGTGTGTGTGTGTGACTGTGGAGCCACACTCACGGTGGTGAAATGCGCCCAGATTGGCAGCATTATGTTAGTGTTAAGGTGCAAGCACTGCATGCTCCCTCTCGCTTTCAGCTGCCGCCGCTGGCTAGCCCTCGTGGCGAACAGGAAAGCAACTTGCTTAAGTCTTCCCCTGCCAGTATACAGCCTCCTCACCATCAAGACTCCTGCTGTGCCTCCTCGTGGAAACACACGGTAACTGGGTGCCTCATGGGTTCACGCTAGATCAGCAGGGGATCTCGGAGTAGCAGTGGGCCCCAGAGGGACGGCGTATAGACCCACAGGCGCCTACCAACCACCGCCTACAGAGCTACAACAAGACCCCAACGGCGATGTAGGCGGAAGAGGTGACCAGAATGGAAACCCAACGACTACACCGGCGGACGAAGTCAATGCCTGATGGACAGGCTGCTAAGGCGAAACACAACAAACTAGGCTATCGGCAGTCCATTGCGACTCTCCCTCTCCCCAGTCGTTGCAACATTTGCACCACTGGATCAGGAAAAGGGAGAATCAAGATGTGTCGTTGCAGCCTGCGCTCCTGCCTCACAACATAAATCAACTCACGCGCAGCCATCATCCAGCTCATCATACCTCTCATCATCATCAAAACTCCTATACCCCCAAAAGTCCTATGGCGCCGGATGAATGGCAACAGGGACAGGCAGAGATGACTGCCGGGAGTCTCTAGTAACAGCTCTGCACATGGACGGCATAGATAAGATGGTCGTTTATGCATTGGGATCTAGGCAGCAGTGCAATCCGGTCCTATCTGTGCGACTGAACAACCCTTTCGGGGAGCCACTCTGCTCACCCCATACGGGGAGGGGGCTAGAAAAGGTGCCCTAAACATAGCCTGCCTAAAAACCCAACCTTACTGTACAACCGCACCCAGTAAGGTCATCCTTATGTGGTCGAAAAGACAACCAAAATCACAGATCCAAACAAAAACAAACCATACAACCTCTTATGGTCGCTGCATGGAATGTCAGGATCCTTCTGGATACTGGCACAAATGCGCTTCCTGAAAGAAGAACTGCCCTTGTGGCAAAAGAGCTGACTAGGTATAACATCGACTTAGCAGCCATTCAGTGAGTCCCGGCTCTCAGATGAGGGCCAACTCACAGAACGGGGGTCTGGCTACACTTTCTTCTGGAAGGGTAAGCCTGCTGCGGAGAGAAGCCTCATTTATGTAGTTGGCTGTGCCATCCGCCAACGCATCCTAGACAGGCTAACTGAAATGTCTATTGGGATCAACGATCGCTTCATGACGCTTCGAGATCCACTGAATCACTCACGTCATACCTTCTTCAACAGTACATACGCCCCAACACTGGATTCAGAGGATGACATCAAAGAGGCTTTTTACGCCGACCTGCACAGAGTGCTTACCTCTATCCCCATAGAAGACAAGGTTGTGTTCCTTGGCGACTTCAATGCCAGAGTTGGCAAAGATGC
>NW_024731863.1:35000-50708 GCF_018991925.1 Homarus americanus
CAAAATGGTTATTAATTATCTCAGCTGCCTCCTCACTAGGTAAATGTGAGATGAAAGGAAGTGTGGGAGACTGACGGTTGAAACCACAGAGATCTTTTACCTTGGAGTACCACTGACCGATGCCGACTTCCTTAAGGCCGTGCACTTTCCTGGGATAATAAGTCTTCTTGGCAGACTTGATTTCCCTGATGACCTGGTTACGTAGACTTTTGTACAGGTAGTTGTTGGTGTAGTATGCCTTGTTGCGCTGCTCAATAAGTCTTTTTATGCGGGGCGTAATCCACGGGACATCATCGGGGTGGATCCTCAGTGTTTTGGCTGGAAAGAAGTGGTGGTAGGCTTTGGTGATAGTGTCCAGGTAATTATCCCACTTGTTCTGCACATCGTCTACCGTGATCACTTCAGTCCAGGGATACCGGGTTATCCATTGTCCAAAACGCCGCAGAGCAGAGTCGGGGGTGGGTCGGTAAGTCCTGGTGGCAACTGGCGGTGGTGAGAAGGTGGGGGTAGGTGACCACAGCAGGGACAGGTGTGGGCTGCGTCCCATGGGAGGCAGCGGCTGGGGGGGAAGGTAGTGGTTACTGAGATCAGTCATAATGAGGTCAAGGGTGGCATTGCCATGTGTGGGAAAGTCTACTATTTGTGTAAGGTGGAGGTGTTGGGTGATGTCACTGATGTCTAACTCATTGAAGTCACCGCATATCACTAGTTTAGCACATGGAAATCTGGATCTCAGGGAGTCAGCAGTGTCTATAATATGAGTAATCAGTACATTGGCGGTTGGTGCGCGGGGGGGATGATAGCATACACAGACAATGAGGGAGGCAAGCTGGCGGGGGTGGGAGGTGGGAGTGACCTGAACCCACAAGGCTTCTACATCTTCAGGTACATTAACACCTAGGGGTGATGGTTTGAGGTCACTGCGACAGTACAGAACTACACCACCACCTCTCCTGTCCTTTCTAAGGTGGTGAAATAACTCATAGTTTTCTATGGCACAGATCTCAGGAACAATTTGCCACGCCTCGGTAATCGCCACAATACCTGCACCAACTGACTTCACTGTGACACTGACCTCCTCCACCTTGTTGCATAAAGATGTGACATTGGACAGCAGTAGGGATGGTAGGCTGTACCATAGTCGCGGCACTTCATAGCGAGTACACTGTGTTACGAACCACGCCTCCAATTGTCATGGTCTACCTACCCAGCACTACGAACCACGCCATCTATTGTCCTGATCTACCTACCCAGCACCACGAACAACGCCATCTTGGGACGAAACCCGAGTATGACTGCTCTTAGTTACCAGTCCGGGGTTTCCCTTCTCCATATCCTGGTTGTTGCGTCACCTCCTCATAGTCTTCTTTGTCAGCTCCAGTTCGAGGAGAGTTCAGTTCACTCTGGGAAGTGACCACAGGATCACCTATCCTGGAAACCTACGGCACAGTGACTACCTACCGTCTTCTACAATACTCGGCCTTACTCGTCAGCCATCTCAGCTCCGCACTTAAGTATTTGTAATCTTATATTGCCTTCCCACCTCCACCTTGCTTCACGATTGTTTTATGTTGTATAAATATGTATATACTGTTAATGTTTAGGTTAAGTATGGTTTAGGGTAAATTATAGAAAGCTGAATATTTTGTTAAGGAATTTATGGTACTTTATTATACACAACAAAAACTCGCATCCTTTGTCTACCCTTTTATAGTCCGATTGTCTTTGTTTTTTTATTGTTGTTGCCTGTTGGGATCTGGGTAGACTTTTAACTATATTCTAAATCCCCAACTCGTAACAACTGTCTTTCAAGTACTGGTTTGACTTTCCTATGCTTGCTCGGTGTGATGATAGGGATTCGTCTGCGAATGCGGCGACCCCGTCTGCAGCCGCGGTTGTGGAAGATACTCAGCGCCTTTAGTAGAGTGATGGTGTGGGGTGGAGGATAGCCAGCACCAGACCTCAGCCGAAACAGGTCGGTGCGACGATATGTGCCACTAGAACACACATATTCACAAGTCTGGCACTTACAGACACTGACACCTTGAAAATACGCACTGTCTACCCGTAAAAGTACTGAACTACCTTAAGTAACTACAGGTCGACGTGATGACCTTGGCTGCTGCTGAGCGCCAGGAGACACGTCCTCACTCAGTGAGGTCACTAACGTGTGTGTGTGTGTTTTTATAGTTTGTATTGGGACTCTTTAAATCTCTTGCTTTTACGTTTTCGCCAATCTCACTTTTTAATATCTTTTCACGTTCTGCTTTATCTGAATCACGTAACATTGCCAGAAGAACATCTTCAGGTTAAGCAAATTAAGTCTTCATGATATACAGTATTCTTCACTATGATTTCCTCTGATTCAATAGGCAGAAAAAAACTTGTCTTGGTTCATATATGAAGTTATCTCTATACTAAGCCTGATTTCAAATCAATTTGGACCAAAATGGGTCACAAGAAGTTCTGTTATTGTGTTAAATCTCAGTTGATTTCAGGCTTAAAGAATAAATCCTTCAACTCTATTAGCAAAAGTTAATCATTTAGATTTTAGCATGGCTCAGAGGATATGGTCTTGCATAACAAAGGTTTTCATCAGCTGTGTTATATCCTATTCCGCCGAAGTTATCAACAATGTGTTGTGGCACTTTCATATTTCTTTACCATCCGATGCGGGTTTCAATTGTATTGCTTTATTTACCTTCACAGATTGAATAACCTTCCCAATGCGACAAATAAATGTACTTAACCTTTATGTTGCATTGTCTAATGTTAATGTTTTACTAAGTTACCCTAAAGACAATTCAATCCCACGTAACATACAACGAATCACTTCCTTTTAGTAATTTTGTGGAGCTGATTTCAAATCTGGCAATAAAAATTATCTGGCACGTACAGTTTATTTGTTATACAAAAAATCTAATTTTACCAATACAAAAACTGAAAAATACTATTTTTCCCGTTATTCCTGTTACTTATTTCCACTTCATCACACTGAAATTCAATAAAGAATGAAAACAATTATAAGAAGACACAAATAAGTACTAAATTAGCCACTGTATAGGCATTTGTTAATATATTTCATCCATTTATGTGTTGTATTGTTCTCCGATTGTAAAAACCACCAGGATCCCATCTACCCTGGTACTTTCCTGGTACGTCTAATGTACTGATGAAATCGCTCTCCCTGTTCATCACTAACCGCCCCCAGATTCTCAGAAAAAAGTCCAAGTACGAGTGTAGAAGGTGGACTTTCAGGGACATCCTACATCCTAAGTTTTGGTAGTTTTTTTTTAGAATTGGCAATAGTTTTCTTCCTTCTTGTTTTCAAGAAACCCCTTGACTACAGATGTGAAGGATTTCCATGCAGCTAGCTCATTTTCATTCAGTTTGTTTCCAAAATCGTCATCACGAAGTACCTTTCTTATCTATGGGCCAACAAAGATACCCTCTTTGACTTTAGTATCAGTGAGCTGTGGGAATTTTCTCCTCAAGTATACGATCCCATCACCTTGTTTCTCCGTAGCCTTCATAAAATTCTTCATTAGTTCCATCTTGATGTGTAAAGGAGGTAGAAGTACATCGTTTGAGTCTACCAAGGGAGTACAGTATATTTATCGTTACTTTTTCCTGGAACAGCAAATATTGTTACAACTGTGCACACGACTAGAGTGAGGTTAGGGACAGCATTTCCTCCGACTTTATGTTCAGTATTGCTAACCTTGCATTTAATATATACCTACCGACACAAGTACGTATCTTATATTCCTACACTACATAAACACATATACATTATAATAAAATGTGACGTGACTGACATTTTTTATTGCCATATTTGAAATCAGCACCACAAAATTAATAAAGTGCAGCGTATTTGATCCATGTTACCGAACCCTTGTCAACTAGTGAATATGACCAAAGCTTCTCTTCTTCCTTTTTCTGTAAATTTGAAGTTTTTGCCAAACTTAGCACTTCTTAGTCATTTTTTCTTGTCAGTGTAACTTACTTTTAACACCACATTCCAAACACTGCTGATCCCTAAAACAGTCCTGAACATATATGGAATTTCAGGACACTATTTTTTAAATGGAAGTTACTGTTTCTTTTTATTAAGTCTTTTAGTTTATTATACGTTGTTTTTACTAAACTTATTCTTTTTTCTACCATCACAGCTAATGTTGCTTCCCAAATACACAAAATCTCATTTTTTTGGTGTTCCCCGTTGTCTACAAAAAAAATTATTTAGGATTTACCTCCAGTTTCGAAACCATTACTTTCGTCATTATAGCATTAATTCTTAAACCATATTCTTCACCTTTTACCAGTAATCTGTTAACGAGTTTTTATAACACCTCTTCACTATCCATGATAAAAGTAATATCATCTGCGTAGCGTATATTTTATATTACTTTACCATAAACATTTATTCCTTTATTGTTACTTAGAACAATATCTCATTAAGAATTCTGAATATATATTTTACAATGTTGGAGATAGAACACGGCCTTGTCTTACTCCCTGTCTAACAGTGAATCAATTAGTACCGAATATGGGTTAATTGTAATATGCAGTTGTAATCATTTATAATTTATTACATTTAAGTAATCATAATTGTAATTAATTACATTATATTTTCCGTTATGATCGTTACCTATGAACTTAAAAATAATAATCATTGCCATGAATATTTTACTGGTTACAGAACTCTATTCCTATTATATTTAACTTGAAAGTTTTATACATTCCTGGCTGAAGGTATAATACGTGGGGGGATAGCCCAATTCAGCCCATTTCAGCGCCGAGACCTTTCAGCGCCTGTGCCTTCCGTTCAACTCGGAAACTATCTGTCTTTAATTAACGAAGTATAATACTGTATATTACACTCGATTTATATTTTGTTGTTTTCAACTTATTAATATTTGGTGTTATTAATGAGAGAGAGAGAGGTTTTTGCTACGACTGTCTAGTTGAATTTGAAATTCTATTGTTGTTTATTATTTAACCAAACTAATTTTCATCAATGATATTGCACCTAAGTTTGTGACGTAATATCAATTACAGGATATTATCATGCACCAACTTCTCATTAGCCGTAACAGGTGTCTTTTTGCTGTAGGTTAGGTTAGGTTAGGTTAGGTGCAGATGAAAGAATATTACAAATTGTTTCTGAATATGGGAACAGAAATGAAGTAGAATACCTGCGTGCAATTGTCACAATTTATCACACTTACTGTAAAATAAAGCTAACCCTTTGTTTTAAACGATTTTAAATATGTTTTTTAATAATTTTTAATTAAATAAACCAATCTCATAAATATGTATGATTCTTTGAATAAATTATTGATTTGGTGGCGCTGAAACGGCGGTGGTGAAACGGCGGTCCTGAAACATCGGCGCTGGAATGGCGGCGCTGAATCGTACCCTACCCAATACATAGACAGGCCGTTTGTCATCAGGATTAGTGACCAATTTGCCAAGTGCAGTTATTCTATAAGAGGTACTACATTAAGCCTCTTGGTCACACAATTAACCTTCACCTTTAATATTATACTTAATGAACACTTAGTACTGATGACAGATGATACTTAAGTTATAGTAAGGGCAGCCTTCAGTGGGGAAAAGAATCCCCGAAGACATGACATAAGAACATAAGAAAGTGGGATACTGCAGGAGGCCGACTGGCCCATACAGGACAGGTCCCATTCACACCCATCCCAGCACCTCCATGTGCCTATCCAACTTCGTCTTGAAGCTCCCTAGCGTCCCCGATCCTACTATAGCACTCGGTAGCCTATTCCACATATCCACAACTCTATTACCAAACCAGTGCTTGCCTATATCCTTTCTGAATCGGAATTTATCTAATTTAAAGCCATTTGTTCTAGTTATTTCGTTATTACTGAGCTTCAGAACATCTTCCATTTTACCCTTGTTAATCCCACTTACCCACTTGAACACCTCTATCATATCTCCCCTAACTCTACGCCTCTCTAATGAATGCAAGCCTAAGCTTTTCAGTCTTTCTTCATATGGAAGGTTTCTAATATTATGGATCATTTTTGTCATTTTTCTTTGTACTCTCTCCAAAGAATCTATGTCCATTCTATAATAAGGACACCAGAATTGAACCGCATAATCCATGTGTGGCCTCACTAATGCAAGGTAAAGTTTCAAGATAACGTCAGCAGTTCTGTTACTCACACTCCTAGATATGAACCCAAGAATCCTGTTTGCCTTGTTACGAACGCTAATACATTAGGGTGTGTCATACGGAGGCGAATTTTTTGTTTTGAGTTTGAAAAATCGGCCCATGGTATTAATGATGTAGTTCTATGTGCAGAATCATGTGATATCTTCAGATTTGAAAAGTTTTCATTTTTTGCTAGGTAAATTTTAACTTGAAATCTTATGAAAATTCAGTATTCCCACCCTTTTACCAACACCACTAAATAGCTTATTTAAAGTAAAGTAAATGTATCAGGTTAATTTATTAGGATGAAAATGATCCAGAATAGTGAAACGAATGATCTTGACACATTTATTAAATTTAATATTCCTTTAGAAAACAAAATCATCAAATACAAAAACCGGTTTTACTACTACGACCCGGTGTTGCTGCACACCATAGAGAACATGTCTTTCTTGCTTCTGTTTCTACTCATCACCTCCCTGCTGACCACCTGAGCTCGGATGTAGCCTTCCCTCCTCTCCTGGCTGTACACGTGACTGCTGGCCTCGCTCACTTGCTGTACACAACGCTCTATACTCTGGGTGTGCGAGGGCCAGGCAGGGACATGCATGGGGTTGTCCAGGAAAGCTCTGACTTGAACATTGGTGAGGCTGCAGGTAAGAGGGGGCTCACTGCCAGCCTGGATGTTATCCAGATCTATGAGATCAGTGAGGGTCTTGGCACCTAGATTGACTTCAGGAGTCTTCCTGACCCTGAAGGAATCGTCACCAACTGATTCGTCATGCCCAGATCCTCTCATAAGTCTCATATCCAAGATCTTTTGACTGCCACTCTTCTCTCCTCCTCATCCTTGCAGAGCATTGTCTGCAGAACTGCCCGGATGATACACCAGGAAGATCTCCTCACAGTCTGCTCCACACCTGAACAACCTTTTGTTGACTCTCAGGAGCTCAAGCTGGAAGAGAACATGCCTCGGACCTTCGGAGAACGATGACTTGACCTTGGTGTTGAACCAATTTGGCAAGTAGACAATCACGATGAATTGGACAATAAGTCTCAGGTTGTGAAGCTGGTTCCCTTTCAGTTTATGATAAGCGACCCAAATTCTGCAGAACCTGAGAGCCGTTGTGACCACCTAGAATGTGAGACTGGACATATCTGTAGGTAGCAAGTCTATCAGGCATGACCCCAGTTTTGATGGCACTGCAAATCATGTAACCATAGTACTGGTCAGTACTCAGGTCGTCAATGACAGTATGTGCAAGCTCAACGAGTGGAGGGCCAACTGTGATTTTTCAAAGCTCGGATTTATTTCTAACTCAGTGGCAGAGTCCAGCATCTTGCCAAGAGGACCAGACCATCTGTTGTTTGAAAGAGTCTTGCCATCCAGCTCCTGGATCAGATGTCTGAGTGGCAACTCGTTGGTGTGGAGGTCATAAACAATCCAGACCAGCTTCCTCCCAATCTTCCGCTCTATCCACTGTATGACCCCCCCTTGCCACCCTGTGTTCGTGTTGGTGCTGTCCCCTCCAATGGCCTGCAGGGTCTGGTCTACGTTTCTCTCTCTGAGCCAGTTCATAATGTTATCTGCCACTATCTCAGCTGGTTTCTTGATGTCATCTTTCTCTGGAGTGAAATGCCACAAATACTTCCCTCCTGGTTCACTGCAGCAGGAGTAGTAAGGTTCTCCTTCACTATGGCAGGGAACAACTTGTCAGAATTCTCCAACTTTCTCTATGAACACTTTAGGTAACATCCCTTCTCCCACTCAAAGAACAAAACAATTGATTCCATTTTCTTATCCCTTATCAAACTCTTCTAGGTTACTGACAAGTTTCTCCTGAGCTCTCCTTACTTTGTTATGATCTATCACCAGGTGAACATCATCAGGTGTTATCAAACCACCGTCAATCCAGGCAGCTGTTGCTATTTCTGCAGTTTCTCTGAGACCAGTGTGGTGTTGCATGCTGGCCAGAGCTATGCTCGGGATATCTTTCCTATTTCGAATCTTATGCCTGGAAGGTTTGGGATCATTATTTTCTTGGTTAGGGACAAAGTCACCATTCTCCTGGTCAGCACTCGGATCAGCCATGGGGAAGTCATTAAACTCTGAATCAGCTTGACTCCAATCATCGGCCTTTTTACCCCCACCCTGGGCCTTCTCAAGTCTCTTTTCCTCGGCAACTCTTTTCCTCTTCTGTCTCTCTGTGGCAGCCTCCTGTCTCTTGGACTCCGGAATATCTTGGCTAGAAATCATGAGAGCCCCTATACTGCCAGTCTTCTCTCTCTGTGCTTTGACAAATGCCAGTTCGATCACAGGAATCTTCAGTTCACGCTTGCAAACACAGGAGATGTGGGCCTCGGATTTACAGTCACGATCGCATCCAAACTCAGGACAGAGAACACCAAGCACTTGCAAGTAATTATGTCAAATAATTGGTCCAGTTGCTTGGCAAAGCTGTCCTTAACTGCAAGTTTTCCTCTCCCAAGAGAGATATCTCTTGCCTTTTCCCAACTGGCTAGCAGTCTCTCACTAATCTTTTTCTGACTTGTTATGACTGGAGGCTTGAACTGAGCGTTAGCCAGAGTGTACTGTGCCAAGACAGCTTTGGTCATATCACTGGCAATGTCTTTGTTTGTGTAAGTTCTTTGGTTCTTTTCACCGATTTGCCTGATTAAAACACCGTATCTCAAAGCATCTCTCAATGTAGGCAACTCCGACTTCAGGAGCTCTCTCCCAGACCCAAGATAGTGACTGAGATGGCTGGATTTTTGGTTCCTCGTCCTGACACAAGCAGCCATCGCAAATATTATCAACTTATAAATGCATCAGAATCTGAAACAGAAAAAATATTGTTAGTTGGGTTGTTAAAGAATGAAGTCAGACAGCAATGTTCACTATTTAATTGTAATGCACTAATGCAGCTGTACGTTAGATTTTCGATAAATTTCACGCTATAATTTACCTAGCAAAAGGTTGCAAAATATTGAAACTGAAATTATTTTCTGTTTATATACACTAAAATCTACCAAAAAAGTGATGGGCCATTAGTTTTAGCTGATCTTCCCTCCTATGACACACCCTATTGGGCATACCTAGTTCTTTCCTGTTAGTTAATTTTAGTGCCTGCGGGACATCCTAGGATAATTCTGAGGGCTTTATTTTGCATTTTCTCGAGCTTGTCAACGCCTTTCCCGTCACGAATGACCAGGGCTGGTGCGTGGTAATCTATCAGAGATCTTATATAGCCTAGGTACATTGTTTAACAATTCTAATATTAGCACCATAGTGCGGGCTGTACCCCGCTACACTTCTAAGAGGTCTCAGTCTGTCAGTACATTGGCGTGTTAGCTGTTGTATGGCAGGTAGGGTACAAGGGACGGAAACACCAAGATATTTAAAAGAAGAAACATAGTCAATAGTGTTGTTACCTATCTTGAACTTGGCGGGGCCGCGTTTGCGGTTACCAGCGTGTTTGTTGAACACCTTAGTTTTGTCAGTGGAGATAATAAGACCGAGGTGTTCACAGGCTGCGTATACATGGTTCAGGGTGGTTTGCATTTCACGATGAGTTTTAGTATGTATAAGAATATCATCAGCATAGCTGATTGAGATATTGCTGGGGTTGTCTGGTATTAAATTTAGTAATGCATTCATAAGAACATTGAACAAAGTGGGGCTAAGTACTCCACCTTGAGGGGTACCAAGTTGCATATCTTTAACTTCACTTTTGTAACCCTGAAACAGTGCAGCAGCCCTTCTGTTGGTTAGGTAACCACTTATCCAGTGTAACAGCCTACCTCCTATATCCATTTTGGCTAGTTCGTACAATATCAGTTGCCTATTGTCAATATCAAATGCAGCTTTTAGGTCAAGAAATGTGGTGTATCTGTGCCTTTCATCACCATGCACAGTTAGGAATGTGGTGATGCAATTATGTACACCTTTACCATGGGTGAAGCCATTTATGTTAGGAGACATGTGTTCTCTGATTCTATATAAGAGTCTGCCAAGAACCATCCTCTCATAGGTTTTACACAGGCAGCTGGTTAGTGATATGGGACGAAAGGCATCAGGCTGTCCTGGTTTCGGTATTGGTACAACAATACTGCTGGTCCATGATGTGGGTAGTTGGCCCTCGGCATGATTCATATTGTACAATACCAACAATGGATTGCCTGGCACGCGCCTTAGTAGTCTAATGATGTTGTAGGTGACTCCGTCCTCTCCAGGGGAAGTAGACCTACCCCTGGCGAGGGCGGCGTCAAGCTCCCACTCAGTATATGGAACATCACACTCATCGTGCTGTTTGCCCAGCATAAAGCTAATAAGATTACTTCTCTCTACAGACTTCGCATCAAGGAGTCCCCGAGTCCTAGCTGGTAACATGTCATAGCTCGACACATGAGCCCACTTTGTTATTAGCTCATTCGACTTTTGCAGAGGGTTTGGATGGGAGACGTGTCTTCTGTTTTTACCTCTGATTATGCTTATGTCTTTCCAGGCTTTGCTGAGGGATGTGTGTTGGTTCAGGCTGTTGACATATGTCTCCCATGCATTTTGTCTGAGTTCGTTTACACGTTCCCAGACAGCAGCAAGGGAAGCTTGATACAATTGTAACATTTGAGGTGTTCTAAATTGTCTGTAACCCTTACCCACCCTCCTGACCCTAGCCCTGAGTTTTTTCAGCTCAGGGTCATTATAGCACTGTTGTTGCCTGTTCCCATTATGCTGACCACGTTTTCTCCTTTTTTTGGTGGAGGCATTGTTGGTGAAGTATACATAAGTCCTATCTATCAGATCGTCATGGAAACTTTGGTAATTGTCAGGCTTGTAGTCCTTGTACCAGTCATAGATGAAGTCTATGAACTGGCTTTCATGTTCTTGCTTGACTGTGATTCTACGTCTGTTGAGTTTACCACCAGTGGGGGTGTCATTGGCTACATGTATACTAGCTTGGATTGGGCTGTGGTCAGACATAAGATCAGTGACAACATCAGAGCTATGAGTTGTGTATGATAGATTAAAGCCAATACATTTGTCTAGACCCCGCCATAGATGTGTGTTGGTTCATTATTACCTATAATTTGAACATCTTCATATGCGCTGAGAAGTGAGATAAGTCTCCTACCATTGGTGTTAGTGGTGGAGTCACCTAATTTCTTGTGCCTAGTATTCAGGTCACCCATTAGGACAGTGGGCTCAGTGTGTAAAAAGTCTGGGAGATCTGTGTATTGAAGCTGATCTGAGGGAGCATAGGCGTTTAGCACGTTGAGTGTGGAGTTGCCCAGGTGGATAGTGATCCCATGGTACTGAAGGTTGGTAGTCTTTTTGGATACAAGAGGTACATGCGGGAGTGACTTCTTAACATACATCAAACATGTGTGAGTAGAACTAGGATCATAATACACATAATTGGGCAGACTGGGTGGGGCTTACCATTAGGTGTGAGACACTCCTGCAGACACACAATATCGATGTCCTCAGTCACAACTTTGTGGTGTAGGTCAGGGTATCGTTTTCTAAGGGATGAGATGTTCCAACTCATCACCTTCACCGCTCTGTATCTTTGCCTGGTATTAACACTGGCCATTATGAAATGTATTTGGAATTTTGTCTGGTATTAACACTGGCCATTATGAAATGTATTTGGAAAGAAGCAAAAGGCACTGTATGATACTGTTCTTTTCTGCGCTGCCTGTCCCTTCGGCAGGCAGTAGGCCAGTTAACCTTTTGGAAACATTTCTGGAGCACGTACGGCTCAACAATTGTTGTATTTCATTGGCAGACAACAACAAACTTTGGTTACACTCGACATCACCACCATTTTCTGTTTGTGCTTGTTCATCTTCACTGACCATGTCCACAGAGGCATCAGTAGAACTGTTACCAGTATCACTATTTTCCTCTGCGTGGACACTAGTTCCTGGTGGGTCTTGAGTTTCCACATCTGGTACTGACATCTGAATGTCTTCAGTTTGACTGTAATTTTTCCGAAGTTGCTGCACTGTGTTGGTGGTGTTTTTTCCTTTAGTGTATCACAGAGGCTCCCAAACATTTCAGTTAGAGCTGTAAACTGAGCTTTGAGTTCTTTAATTTCATTTTTCAAATCATTGATCTCTTCACGATGTGCAGGGAGTGTGTTGGCAGCTACCTGTTGTGTCGGTACGTCTGTGTTGCCCCATGCTGATCTTTCGATGACTGCTGGTGATGATCCTGGAGCTTTGGTGGGGAGGGCAGGCCAGGGGTTGGCCGTAGGGAGTACCCTAGCAGCATTAGTGTTTCTTGAGACCTGCCTGGGTGGCGGGTCTGGGCGCTGAAGGTGTGTAGGAGCTCTAGAACAGTTAGGGTGCCATACAGGAACTCCAACTGTTTTGCAGTTAATACACTTCTGTTGGATGACACCCCCTTGAGCAACTGTATCTCTGCAAACCTGTGTTGCATGTTGCCTTGAGCAGAGACCACACCACGGCTTAGTCGAGGGGCATAACCGGGCCACATGGCCCCAGTGCTGACAGTTGTAACACCTCCGGTTAGGGGGCTGATAGAGTGTTACCTTCAGAGTCCGATAGGCACCACGGACTCGAATGGTCTTGGGTGGGTCTTCCGAGCCAACCCAGTCTGCAATGACCGCATTCTTGCCCCTGAGTCGCTTCGTCCTTCTGATGTAGGGATGGGCTTCTAGTAGTGTAGGGGTCTGGTACTGGTCGAGCCCTATGATTATTATGGTTTTCTTGCTCGGTGGTTGGGATGATTGTTCCATGGTTATTCCCCTTATGCTATTGGTGAGGAGATCCTGTATGACTGCTGGGTCGTTTCTAATCAGAACATGATCTTGTGTACCGACTCTGAACTGAAACTCAGCCTCAGGATATTTGTCTTCCGCATCGTTCAGCCAGAGATACTTGTCTTCAGGTGATATACCTTCAGGGAAGTATAATCTTACTCTCATGGGGGTTTGTGGTTGTAGTTGATTGTCTCTAAGTCTTTCTGCCTTTTCGGCCTTCCGCTTGTTCCTGGACTGAACTAGTTGAAAGCCATCTTCTCCGTTGGTGTCAAGGTCAACACCACAGTCGCCTGGCTCACTCAGTGCATCAGGAGAGTTAAAGCGAGCAGCTGGGTCTCCAGTCAACTCAGACATGGTGGAGTTACAGGGCTCGACTTATATGCCTACGTCAGAGGGCCGAGGACTGCTTGGCACTCCTAGGAAGTCAGCGGTGGTTGGGAGGCGTAACCCTCTTCGAGGACAAAGGAGATTGGCATCTACTGTACAGCGTATTAGCGGTGTGAGGGGAGGCCATGAGCGGGCCTCCCGCGGAGGGAGTGTGGTGTCGGGGGGACTAAGGTAACAGGAGTTTTCTCAGTTTATAAACACTTTTATTACACTACACTTGTTCTTAATAGTATCTCTGTTTTTCTGGTTAGATACAGTATCAAAGTCAATTTTAGTTTCAAAAGAACTAACCAGCTTGGCACACTATGAGGACGGGGGTTTGTGTAAACAAACCCTCACCACATGGCCGAGCGTGACCACAAGGGTATAGGCCTTGCCTCCCGGGCACCTACACCTACACACGACACAGTGCTCAACACACGGTAGTTCACTTGTTATACAGGCAACATATTTGCAGTTGTTGACCTATCACCACCCTACTGGGTGGTGTTGTGTTATATCGAAGTCAAGTGTGAAGCCGACCCACTGTTGTTCTCAGAGTGGACTGATTAGCACCTCCTTGTCAGGAGATGGCGGTCAGTACCCAGCGGTGCTTATCTCACTGGCGGGTCACGGCTCTCACTGGTACTGTCTAGTACTGAATTCACTGGCTTAAACACTGTTCTTAACTGTTCAACACTGGTTCCACTTCTTTCCGAAACGAAATGTCACTTTTGATTATGTTGATATCCCGGTGGTGAGGATGGGTCGGGGAGAGGGACTTGGGGAATGGGCCGACATGGCCAAGGGTGAGAGCTGCTCAGCAGGAGCAGCGCCTAAATAGGTCTTGACCCTACGGTGGTCAGGTCATCACTGGAGTTAGGCGGGGCTGACGGGTGTGTGTGTGTGTGTGTGTGTGTGTGTGTGTGGTGCTCACGGAGGGGTGTTTGGTAATAATTATAACTTTTCTCTATCTTTTATTCTGTTTGTTTCACTGTTCATGTGTAATAATAATAATAATAATAATAATAATGATAATAATAATAATAATAATAATAATAATTAACGGTTTATTGAAAAAGTTCTGCAGCCCGAAGGCTAAAAATATACATTGGACATAAATGACTTATTACATACATTGGTGGCTTAACAAAACCCTTCATTAGAGAAAGGTAAGGGAACATAGAGTGAACATACTGATTAATGTACAGTGGAGGTCACTTAGATCTTGTGTGCTGAGGTGTTGAACAGCAGATACGTAGTGTAGTAATTCCCTCACAGATGGTGTTATGAGGGGCTTGACGTGGTGTAGTAATTCCCTCGTAGATGGTGTTTTGGGGGGCCTCACATGGTGTAGTAATTCCCTCACAGATGGTGTATGAGGGGCTTGATGTGGTGTAGTAATTCTCTCGCAGATGATGCTATGAGGGGCCTGATGTGGTGTAGTAATTCCCTCACAGATGGTGTTATGAGGAGCCTCACATGATGTCTGTAGCAACTCATTTACTATGTGGATTCGTAGCATCATGGGGACACCACGTGGTCTGATGTCACAGGACCTCACTCACTTAAGTGAGTGAGGTGTGGTCCCAGGCCTCCCTATCGTGGACGGATTAACACCTAGCTGGTGATGTTGAGTCTCAGGGGCAGTTATCACTGGGTACCTGAGACCTCACTGTGTGAAGGTTAACTTGGGTACTACTCAGCTGTTACTGTTAAGTTGTTTTTCACTGACTTAAGCACTGTTCACCACTATTCAACACTAGTTCCATTCCTTTCCTAAATGAAATAGTAACTTCTGGTGAGAACTTGTTGATATTCCGGTAGGGAGGAGGGGTTCAAGGGAGGGAGTTGGTATTGGCCAACATAACAGTAGACCTGGCTGCTGCCAGAGCAGCGCCAGGTACGTCTTGACCCTTCGGTGGTCAAGGATAAAGTGTGTGTGTGTGTGTGTGTGTGTGTGTGTGTCCATATGTCTCACTGGCTGTCTGTCTGTCTGTCTACTTGACGCCCCTGTAACTTAATAACGATAACAATACTAATGTGCTGCTTATTTTTCAAGTATTGGGTAAATACGCCAGTGGCTCTCAGGCTACAGTGTTTGGCAGGGTTAACATAAGAATAACATAGACTTACAGTATAAGAATAAATATTGTGAGGAAGCTGGAGATAAGATTGTGTTTGTATCAGTAAATAAATGAAAATCTTAGGTAACTTAAGATACAAACGTGGTGACAGTATGATGTAATGATTGGAGGTGACAGCGAGCGCGATAGATAAATATAGAGATAAATATTCAGTAAAATCGTTATTGACATTTAAGATAACTCCTCATTTACATAGTGCAGGTATACGAACTAAAGG
>NW_024731864.1:0-12383 GCF_018991925.1 Homarus americanus
AGAGGTTAGGTTATATTAGGTTAGGTTGATTTGGTTAGGTTGGGTGGGAATCGTTGGGTGAGGGTTAAGGAGAGGTTAGGTTTAATTTGGGGGGAAATTGTTGGGTGTGGTTACAGGGAAGTTATTAATATAAGGGAAGTGGGAGGGGAGTGTTTGGTCTGTTTAGTATGGAGGGATTTCTGTCTCTGAATCTGCGTGGGAGTATGATGTTGTCGAAATAATCCTGCCATTGAGGGTAAGTAGTGAGGAGTGATTCTATTTGTTTGTCACCTAGTTGTCTCCAGTAGATGTTAAGTGGGGGGAGGGAGCTGAGTTCATGTAGATGACTATTTGGGGTGAAGGATGACCAGTGTGTGTTATGGATGAATCTTAGTGCTTTGTTTTGTATGACTTGAAGTTTCTTGGCGCTTGATGGTGGTGCTAGCTGGAGTGTGTTAGGTGCATAAGTCAATAGTGGGCGTATGAGGGCTTTGAATAGGTGTGTTTTGGTTTTGATTGATGCGGTTCTGAATCTGTATATATTCCCGAGTGTTTTGTTTGCGATCAAAGCCTTCATATTGGTGTGTAGTGTCATGGTGAGGGTGTCGTTGAATGTGACTCCTAGGATTGTGTTTGTTCGTTTGACAGTTATAGGTGAAGGGTAGGCGACGTGGTAAATGTGACGTGGTTGTCGTCTTTTGGTGCCGAAGTAGGTGATTTGTGCTTTGTTCGGGTTGGTTTGTATTCGCCATCGGAGTTCCCATTGTGTAACTTGTTCGAGTTCCCTGTGTGCTTTGTCTGTTAGGTGATCAAGAGTTCTGTGTTTGACTAGTTGGGTTACATCGTCGGCGTACTGTATTGTCAGAGAGTCGATGTGTAAGGGGTCGGGTAAGTCGTTTGTGTAAAGAATGTATAGTGTTGGGGACAGGACTGATCCTTGTGGGACTCCTGCATGCAGTGTGAAGTGGTCAGAGTAGGCAGGTGTGACTTTTATCCTCATTTTTCTGTCTGTTAGGAAGTTACATAGTAATTGTTGTGATTTTTGAGGGAGGTTAAAATTGGTGCATATCATATACTTTAATCCATCGTGCCAAACTGTGTCGAAGGCTTTTTGTACGTCTTTTGTAATGAGTGCTATCTTGTATGCACCTTTGTTCATGTGGAGGTAGTTTGTGATTATATTGAGTGCGTCTTGAGTTGAGTGGTGTGCTCTGAAGCCGAACTGCTTGTAGGACAGTAGTTGTTCATCTTCAAGGTGGTATCTGAGGCGGGTGTTGTATAGTCTTTCAAAAGTTTTGCCTAAGACTTCTAGTATGCTGATCGGTCTGTAGTTTTGAGGATCTGTTGGGTTTTTGTTTGGTTTAGGTATCATGATGGCTGTGGCTGTCTTAAAGAGTTTTGGGAAGTATCCTGTAGCCAGTTGGGTGTTGTAGAGGTATGTAATGGCTGTGACTGTTTCTGGGGGCAGGTGCTTCAGGATTGCTTGACCAATATTGCTGTCACCTGGTGTTTTCTTTTTGGTTTTGTCTAGTGCTTGTTTGACTTCTGTTGGGGTGAAAGGAGCAGTGAGGGTGTGGTTCTGTGTGAGAGTGGAGGTATCTATTGTGTTGTCAGGAGTTGTTCTGTCGTGAAGTGTTTGCATGTGTGTGGTGATGTTGTTTATGTGGTTTAAGATGTACCTTTGTTGTGTGGGGGGATGTGGGTGGAAAATGTGTTCCCAGTGTTGTTTTAGTGTTTGTGCTACGTCGGCTGGCTCATTGATTTTCCTACCATTTACTAGCAGGTGATCAAAGGGGGTTTTGCAGTTCCTTTCAGCTGACATGCTTGAACTGGTGAGGAGGAGGATGGGATTGTTGGAGAGGTGAAGAGTGATGGGAATGTGATCTGAGCCTGATAGGGGGCCGGGAGTGATGTAGTGTTGGAATTGGAGGGCAGGGGTGTTGGTGATGACGATGTCTGGAGTGCCTTTGCCGTGAGCAGCGTAGAATGTGGGGAAGAAAGGGCCAATGTGGTGAAGGTTTTTGTGAGTGACCAAAGCGTGTAGTTGTTGGCCATGGGGGTCGATGCGGTTGTGCTGGAATGCGGTGTGGTGTGCATTGAGGTCGGCCATTAGTATTACAGGTAGGTGTGAGTTGTTAAAGATGGAGCTTAGGTCTGTGAAGGGGATAAGCGAGTTAGGTCTTGAGTATGTTGTGCAGATGATTATCTGTCCGTGTTGAGTGTCGATCTTGACGGCTATGAAGTGTTTGAAGGCGAAGTTGGTGATGAATTCGTGTTTCATGGAGGATCTGATGAGGATAGCAACGCCCTCGAATAGTTCGTGGGGTGATTGTCTGCTTGTGTAGCCGAAGTGCCTGATTTTGGTGTATGTGCATGTTGAGTTGAGGAGGAGGATGTCTGGGTTGTGTTCTTGTAGGAGGAGAGAGACGGCGTGTCTGTTTGAGTGATATGCTCTACAGTTGTATTGCATAATGGTGATCATGTTGTATAATTTGTTCTTGGTTACTTATATGAGATTGAAATTCTGGGGTGGAGGGATGAGGTCTAACTTGTCGAGTGACTGTGAGCGAGGTCTGAGTGTGGTGTATGCAGGTGAGGGATGGGCGGTTACGTGACTGTGTGTGTGGGGGAGTCGGGAGGATGAGTGGAGTGTGCTAGGTTCGTGTCGGGGTTGTTTCCTGTTTCCTTTGGGGTAGTGCCGAATAGATTTACTTTGATTATAGATTTAGTTGGATGTGTGTATTTTATAATTCTTTTGCTGTCATGTGTGTAGGAAGAAAGGGGGGAGGTGTTCTTCCTCTTAGGTCTAGTGGTCTTGACCACTAGTTCTGTGGGGGGATGGGCTGCCATTTTATTCTTGGGAGTCTGAGGTGTTAGGGGAAGATTGGGTTTGGTTCGGATTTTTGTGGTCCGGGAGTTCATCGTAGTCGTGTGGGAAAAGTCAGGTGTAGGCAAGGTCAAGGTGGAGGGGCAGGGAGGTTTTGGACTGATTACTCTGGGGGGTGAGGTAATAGTAGATTGGTGAGATAAGTCAGGTGTGGGCATGGCAGAAGTGGAGGGGCGGAGGGAGATTGCAGTGGTTTCTCTGGGTGGTGGGGGGGGCATGTTGGTCCGGTCGGAGATGGGGGCAGTGGGGAAGATGAGGTCGGGACCGGTTCTGAAGGAATCAGGAATGTGTATGGTAGGGAGGCCGTTCGCCTTCAAACCATCAATTGCCAGTTTCAGAAAAAGAGACCTGTTTCCGTTGCTTATGGTATGTGCCAGAAGTATGATGGTGGTGATTTTTGCGTCAATGTCGGGGGAGGGTGGAGGGGCGGTCAGGTTGTTGGTCCAGCAAGTGCGGGTGGGGAGGGTCGTGGCAGTAGGGAGTGAGTGGTGGGGAGGTGGAGGTGGTGCTGTGGGAGGTGAGGGTCGGCGGGGAGGGAGTGGTGTTGTGCTATTGTCGAGTCTGATTTTGCACTTGTTGCTGATGGCAGCGTGAGGGCCTTTGCAGTTGCAGCATTTTGTTACAGTGGCAGTGCAGTTTCGGTAGGAGTGGCCTTGATTGGCACACTTTGAGCAAGTTTGTGTGTTACTGCAACGGTTGGTGTTGTGCCCGAATTTGTAGCAATTGAAACATTGGTGCACTTGTATGTAGTGTTGGAACTCAATGTCTCTTGAGGGGATGATGTTGTTGCCGATTTTTATTCCGTTAGATTTTAATTTGATGGCGTCAGTTTGTGTAGCTGTAGTGATTTTTAACATGGGGAGAGTTCCCATCCGGGCTGCATATGTCATTTGGGAGGTGTTGTGTGAGTTGAGTTCATTCAAAAGGTTTGGGTTGTCAAGAATAGGTGGGATTACTTTCCTGCATATGAGGGTGCATTTTGCACGGTACTCAGGGGAACTGAGGACCGTTAAGCCATTGTCTTTCAGTTTGTTGTTCATTGCTGGGGAGTGGAATTGGTCGGCATCTTCGTCAGTTTGTACAAAGATTTTGATGATATCGTCGTTTGTGAAGGAACCGATCTGAAATATCAAGGTCAGCTGAAAAATGAGTGAGGCGAGGTCTGTGCACGGTTGGATGGTACGGTCCACTTTAATTTTAATTGAAGGCATGTTAACTGTTTAAATTTTGGAGATTTATGGAGATCTCCCCTAACAATGTCCCTGATTTCCTGCGCCCCTCACGTAGGGGAGACCCTGCACTATCACAGAGGTCCCCAGGCGAATCGGCAGGCTGTGCTGACCCTCCACCCTTCACACTAACACGCACTGGCGAGGTGTGGGGACAGAGGGCGTTTCCAGACGAATACTCCCCTGTACCTCAGCTGACAGGGGAATAGGTCCTTTCACGGCACGGAAGAGAAGGATTAGAGTGGAAGAAAAAGGTCTGAAAACTCACTGCCGACTCTCTCTTCACACCAAGCCCCTCAGCAGCATTCAGGGTTCCTAAGGGAGTTCCGATACTTTAGGAGAGGCTCAATGTGTTGATCGAATCAACAGAATTGTCAGTTGGAGAATTGAAGTCAGGTGCTTGGGTTTTCCAGGGTACGTGGGAAGGTGGGAGAGGTCCAATGACTAGCCAATCAGCTGTGTCTGTTCCTTCTCCGACTTCCACTTCGCTCTGTGACTGACTGCTGCTACTGACTCCTGACTGCGACTGGCGACTCACTTGCTGACGAAGAAAACTTTGAGGAGGTGACGCAACAACCAGGATATGGAGAAGGGAAACCCCGGAGTGCTAACTAAGACGAGTCATACTCGTGTTTCGTCCCTAGATGGCGTTGCTCGTGGTGCTGGGTCAGGACAATAGATGGCGTGGTTCGTAGTGCTGTGTAGGTAGATCATGACAATTTGTGGCGGGGTTGGTACCAGTAGATAACCAACTTTCCCGGAAAATAGATATTTCCCATTTTTTATGATACAAATTTCCCGTTTTCTATGATAATCTACTTCTCAAAATTAGGTAAAATTTCCCCGAAAATTCGAAAATCTACTTCCCCGAAAAGTCGATAATCAACTTTCACGAAAAGTAGAAAATCTATCTACTTTTCGGGAACGTAGATAACCAACTTTCCCGGAAAGTAGATATTTCCCATTTTTTATGATACAAATTTCCCGTTTTCTATGATAATCTACTTCTCAAAATTAGGTAATATTTCCCCCAAAATTCGAAAATCTACTCCCCCGAAAAGTCGATAATTTACTTTCCCGAAAAGTAGAAAATCTATCTTCTTTTCGGGAAAGTAGATAACCAACTTTCCCGGAACTTAGATATTTCCCATTTTTTATGATGCAAATTTCCCGTTTTCTATGATAATCTACTTCGCAAAATTAGGTAATATTTCCCCCAAAATTCGAAAATCTACTTCCTCGAAAAGTCGATAATCTACTTTCCCGAAAAGTAGAAAATCTATCTACTTTTCGAAGAAAGTAGTGTTACGAGTTGGGGATTTAGAATATAGTTAAAAGTCTACCCAAATCCCAACAAGCAACAACAACAAAAAAAACAAAGACAATCGGACTATAAAAGGGTTGACAAAGGATGGGAGTTTTTGTTGTGTATAATAGAGTACCATAAATTCTTAAACAAAATATTCAGCGTTCTATAATTTACCCTTAACCATACTTAACCTTAAAATTAACAGGATATACAACATACAATAATTTTGAAGCAAGTGGACGTGGGGGGGGGGGGCAATACAAGATTACAAATACTTAAGTGCGGAGCTGAGATGGCTGACGAGTAAGGCTGAGTATGGTAGAAGACGGTAGGTAGTCACGGTGCCGTAGGAGGTGACGCAACAACCAGGATATGGAGAAGGGAAACCCTGGAGTGCTAACTAAGACGACTCATAGCCGTGTTTCGTCCCTAGATGGCGTTGCTCGTGGTGCTGGGTCAGGACAATAGATGGCGTGGTTCGTAGTGCTGTGTGGGTAGATCAATGACAATTTGTGCGGCTGGGTTCGAACCAGTAAAATGTAACTTTCTCGAAAACCAGATATTTCCCATTTATATGCTACAAATTTCCCGTTTTCTATGATTATCTACTTCGCAAAATTAGGTAATATTTCCCCCAAAAATCGAAAATCTACTCCTCCGAAAAGTCGATAATCTACTTTCCCGAAAAGTAGAAAATCTATCTACTTTTCGAAGAAAGTAGTGTTACGTGTTGGGGATTTAGAATATAGTTAAAAGATTACCCAGATCCCAACAGGCAACAACAAAAAAAAAGCAAAAACAATCGGACTATAAAAGTATGGACAAAGGATGGGAGTTTTTGTTGTGTATAATAAAGTGCCATAAATTCCTAAAGAAAATATTCAGCGTTCTATAATTTACCCTCAACCATACTTAACCTAAACATTAACAATATATACAACATACAATAATTTTGAAGCAAGTGGATGTGTGGGAGGCAATACAAGATTACAAATACTTAAGTGCGGAGCTGAGATTGCTGACGAGTAAGGCTGAGTATGGTAGAACTGGAGCTGACGAAGAAAACTTTGAGGAGGTGATGGAACAACCAGGATATGGAGAAGGGAAACCCCGGAGTGCTAACTAAGACGAGTCATACTCGTGTTTCGTCCATAGATGGCGTTGCTCGTGGTGCTGGGTCAGGACAATAGATGGCGTGGTTCGTAGTGCTGTGTAGGTAGATCATGACAATTTGTGGCGGGGTTCGTACCAGTAGATAACCAACTTTCCCGGAAAATAGATATTTCCCATATTTTATGATACAAATTTCCCGTTTTCTATGATAATCTACTTCGCAAAATTAGTAATATTTCCCCCAAAATTCGAAAATCTACTTCCCCGAAAAGTGGATAATCTACTTTCCCGAAAAGAAGAAAATCTATCTACTTTTCGGGAAAGTAGATAACCAACTTTCCCGGAAAGTAGATATTTCTCATTTTTTATGATACAAATTTCCCGTTTTCTTTGATTATCTACTTCGCAAAATTACGTAATATTTCCCCCCAAATTCGAAAATCTACTTCCCCGAAAAGTCGATAATCTACTTCCCGAAAAGTAGAAAATCTATCTACTTTTCGAGAAAGTAGATAACCAACTTTCCCGGAAAGTAGACATTTCCCGTTTTTTATGATACAAATTTCCCGTTTTCTATGATAATCTACTTCGCAAAATTAGGTACTATTTCCCCGAAAATTCGAAAATCTACTTCCCCGAAAAATCGATAAACTACTTTCACGAAAAGTAGAAAATCTATCTACTCTTCGGGAAAGTAGATAACCAACTTTCCCGGAAAGTAGATATTTCCCATTTTTTATGATGCAAATTTCCCGTTTTCTATGAAAATCTACTTCGCAAAATTAGGTAGCCTAATATTTCTACCAAAATTCGAAAATCTACTTCCCCGAAAAGTCGATAATCTACTTTCCCGAAAAGTAGAAAATCTATCTACTTTTCGTAAAAGTAGTGTTACGAGTTGGGGATTTAGAATATAGTTAAAAGTCTACCCAGATCCCAATAGGCAACACCAAAAAAAAGAACAAAGACAATCGGACTATAAAAGGGGAGACAAAGGATGCGAGTTTTTGTTGTGTATAATAAAGTACCATAAATTCCTAAACAAAATATTCAGCGTTCTATAATTTACCCTTAACCAGACTTAACCTAAACATTAACAGTATATACATATTTATACAACATACAATAATTTTGAAACAAGTGGACGTTGCGGAGGCAATACAAGATTACAAATACTTAAGTGCGGAGCTGAGATGGCACTGACGAGTAAGGCTGGAAGTATGGTAGAACTGGGCTGACGAAGAAAACTTTGAGGAGGTGACGGAACAACCAGGAAGGATATGGAGAAGGGGAAACCGGTGCTAACTAAGACAGGTCATACTCGATGTTTCGTCCATAGATGGCGTTGCTCAAGTGATGCTGGGTCAGGACAATAGATGGCGTGGTTAGTAGTGCTGTGTAAGGTAGATCAAGCGACAATTTGTGGCGGGGTTCGTACCAGTAGATAACCAACTTTCCCGGAAAATAGATATTTCCCATTTTTTATGATACAAATTTCCCGTTTTCTATGATAATCGACTTCGCAAAATTAGGTAATATTTCCCCCAAAATTCGAAAATCTACTTCCCGAAAAGTCGATAATCTACTTTCCCGAAAAGTAGAAAATCTGTCTACTTTTCGGGAAAGTAGATATTTCCCATTTTTATTATACACAACAAAAACTCGCATCCTTTGTCTACCCTTTTATAGTCCGATTGTCTTTTTTTTTTTTTTTTTTGTTGCCTGTTGAGATCTGGGTAGACTTTTAACTATATTCTAAATCCCCAACTCGTAACACTACTTTCTTCGAAAAGTAGATAGATTTTCTACTTTTCGGGAAAGTAGATTATCGACTTTTCGGGGGAATAGATTTTCGAATTTTGGGGGAAATATTACCTAATTTTGCGAAGTAGATTATCATAGAAAACGGGAAATTTGTATCATAAAAAATGGGAAATATCTACTTTCCGGGAAAGTTGGTTATCTACTTTCCCGAAAAGTGAATGAATTTTTCACTTTCGTGAAAGTGATTATCATTTTCTGCTTGGAAGATTTTCGAGGCCGCACAAAGTACAGTACAGTAAATTATGAAAAACGAGGAAATTATCATAAAAATGAAGGCATCTATATTCGAAGTTGATTACATCTACTGGTACCAGCCATGCAAATTGTCATGATCTGCCTACACACTGCGAACCGCCATCTATTTGCCTGACCCAGCACCACGAGCAACGCCATCTGAGGGACGAAACACGGTATGACTCGTCTTAGTTAGCACTCCGGGGTTTCCACTTCTCCATATCCTGGTTGTTGCGTCTCACCTCTCAAAGTTTCTTCGTCAGCAAAATTGAGTCGCCAGTCGCAGTCAGGAGTCAGTAGCAGCAGTCAGTCACAGAGCGAAGTGGAAGTCGGAGAAGGAACAGACACAGCTGATTGGCTAGTCATTGGACCTCTCCCACCTTCGCACGTACCCTGGAAAACCCAAGCACCTGACTTCAATTCTCCAACTGACAATTCTGTTGATTCGATCAACACATTGAGCCTCTCCTACAGTATCGGACCTCCCTTAGGAACCCCGAATGCTGCTGAGGGGCTTGGTGTGAAGAGAGAGTCGGCAGTGAGTTTTCAGACCTTTTTCTTCCACTCTAATCCTTCTCTTCCGTGCCGTGAAAGGACCTATTCCCCTGTCAGCTGACGTACAGGGGAGTATTCGTCTGGAAACGCCCTCTGTCCCCACACCTCGCCAGTGCGTGTTAGTGTGAAGGGTGGAGGGTCAGCACAGCCTGCCGATTCGCCTGGGGACCTCTGTGATAGTGCAGGGTCTCCCCTACGTGAGGGGCGCAGGAAATCAGGGACATTGTTAGGGGAGATCTCCATAAATCTCCAAAATTTAAACAGTTAACATGCCTTCAATTAAAATTAAAGTGGACCGTACCATCCAACCGTGCACAGACCTCACCTCACTCATTGTACACACTGACGATGCCGACCAATTCCACTCCCCAGCAATGAACAACAAACTGAAAGACAATGGCTTAACGTTCCTCAGTTCCCCTGAGTACCGTGCAAAATGCACCCTCATATGCAGGAAAGTAATCCCACCTATTCTTGACAACCCAAACTTTTGAATGAACTCAACTGACACAACACCTCCCAAATGACATATGCAGCCCGGATGGGAACTCTCCCCATGTTAAAAATCACTACAGCTACACAAACTGACGCCATCAAATTAAAATCTAGCGGAATAAAATTCGGCAACAACAACATCCCCTGAATTGCACCAATGTTTCAATTGCTACAAATTCGGGCACAACACCAACCGTTGCAGTAACACACAAACTTGCTCAAAGTGTGCCAATCAAGGCCACTCCTACCGAAACTGCACTGCCACTGTAACAAAATGCTGCAACTGCAAAGGCCCTCACGCTGCCATCAACAACAAGTGCAAAATCAGACTCGACAATAGCACAACACCTCTCCCTCCCCGCCGACCCTCACCTCCTACAGCACCTCCCACAGCACCACATCCACCTCCCAACCACTCACTCCCTACTGCCACGACCCTCCCCACCCGCATTTGCTGGACCAACAACCTGACCCACCCTCCCCTGACATTGACGCAAAAATCACCACCATCATACTTCTGGCACATACCCTAAGCAACGGAAACAGGTCTCTTTTTCTGAAACTGGCAATTGATGGTTTGAAGGCGAACGGCCTCCCTACCATACACATTCCTGATTCCTTCAGAACCGGTCCCGACCTCATCTTCCCCACTGCCCCCATCTCCGACCGGACCAATATGCCCCGCCCCCCACCCACCAGAGAAACCACTGCAATCTCCCTCCGCCCCTCCACTTCTGCCATGCCCACACCTGACTTATCTCACCAATCTACTATTACCTCACCCCCCAGAGTAATCAGTCCAAAACCTCCCGGCCCCTCCACATTGACCTTGCCTACACCTGACTTTTCCCACACGACTACGATGAACTCCCGGACCACAAAAATCCGAACCAAACCCAATCTTCCCCTAACACCTCAGACTCCCAAGAATAAAATGGCAGCCCATCCCCCCACAGAACTAGTGGTCAGACCACTAGACCTAAGAGAAAGAACACCTCCCCCCTTTCTTCCTACACACATGACAGCAAAAGAATTATAAAATACACACATCCAACTAAATCTATAATCAAAGTAAATCTATTCGGCACTACCCCAAAGGAAACAGGAAACAACCCCGACACGAACCTAGCACACTCCACTCATCCTCCCGACTCCCCTACACACACAGTCACGTAACCGCCCATCCCTCACCTGCATACACCACACTCAGACCTCGCTCACAGTCACTCGACAAGTTAGACCTCATCCCTGCACCCCAGAATTTCAATCTCATATAAGTAACCAAGAACAAATTATACAACATGATCACCATTATGCAATACAACTGTAGAGCATATCACTCAAACAGACACGCCATCTCTCTCCTCCTACAAGAACACAACCCAGACATCCTCCTCCTCAACTCAACATGCACATACACCAAAATCAGGCACTTCGGCTACACAAGCAGACAATCACCCCACGAACTATTCGAGGGCGTTGCTATCCTCATCAGATCCTCCATGAAACACGAATTCATCACCAACTTCGCCTTCAAACACTTCATGGCCGTCAAGATCGACACTCAACACGGACAGATAATCATCTGCACAACATACTCAAGACCTAACTCGCTTATCCCCTTCACAGACCTAAACTCCATCTTTAACAACTCACACCTACCTGTAATACTAATGGCCGACCTCAATGCACACCACACCGCATTCCAGCACAACCGCATCGACCCCCATGGCCAACAACTACACGCTTTGGTCACTCACAAAAACCTTCACCACATTGGCCCTTTCTTCCCCACATTCTACGCTGCTCACGGCAAAGGCACTCCAGACATCGTCATCACCAACACCCCTGCCCTCCAATTCCAACACTACATCACTCCCGGCCCCCTATCAGGATCAGACCACATTCCCATCACTCTTCACCTCTCCAACAATCCCATCCTCCTCCCAACAACCACACCTCAATACCAGTATCAACACACAGATTGGGATGCCTTCAAAACCACACTCTCTGAACAACAATACACACTCAACCTCGAACACCAACCCACTAGGAAGATTGAGGAAACCTGGACACACCTTTTCAACACTATCACCGCCATAGCAGATACCCACATTCCTAAACACCGGTTCAAGAGAAAATACTCCTTCACACCCAACATAAGAACTCGACGCCTACTTCACTGCTACAGGACACGATTCGAACTAAACAAACTTAACCTAGCACCAGTTTACACAGACATCTCCACACTAAGAACACACATCATCCACAGCCTCCGCCAAGACCATGAGGTTCACTGGGCAAAACTCGTAGAGGCTGCCCAGGAACACAGAACACATAACCCCCGAGAATTTTGGCAAAGGATCGCCAAGCTGAAAGGAACTGCAAAACCCCCCTTTGATCACCTGCTAGTAAATGGTAGGAAAATCAATGAGCCAGCCGACGTAGCACAAACACTAAAACAACAATGGGAACACATTTTCCACCCACACCCCCTCACACAACAAAGGTACATCTTAAACCACATAAACAACATCACCACACACATGCAAACACTTCACGACAGAACAACTCCTGACAACACATTAGATACCTCCACTCTCACACAGAACCACACCCTCACTGCTCCTTTCACCCCAACAGAAGTCAAACAAGCACGAGACAAAACCAAAAAGAAAACACCAGGTGACAGAAATATTGGTCAAGCAATCCTGAAGCACCTGCCCCCAAAAACAGTCACAGCCATTACATACCTCTA
>NW_024731865.1:0-12245 GCF_018991925.1 Homarus americanus
ACTCGACCATGGGACTTTGTTATGCTCGACCAGGGGCCTTTGTTATGCTCGATCCGGGGCTTTGTTATATACTCGATCAGGGGCTTTGTTATACTCGATCAGGAGACTTTGTTATACTCGACCAGGTGCCTTTGTTATGCTCGACCAGGGACTTTGTTATACTCGATCAGGGGACTTTGTTATACTCGACCAGGGTGCCTTTGTTATGCTCGATTAGGGGACTTTGTTATACTCGATCAGGGGACTTTGTTATACTCAATCAGGGGACTTTGTTTTTCTCGATCAGGGGCTTTGTTATACTCGATCATTGGACTTTGTTATACTCGACCAGGGACTTTGTTATGCTCGACCAGGGGCCTTTGTTATGCTCGACGGGGCTTTGTTATGCTCACGTCTAGGGCTTTGTTATACTCGATGAGGGACTTTGTTATACTCGATCAGGGGCCTTTGTTATACTCGATTAAGGGACTTTGTTATACTCGATTAGGGGACTTTGTTATACTCGATCAGGGACTTTGTTTTACTCGACCAGGGACTTTGTTTTACTCGATCAGGGGACTTTGTTATACTCGACCAGGGGACTTTGTTTCACTCGATCAGGGAATTTTGTTATACTCGACCAGGGGACTTTGTTTTACTCGATTAGGGACTTTGGTATACTCGACCAAGGGACTTTGTTATGCTCGACCAGGGGCACTTTTTTATTCGCTCAGGGGACTTTGTTATACTCAATCAGAGTCTTTGTTATACTCGATTAGGGGCCTTTGTTATACTTGACTAGGGACTTTGTTTTACTCGATCAGAGGTCGTTGTTATACTCATCAGGGACTTTATTTTACTCTACCAGGGACTTTGATGCTCGACCAGGGTGCCTTTGTTATGCTCGATCATGGGAATTTGTTTACTCGACCAGGGAATTTGTTTTACTCGATCAGGAGACTTTGTTTTACTCGACCAGGGGACTTTGTTATGCTCGACGAGGCCTTTTTGTTATACTCGATAAGGGACTTTGTTATACTCGATCAGGGGACGTTGTTATACTCGATCAGAGGACTTTGTTATATTCGACCAGGGACTTTGTTTCTGTTGACATGGAACTTTGTAATACTCGACCATGGGACTTTGTTATGCTCGACCAGGGCCTTTGTTATGCTCGATCGGGGCTTTGTTATACCCGATCAGGGCTTTGTTATACTCGATCAGAGACTTTGTTATACTCGACAGGGTGCTTGTTATGCTCGACCAGGGGACTTTGTTATACTCGATCAGGGGACTTTGTTATACTCGACCAGGGTGCCTTTGTTATGCTCGATTAGGGACTTTGTTATACTCGATCAGGGACTTTGTATACTCAATCAAGGGGACTTTGTTTTCTCGATCAGGGGCTTTGTTATACTCGATCATTGGACTTTGTTATACTCGACCAGGGACTTTGTTTTACTCGATCAGGAGACTTTTGCTATACTCGACCAGGGGACTTAGTTATGCTCGACCAGGGACTTTGTTATACTCGATCAGGGGACTTTGTTATACTCGATCAGGGGACTTTGGTTATACTCGATCAGAGGACTTTGTTATATTCGACCTGTTATACTCGACCAGGGGACTTTGTTATGCTCGACCAGGGCCTTTGTTATGCTCGATCCGGGGCTTTGTTATACTCGATCAGGGGCTTTGTTATACTCGATCAGGAGACTTTGTTATACTCGACCAGGGTGCATTTGTTATGCTCGATGGGGACTTTGTTATACTCGATCGGGGACTTTGTTATACTCGACCAGGTGCCTTTGTTATGCTCGATTAGGGGACTTTGTTATACTCGATCATTGGACTTGTAATAATCGACCAGGGGACTTTGTTTTTACTCGATCAGGAGACTTTGCTATACTCGACCAGGAATTAGTTATGCTCGACCAGGAGCCTTTTGTTATACTCGATCAGGGGACTTTGTTATTCTCGATCAGGGGACTTTGTTATACTCGATCAGGGGTTTGTTATACTCGACCAGGGCCTTTGTTATGCTCGATCTGGGGCTTTGTTATACTCGATTAAGGAACTTTGTTATACTCGATCGGGACTTTGTTTTACTCGACCAGGGACTTTGTTTTTTCGATCAGGGGACTTTGTTATACTCGACCAGGGACTTTTTTTCTCTCGATCAGGAGACTTTGTTATACTCAATGAGAGGTCTTTGTTATACTCGATTAGGGACCTTTGTTATACTTGACCAGGGACTTTATTTTACTAGGATCAGGGGACTTTATTATACTCTATCAGGGGACTTTGTTACACTCGATCAGGGAACTTTCTTATACTCGATCAGGGGACTTTGTTATACTCGATCAGGGGCTTTGTTATACTCGATCAGGGACTTTGTTATTCTCGATCAGAGGTCTTTGTTATACTCTCGATCGGGGACTTTGTTATACTCGACCAGGACTTCGTTTTTGCTCGACCAGGGTGCCTTGTCATGCTCGATCATGAATTTGTTATACTCGATGAGGGGACTGTTATACTCAATCTGAAATTTTATATTTATTTGATCAGGGGCTTTGTTATACTCGATCAAGGGGGCTTTGTCATACTCCATCAGGGACTTTGTTATACTCGATCAGGGCCTTCGTTTTACTCGATCAGGGGACTTTGTTATACTCAGCAGGACTTTGTTATACTCGACCAGGGTGCCTTTGTTATGCTCGATCAGGGGACTTTGTTATACTCGATCAAAGGACTTTGTTATACTCGGTCAGGGACTTTGTTATACTCGATCAGGGACTTTGTTATACTCGATCAGGGACTGTTATACTCGATCAGGGCCTTTGTTATACTCAATCACGGGACTTTGTTATACTCGATCAGGGCTTTGTTATACTCGTTCAGGGACTTTGTTTTACTCGACCAGGGGGACTTTGTTTTACTCGATTAGAGTACTTTGTTATACTCAATCAGGGGACTTTGTTTTCTCGATGAGGGGCTTTGTTATACTCAATCGGGGACTTTGTTATACTCGACCAGGGGACTTTGTTTTCTCTCGATCAGGGACTTTGTTATACTCGACCAGGGACTTTGTTATTCTCTACCGGGTGCCTTTGTTATGCTCGATCATTTGAATTTGTTATACTCGATGAGGGACTTTGTTATACTGAATCAGGGGACTTTTATATTTGATCAGGGGTCTTTGTTATACTCGATCAAGGGGGCTTTGTTACTCTCGATCAGGTGACTTTGTTATACTCGATCAGGGGCGCCGTTACACTCCGATTAGGGGACTTTGTTATACTGAGCAGGGACTGTTATACTCGACCAGGGTGCCTTTGTTATGCTCGATCAGGGGACGTTTATACTCGACCTGGGGCCTTTGTTATGCTCGACCAGGGGACTTTGTTATACTCGATCAGAGGACTTTGTTATACTCAATGAGGGGACTTTGTTATACTCGACCTGGGGACTTTGTGTTACTCGATCAGGGGACTTTGTTATATACTCGACCAGGGGACTTTGTTATACTCGGTCAAGTGCCTTTGTTATACCGATCGAGGCGCTGTTACTCTACTCATTCAGGGGACTTTGTTATACTCGATCAGGTGATTTGTTATATTCGTTCATGGGACTTTGTCATACCTCGATCAGGGGCTTTGTTATACTCAACCAGGGTGCCTTTGTTATGCTCGATCAGGGGACTTTGTTATACTCGATCAAGGGACTTTGTTATAATCAATCAAGGGACTTTGTTTTTTTCATCAAGGGCTTTTATACTCGATCAGAGGACTTTGTTATACTCGAGGGGACTTTTTTATTCTCATTCAGGGACTTTGTTTCTGTTGACATGGAGACTTTGTTATACTCGACCAGGGGACTTTGTTATATCGACCGGGGCCTCGATCCGGGGCTCGTTATATCGATCAGGGGCTTTGGTATACTCGATCAGGAGACTTTGTTATACTCGACCAGGGTGCATTTGTTATGCTCGATGAGGGACTTTGTTATACTCGATCAGGGGACTTTGTTATACTCGACCAGGGTCCCTTTGTTATGCTCGATCAGGGGACTTTGTTATACTCGATCATTGGACTTTGTAATACTCGACCAGGGACTTTGTTGTGCCGACCTGGAGCCTTTTGTTATACTTTCGATCAGGGGACTTTGTTATTCTCGATCAGGGGACTTTGTTATACTCGATCAGAGGACTTTTGTTCGCCATAATAGGGCTTTGTTTCTCTCGATTAGGGACTTTGTTATACTTCGACCAGGGGCTTTGTTATGCTTGACCAGGGGCTGTTGCTCGATCTGGGGCTTTGTTATCGTCGATCAGGACTCTGTTATACTCGATCAGGCGCCTTTGTTATACTCGATCAAGGGACTTATACCCGATTAGGGACTTTGTTATACTCGATCAGGGGACTTTGTTTACTCGACCAGGGGACTTTGTTTACTCGATCAGGGGACTTTGTTGCTTCGACCAGGGACTTTGTTTCTCTCGATGGGGACTTTGTTATACTCGACCAGGACTTTGTTTCCGATTAGGGGACTTTGGTATACTCGACCAGGGACTTTGTTATGCTCGACCAGGGCCTTTTTATTCGCTCAGGGGACTTTGTTATACTCAATCAGAGGTCTTTGTTATACTCGATTAGGGGCCTTTGTTATATCTTGACTAGGGACTTTGTTTTTACTGATCAGGTGACTTTGTTTCTCTCAATCAGGGACTTTGTTATACTCTGCCGGACTTTGTTTACTCGATCAGGGGACTTTGGTATACTCGACGGGGACTTTCTTATGCTCGAAAGGCCTTTTTTATTCGCTCAAGTTTGTTATACTCAATGAGAGGTCTTTGTTATACTCGATTAGGGACTTTGTTATATGACCAGGGGACTTTATTTACTCGATCAGGGGACTTTATTATACTCTATCAGGGGACTTTGTTACATCGATCAGAACTTATACTGATCAGGGTTTGTATATACCTCGATCAGGGGCTTTGTTAACTCGATCAGGGGACTTTGTTATACTCGATCAGAGGTCTTTGTTATATCGATCAGGGTTTTGTTATATACCATGGACTTTTTTATGTTGATTTGTTATGTCGATCATGGGAATTTGTTATACTCGATAGGGGACTTTGTTATACTCAATCTGGAATTTTATATTTGATCAGGGGCTTTGTTATATCGATCAGGGCTTTGTCATATCCATCAGGGACTTTGTTATACTCGATCAGGGGCCTTCGTTTTACTCGATCTAGGGACTTTGTTATACTCGACCAGGGACTTTGTTATACTCGACCAGGGTGCCTTTGTTATGCTCGATCAGGGGACTTTGTTATACTCGATCAAAGGGACTTTGTTATACTCGGTCAGGAGACTTTGTTATGCTCGATCAGGGGACTTTGTTATATACTCGATCATTGGACTTTGTAATACTCGACCAGGGACTTTGTTTTACTCGATCAGGAGCCTTTGCTATACTCGACCAGGGACTTAGTTATGCTCGACTAGGAGCCTTTTTGTTATACTCGATCAGGGGACTTTGTTATTCTGATCAGGGGACTTTGTTATACTGATCAGGGACTTTGTTATACTCGACCAGGGGACTTTGTTTCTCTCTCGATTAGGGGACTTTGTTGTTATACTCGACCCGGGGCCTTCGTTATGCTCGACCAGGGGCCTTTGTTATGTCTCGATCTGGGGCTTTGTTATACTCGATTAAGGAACTTTGTTATACACGATCAGGGGACTTTGTTTTACTCGACCAGGGGACTTTGTTTTACTCGACCAGGGGACTTTGTTTACTCGATTGAGGGACTTTGGTATACTCGACCAGGGACTTTGTTATATCAGCAGGGGGCCTTTTCTGTTATACTCAATGAGGGCCTTTCGACCCAAACTCGATGAGGGCCTTTGTATACTCGACCAGGGACTTTATTATAACGATCAGGGCCTCCTGTTAGAAAAACTCGTCAAGGGCGGCCTTTATTATACTCGATCAGGGACTTTGTTATACGCCAATCGAGGACTTTATTGCTCTCGATAGCGGACTTTGTTATACTCGATCAGGGGCGTTGTTTTACTCGATCGAGGGCCTTTGTTATATATGATCACGGGCCTTTCTTACTCTCCATGAGGACTGTTATACTTTCGGTAGGTTCTGTTATACTCGATCAGGGGACTTTGTTATACTCGTTCAGCGGACTTTATTATACTCGATCAGGGACTTTATTTATACTCGATCAGGATATTATTATACCCGACCAGGGAGTTGATATACTCGACCAGGGGACTTTGTTATACTTTCGATGAGGGCCTTGTTAAACTCGATGAGGGGACGCTGTTATATACTCGACCAGGGACTTTATTTTCTCGATTAGGGGCGCTGTTAAACTCGATGAGGGCCATTGTTATACTCGATCAGGACTTTGTTATACTCTATCAGGGGACTTTGTTATACTCGATCAGAGACTGTTATTCTCGATCAGAACTGTTATACTCGATCAGGGACTTCTGTTATAATGGAAGCCAAGGGAGTTTATTTATACTCGACAGGGACTTTGCTATATGCTCGATCAGAACTGTTAAAACTTGATGAGGGCCTTTGTTATACTCGATCAGGGACTTTATTTATACTCGATAGGACTTTGGTATACTCGATCAGCGAAGACTTTGTTGCTCTCGATCAGGAGACTTTGTTATGCTCGATGACGAGCGCTGTTAAACTCTAAGGAACCTTTATTTATATGATCAGGGCCTTTATTAAGCAATCAGGACCTTTGTTATACTCGATGAGGGGACTTTCTTACACTCGATCAGGGGAATTTGTTATTTTCGATGAGGGGGCGTTGTTATACTCGATCAGTGGACTTTGTTATACTCGATCAGTGGACTTTGTTATACTCGATCAGTGGACTTTATTATACTCGATCACTGGACTTTGTTATACTCGATCTGGGGACTTTGTTATACTCGATCAGGAGACTTTGTTATACTCGATTAGGGGGCTTTGTTATACTTGATCAGGGGACTTTTTTATTCTAGATCAGTGGACTTTGTTATACTCGATCAGTGGACTTTATTATACTCGATCAGTGGACTTTGTTATACTCGATCTGGGGACTTTGTTATACTCGATCAGGTGACTTTGTTATACTCGATCAGGGGACTTTGTTATACTCGATTAGTGGGCTTTGTTATACTTGATCAGGGGACTTTTTTATTCTAGATCAGTGGACTTTGCCTTACTCTATCAGGGAACTTTGTTATACTCTATCAGGGGACTTTGTTATACTCGATCAGGGAACTTTGTTGTACTCGATGAGGGGCCTTTGTTATACTCGATAAGGGGACTTTGTTATACTCGATGAGGGGACTTTTTATACTCGATCAGGGGGCTTTGTTATACTCGATAAGGGGCCTTTGTTATACTCGATGAGGGGACTTTGTTATTCATCACTTAGGGGAATTTGTTATACTTGATCAGGGGACTGTTATACTCGATCAGGGGATTTTGTTATACTCGAATAGGGGCTTTGTTATTCCTGATGAGAGGACTTTGTTATACTCGATCAGGGGCCTTAGTTGTACTCGATGAGGGGCCTTTGTTGTACTCGATCAGGGGCCTTTGTTGTACTCGATCACGGGACTTTGTTATACTCGATCAGGGGCCTTTATTACACTCGATCAGGAAACTTTGTTATACTCGATAAGGGGCCTTTGTTATACTCGATCAGGGATCTTTGTTATACGCGTTCAGGGGGCTTTGTTATACTCGGTCATGTGACTTTGTTATACTCGATGAGGGGACTGTGTTATACTCTATCAGGGTACTTTGCTATACTCGATCAGGGAAGTTTGTTATACTCGATAAGGGGCCTTTGTTATACTCGATGAGGGGACAATTTTTATACTCGATCAGGGGAATTTGTTATACTCGATCAGAGGACTTTGTTATACTCGGTAAGGGACTTTTGTTATACTCGATCAGGGGACTTTGTTATACTCGATAAGGGACTTTTGTTATACTCGATCAGGGGAATTTGTTATACTCGATCAGGGGACTTTGTTATACTTGATCAGGGGACTTTGTTGTACTCGATAAGAAAACTTTGTTATACTCGATCAGTGGACTTGTTATACTCGATCGGGGGACTTTGTTATACTCGATTTGGGGCTTTGTTATACTCGATAAGGGACTTTTGTTATACTCGATCAGGGGAATTTGTTATACTCGATCAGGGGACTTTGTTATACTCGATCAGGGGACTTTGTTATACTCGATCAGGGGACTTTGTTAAACTCGATCAGGGGACTTTGCTATACTTGATGAGGGGCCTTTGTTATACTCGTTCAGGGGAATTTGTTGTACTTGATCAGGGTACATCAGTGGACTTTGTTATACTCGATCAGGGGACTTTAATATACTCGATCAGGGGACTTTGCTATACTCGATGAGGGGCCTTTGTTATACTCGATTAGGGGCCTTTGTTATATTCGATCAGGGGACTTTGTTATACTCAATCTGGGGACTTTGTTATACTCGATCAGTGGCCTTTGTTATACTCGATCGGGGACTTTGTTATACTTGATCAGGGGACTTTGTTAACTCGATCAGGGGCCTTTGTTATATTCGATGAGGAGCCTTAGTTATACTCGATCAGGGGACTTTGTTATACTCGATGAGGAATTTGTGGTATTTTCTATGGGGGCGTATACTCGATCAGTGGACTTTGTTATACTCGAGTCAGTGGGCTGTTATACTCATCTGGAGCTTTGTATAGATGGGTACTTTTTCTCGATCAGGACTTGGTTTATACTCGATAAGGGACTTTTGTTATACTCGATCAGGGGAATGTGTTATACTCGATCAGGGTACTTTGTTATACTCGATCAGGGGACTTTGTTATACTCGATTTGGGAACTTTGTTATACTCGATCAGGGGACTTTCTTATACTCGATCAGGGGACTTTCTTATACTCGATCAGGGGACTTTGCTATGCTTGATGAGGGGCCTTTGTTATACTCGTTCAGGGGAATTTGTTGTACATGATCAGGGTACATCAGTGGACTTTGTTATACTCGATCAGGGGACTTTAATATACTCGATCAGGGGACTTTGCTATACTCGATGAGGGGCCTTTTGTTATACTCGATCAGGGGCCTTTGTTATACTCGATCAGGGGACTTTGTTATACTCAATCTGGGGACTTTGTTATACTCGATCAGTGGCCTTTGTTATACTCGATCGGGGACTTTGTTATACTCGATCAGGGGACTTTGTTAACTCGATTAGGGGCCTTTGTTATATTCGATGAGGAGCCTTTGTTATACTCGATCAGGGTACTTTGTTATACTCGTTCAGGGGTCTTTGTTGTACTCGATCAGGGGGCTTTGTTGTACTCGATCAGGGGCCTTTGTTATACTCGATAAGGGGCCATTGTTATACTCGATCAGGGACTTGTTATACTCGATAAGGGGACTTTGTTATACTCGATGAGGGGCTTTGTTATACCTGAACAGGGGACTTTGTTGTACTCGATCAGGGGACTTTGTTATGCTCGATCAAGGGGCTTTGTTATACTCGATCAGTGGACTTTGTTATACTCGATCAGGGGACTTTGTTATACTCGACCTGGGGCCTTTGTTGTACTCGATGAGGGGCCTTTGTTATACTCGATAAGGGGCCTTTGTTATACTCGATTAGGGGACTTTGTTATACTCGATTAGGTGACTTTGTTATACTTGATCAGGGCCCTTTGTTATACTCGATGAGGGGGCTTTGTTATACTCGATGAGGGGGCTTTGTTATACTTGATCAGGGGACTTTTTTATTCTAGATTAGTGAACTTTGCCTTACTCGATCAGGGAACTTTGTTATACTCTATCAGGGGACTTTGTTATACTCGATCAGGAAACTTTGTTATACTCGTTCAGGGGGCTTTGTTATACTCGTTCAGGTGACTTTGTTATACTCGATCAGGGGACTTTGTTATACTCGATCAGGAGACTTTCTTATACTCGATAAGGGGACTTTTTATACTCGATCAGTGGAATTTGTTATACTCGATCAGGGGACTATAATATACTCGATCAGGGGACTTTGCTATACTCGATCTTGGGGCTTTGTTATACTCGATAAGGGGCCTTTGTTATACTCGATGAGGGGACTTTGTTATTCTCGATTTGGGGAATTTGTTATACTTGATCAGGGGACTTTGTTATACTCGATCAGGGGATTTTGTTATACTCGCTGAGGGGCTTTGTTATTCTTGATGAGGGGACTTTGTTATACTCGATCAGGGGCCTTTGTTGTACTCGATGAGGGGCCTTTGTTGTACTCGATCAATGGCCTTTGTTGTACTCGATCACGGGACTTTGTTATACTCGATCAGGGGCCTTTATTACACTCGATAAGGGAACTTTGTTATACTTGATAAGGGGATAAGGGGCCTTTGTTATACTCGATCAGGGATCTTTGTTATACGCGTTCAGGGGGCTTTGTTATACTCGGTCAGGTGACTTTGTTATACTCGATGAGGGGGGCTTTGTTATACTCTATTAGGGGACTTTGCTTTACTCTGTCAGGGAATTTTGTTATACTCTATCAGGGGACTTTGTTATACTCGATCAGGGATCTTTGTTATACTCGTTCTGGGGGCTTTGTTATACTCGGTCAGGTGACTTTGTTATACTCGATGAGGGGCTTTGTTATACTCTATCAGGGGACTTTGTTATACTCGATCAGGGATCTTTCTTATACTCGTTCAGGAGAGTTTCTTACACTCGATCAGGGGATTTTTTATTTTCGATCAGGGGGCTTTGTTATACTCGATTAGGGGACTTTGTTATACTCGATCAGGGGACTTTGTTATACCTGATCAGTGGACTTTGTTTTATTCGATCAGGGGACTTTGTTATACTCGATCAGGGGACTTGTTATACTCGATCAGGGGACTTTGTTATACTCGATCAGTCGACTTTGTTATACTCGATCAGGGGACTTTGTTATACTCGATGAGGGGGCTTTATTATACTTGATCAGGCGACTTTCTTATACTCGATAACGGGCCTTTGTTGTACTCGATGAGGGGCCTTTGTTATACTCGATAAGGGGCCTTTGTTATACTCGATGAGGGGACTTTGTTATACTCGATCAGGGGAATTTGTTATACTCGATCAGGGGACTTTGTTATGCTCGATCAGGCATCTTTGTTATACTCGTTCAAAGGGCTTTGTTATACTCGTTCAGGTGACTTTGTTATACTCGATAAGGGGGCTTTGTTATACTCGATAAGGGGCCATTGTTATACTCGACCTTACACCGACAGGGGCCTTAACATCAGCCAAACTGATCAGGACTTGTACCTATCATGGACCTGCATACTAGATCAGGAGTTTTGGATATACTCGACCAGGACTTGGTTATACTCGACCAGTAGGCGTTATACCGAACAAAGGACTTTTGTTATATCTCAATGAGGGCCTTTGTTAAACTGATGAGGACCTTTGTTATACCTGCACCAGGGGACTTTGTTATACCTGATCAGGGGCCTTGTTAAACCCGATTTGGGGCCTTGTTATACCCGATCAGAGACTTTGTTATACTCGATCAGGGACTGTTATACTCGATCAGCGGACTTTGTTATACCGATGAGGCCTTGTTATATCCTGATCAGGGGCCTTGTTATACCATCAGGGATCCTTTGTTATACTCGACCAGGGTTCTTTGTTATACCCGATCAGGGAATTTGCTATACTGATCAGGGGACATTGTTATACACTATGAGGGGGCTTTTGTTATACTCGATCAGGAACTTTGTTATACTGGTGAGGGACTTTGTTACACTTGATCAGGGGACTTTGTTATACCTGTTCAGGGACTTTGTTATACTCCGTTCAGGGACTTTTTATATTTGATCAGGGACTTTGTTATACTCGATCAGGGGGCTTTGTTATACACGATCAGGGGCTTTGTTATACTGATCAGTGGCTTGTTATAATCGTTCAAGGGACTTTGTTATACTCTCGATCAGGGACTTTGTTATACCTCGATCAGGGACTTGTTATACGCGACCAGGGAGTTTGATATACCTGACCAGGGACTTTGTTATACTCGATGAGGGGCGTTTGTTAAACTCGATGAGGGGCCTTTTGTTATACTCGACCAGGGACTTTGTTATACTCGATCAGCCTGTTAAACCTGACCAGGGCCTTTGTTATACCCGACCAGGGATTCTTATATACTGATCAGGGCCTTT
>NW_024731866.1:0-17181 GCF_018991925.1 Homarus americanus
GTGTGACTTTTGGGTCACCCAGTATATGTATGCACTGTACATATTAAGTCCATTAATGCATGTTACCATTTTTGAGTAACTAACGATTAGAGAAGTCTACCCCAATCTTTTATTGTTCAAGGACAAAAATAATTATACCAGTCCAGTTATAAGAGATTGAGATAGAATTCTTTGTTACTCAATAATGGTGCTATGCACTAATGATCTTAATATGTAAAATTGTTGGAGCTATTCAGTACAGCTTGGTAAAGGTTTCTTTTATTTTGTGACATTCCCATATAATTATGATTGTTGATATAAAAACAGGAAGCTTCTTATAATATTAGATCTATCAAAACTCATGATGCCTGTGGTGTTAAGTCATTCACCATGTTTTGACAGTTTGACATTCATTTTAATAATGTACTATATTCCACTTTAATATTTGTTACTATTGTTCATAAATTATACAATACTTTCTTGAGTTGTACAGAGTACGTATTCTCAATAGTTCGTGTAAGATCCAATTCATTCATTCGAGTCTTGAACAATAATCGAGTCTTTGAGAGGCATACAAGTGAACGGTTCTATATTTTTATTTAATGGTGATTATCCAGGAAAATTTTTTTTAAGATACAGTACATTAATGTCCATGTTCTTTTCACTTTCTTCAGTCATAACCTTCCCATTAAAATACAAGGGTGAAGTAATGCAAAGTTCATGAGCATCTGCTGGTGTTACTTTTATAAATTTGACCATGAAAATACTGGGTCATCTGTGTATGCAAATTTGTTCAATTCTTACATATTTTTATGAAATTTCATGCAAGTATGCAAAATAACAGAATCAACATCATCATCCTTATTTTACAGCCATTTTTTATGTTTGCATGGCTTACCAGATGGTAGTCCTCGATGCTCTAATGTCATTTCTTACAACTTCTCCCCATGTCATTCTTGGCATATCCTTGGCTCCATTCCACATTTAGGTTCAAACACTTCTCATCCAAATGTCCAAACCACCTCAGACTATCTCTAAACAGGATTTCACCAATATTCTCAATACCCAGCTGCCCACTTAGTTCTAGACAGAGTCTTCTGTCTTTTAGTGTCACATTACACATGCACCTCAACATAATCATTTCAGCTTGCTCAAGCACGCACCCACACACACACAGACCAACTGTCTATGAACGGCAAGCTTGTAGGGCATTAAGACAGTAATACCAGTAGAATTTTCAGTGCAACACATTTTAATGCCAAAAGAAAAAATAGAAACTCATAAAAACACAAGTTATTAACTTATGTAAAAAAAAAAAAAAAAAGATTTTTTAATATACTGTACTGTACTACTTTATCTATGCTAAAAAAATAAATAAAAGTGGACCATTTACAAATATTCATATAAACCAAGAACATCATTGCTTCCTGGTTGCACATCTCCCTTTTTTTAAAAGTACAGTACTGTATCAATATAGGGGTCCCCGGGTTACAAACAGGTTCCGTGCCTGACGATGTTCGTGCCTGACGATGTTCGGAAGTCGGAACATATGCTATATACTTACCATACTTGTAAATAAAATACTGTAAATTTGAAGATTAACCCTGTTCGTATTGGCGGGCGTTCATAAGTCAGGGACCTCCAGTACAAGTTTTAGGTCATCACCACAAAAGAAGGAATCTAACATTATGAAGAAAAAAGATGAGGTTCAGTGTAAGGGCGGAAACGATCCTCCGGCTGGTTACCGCTGCTAACTCGCTCGTTTGCTGGTGCAGACGACACTTGGGGTAGTTGGACGGAGGTGAGAACGGCAGCGACTATCTCCGCCACCGGCAGATTCAACCCAGCCGCCATACCGTCAGTATCTAGCTACCCTGCTGTCCGTCAAATTCTGGCTGTGATCTCATCATAGGTCCTGGACTCGTGGGCTGTGTTCCCAGACCTTCACTTATCAACTGCTAACTCTCTGGTCATCTACCACTACCGCATACCACGACCATCAGTTCATCACATTCCGTCGGTGCCCCGGTGTTCTCCTGCCTTTTCAAGACGTCGCTGAGTGTGGAGTCGAAGTGGACGTTTCGTTACCCTGAGTGTGCATCACCGTGTTCCAGAACCTTCCCCCAGGGCCACTGCCGTAGGAAAATATTTGTTCATGGTTTGATTCTATAATTGTTTGATTCTATTAATTGCTGACTCCCCTGTATTGTTCGATTCTATCAATTGTTGACTCCATTTAATTGTTTGAATCCATTAATTGCTGACTCCCATTATTTGTTTGATTCCTTTAAGTGTTTGCTTCCTTTAATTGTTTGACTCCCGTAATTATTTGATGTTTGTTGAGTGGTGTCAGAGTTTTGTGTTATATTTTTATAGTAAAGAGATGCCAATCTCAAACGGTTGTTTGTTATTCCTCGGAAAACCATGGTCCTTGACTTTCCTTTATTAAGATCCTGATTAGCCTGGTAAGGGATTTCTATCCCTAAGTCCCAGGCCTTTACAAGTGGCGACCTTGCCAGGATTATCTCTGACCTTTGGTTTCTGAGGTTTAACATTCGTTCCGGTGTTGTTGTAAGTCGCCGTGAGCGCGCCACCTTGCTGTCTGTGGCCCGGAAGCAAGTGTTGTTCAGTGGTTATCCCTTCCTTCTGTGTGCTAATTTTGTTGCTCTCCCTTGTACGTGGGGAAGTTAATTAGTGTTGGTTGGGGTGCACTGTGGATGCTGTCATAGCATTTTTGTTGTTGTTTCACCTGGTGCGGTTTCGTTACCCTGAGGTGATTCAGCTGGGCTGGGTGCGGAACGAGGTTCCCTCCAGTCGGATCAAATCATTTATTGGTCTGATTGAGCCACTAGGTGAGTTACCTTTGGCTATTTGCGGGGTAAGTTGTTTGTTTTTTCTCTTTGTTCTTGGCCTTTCGGATCATTATGTCTGCTTTTGAGGTGTGGAAAGATCAAGCGGTGGCCCTGGGTCTGACAGGTAATGACATTGGTCAGTATGTGGTCACCCAACAGAATGCCGAGAGAGAGGAACGTCAGAGAGCGAGAGAGGAACGTCAGAAAGAGAGAGAGGTGGAGGAACGCCAGAGAGTTGGAGGAACGCCAGAGAGAAAGAGAGTTGGAGGAACGTCAGAAAGAGAAAGAAAGAGAGTTCGAATTAGCTAAGTTGCAGGCAGAAAAGGACCTAGAACTGGCTAGGATTAATGCTTCAAGTAGACCAGCATCCTCTGGCCATATACAAGACAATGTGGTAAAACCCAGCTTGCCTGTGTACCGTGAAGGAGAAGACATCGCCTCCTACCTTGTTAGGTTTGAGAGGGTAGCTGAGCTGCTTGGTGTAGCCCCAGATAGCTATGCTGTAAGGTTGGGTAGCCTACTGAGTGGTAAGCCGGTAGAAATTTACACGTCCCTGTCTGCCGACATCACCCGAGATTACTTCTTGTTGAAGCAAGCTCTCTTGCGAGGATTTTGCAAGACTTCTGACGGTTATCGTGCTGATTTCCGTAGAACGAAGATTAGAGCGGGAGAAACGTACCAGCAGTTTTCGATTCACCTGGGTCGTTTATTTCAACAATGGCTGGAGACATCAGGGGTTGAAGAAACCTTTGAGTGTCTCTCTAACTTCATGATATTAGATCAGTTTTTGTCTTCTCTACCTCCAGACTTGAGAATTTTCATCAAAGAACACCAGCCAGCGACGCTTGGAGAAGCTGTGCATCTTGCCGACAACTGGGCGTCTGCTCGCAACGCCTACCCCAAGTCTTCCCCTCCTGTAGTGAAGATTGCGAAGCCTCCGACTTCCAAGGAACCTTCCCCAGGAGTAGAGGGGAAAAGCTCACCAGCCGTGCGGTGCCACAACTGCGGAGAAATGGGGCACATTCGTTCTCGGTGTCCCAAGAATCCACGCGCCTTCAAGTCTACGGGCATTCATCCGCCCAGCTTCGAGGTCGGGTTCTGTTTCGAAGACCGAAGCTGTCCCAGCTATTGTGTCAGCGGAACTATAAATGGGTCATGGGCATCTACGATCATCAGGGACACCGGTTGCTCATGTATTGTTGTCTCTGAGGAAGCCCTGCCTGATGCTGATCTCTCCAGCTGCTCGAAGGTTAGTGTCACCGATTATTTGGGTCGCGTTGACCAGTTCCCTGTTGTTAGGTGCTACCTGCGTTGCCCCTATTTTACTGGTTGGTCTAATGTGGTAAGAGCTCCCATTAAATTTGCCAGTGTTCTCATTGGTAATGTTCCCGGTGTTCGTGACCCTAACGACCCGGAACCTTTAAAACTCTCCTCACCACCAGTCTCCTCAGCGCTAGACTCTTTGCCACCTGCTGACGTCGCCTCGCCACCCTCGCATGCCACCTCCCCTCCAGCAAAGATCCTACCTGTGGAGACACGGTCGGCGAAGGTGAAGCGCCTGCATCCCCTGGTTCTGCCGAAATTGCAGCCGCTGACTGTGACTCCCAAGGAATTTGCCAAGCTTCAAGACTCGTGTACCACTCTGAAGCGGGTAAGGGAGAAGGTAACTTCCGGGGAGGAGGATCAGGCTAGAGATGGGTCTGTATTCAAGTTCGCTCATGTTAACGGTCTGTTACTTCGATCGTGTGTGTCATCCAAGCAACCAGCCAAAGTAGGTCAGTTTTTCCTTGTTGTTCCGGCTGATTGTCGTAACATCATTCTCTCTGTAGCTCACGAGAGCCCCCTAGCAGGGCACTTCTCTCATAGAAAGACATATATGAAGATTTCTGATCAATTTTACTGGCCAGGAATGGGAGCGGATATTAGGGCCTTTTGTAGGAGTTGTGATCGGTGTCAGCGTATGTCCGCCAAAGGTAGAGTCCGTCCTGTTCCTCTTAAACCCTTACCCATTATTACTGAACCATTTTCTCGGGTTGCCATAGATTTGGTTGGACCACTTTCACCCCCTTCCTCTGCGGGGCACAGGTATGTACTCACGTTAATTGATTTCGCCACCGGGTTTCCAGAAGCCTTGCCCTTGAAGGAAATTGATTCTATTTCTGTGGCCGAAGCATTGCTTGTGATCTTCTCTCGCGTAGGCATACCACGGGAAATTCTGTCCGATAGGGGGACTCAGTTTACCTCTCAGTTGATGGCGGAGCTTCACAAGTTGCTGGGAGTTAAGCCTTTATTTACCACCCCTTTTCACCCTAGTGGTAATGGACGAATTGAGAGAATGCATGGGCCCCTGAAAGCGTCGCTGCGGAAATTGTGTGCCGACAAACCCAGGGAGTGGCACCGGTATCTTGTCCCCACTTTATTTGCGCTGAGAGAAATTCCTAGCGACCGGACCGGGTTCTCGGCGTTCGAGTTATTATACGGCCGAGCCGTGAGAGGCCCGCTCTCGGTGTTAAGGGATCTGTGGGAGGACACCAGTATAGAAGACGACGAGCGGACTCACTACCAGTATGTCCTTGAATTACGGGACAAACTTTGACAGTGTGCCAAGATCGCCGCGCAGAATGCTGACATTAGTAACACCAAATATAAGGCCTATTTCGACGTCAAATCACAAGATCGTCAATTTATTCCGGGGGATGAAGTGTTAGTGCTCTTGCCTGATAAGAAGAGCAAGTTGCTTGTTTCCTGGAATGGGCCTTACAAAGTCCTAGAGAAGCGGAGTAGGGTAAATTACGTCATTGACGAACCAAAGGGGCCTAAGTTATATCATGCTAATTTATTAAAGAAATACCATCGCAGGGCCCACCTTAACTTTGCTCATGTCCTAGATAACGATTCTAAGCTAGAGTCAGTCGAGGCACTACCCTGCGAGGAGTCGGGAATAATTCCGGCACCAGACTCGGATGATCTCGGTTGCCAGCTACCGATAACACCAGATGGCATAGTAGAATCCCCTTCGACTGACGATGGGCCCGCACTTAAACCTGGATTGGAGAGGAACCAACGTGCTGACATTGAGGACTTGATTACTAACTTTGAGGATGTATTCTCAAACGTCCCGGGATGCACATCCACTGTACACCATGACATCCTCCTCACAACCACTCAGCGTGTGCAGGCCAAAGTTTATCCTGTCCCTATTCATCTCCAGAGTTATTTTGAAGAAGAGGTCGACCGTCTACTTGAGCAGGGAATCATCCAATTGTCGTCGTCCCCTCACTGCTCTCCGGTGGTTATGGTGCGTAAGCAGGATGGTACTTTTAGGATGGCCATTGACTACAGGGCATTAAATGCGGTAACTGTCTTTCATGCCGAGCCCGCCTGTTCTATGGAGGAAGACTTGCACAAGTTCTCAGGGGCGAAGTACTTCTCGGAGTTGGATCTATGTAAAGCTTACTACCAGGTACCCTTAACTGAACGCGCAAAACCACTAACTGCATTTCCTACTCGTAGAGGATTGATGGAATTCTGCCGGCTTCCTTTTGGGCTGGTGACTGCTTGTGCCACGTACATCAGGCTGATGCGCCTCGTCCTTGCCGGTTTGCCTAGAGTTTCTTTTTATTTTGACAACATTTTCATATATTCCTCAGATTGGCAAGAACATCTTGGCGACGTTAAAGCTGTCTTGGAGAGGTTAAGGGAACATACTTTGACGATAAAGCCATCTAAGTGCCGCTTTGGATTTGAGTCTATTCATTATCTTGGATTCGTGCTAGATGGTCGGCATCTTCGTCCCCAACCTGAGAAAATACAAGCCCTTTGTGAGGTGTGTCCTCCTACTACTAAGAAACTCCTCCGTAGTTTTCTTGGTATGATCTCTTTTTATAAAGCTTTCATTCCCCAGGCATCTGAGTATACCGGACCCTTATCTGACCTGCTAAGGAAAGGCCACCGGGAGCCTCTTGTCTGGAACGACGACCTGCTGGCCAGATTTAATCGTCTCAAGAATTCGCTATCCACGCAGCCCATCCTCAAACTGCCTGATCAACACTTAACCTTCGTTCTTAGGACGGACGCCTCCAGTCATGGCCTAGGAGCCGTCCTCCTCCAATATGTTCAGGCATGTCCTCACCCAGTGGCCTATGCCAGTAGGAAGTTACTAGATAGGGAGAGGAGGTACTCCACCATTGAACGTGAGTGTCTAGCCATTCTGTTTGGGGTTTTGAAATTTGATTATTACCTGAGAGGAAAAGAATTTATCCTTGAGGTAGACCACAAACCCTTGTTGTATTTAAATACATTCAAGGGGGCAAATGACAGATTGTTACGGTGGGCTCTAAGTCTGCAGGGGTATAGATTTCGTGTGGTCCACGTCGCCGGAAAGGACAACCTTGGGGCAGACCTTTTGAGCAGATCCACTGTGTAGCATTTGTTGTAAGATGATTATGCTTTGTGTACTAATCTTACGTTTTAATCTACCTTACAGTAGATTTTTGTTGGGGGAGCAGTGTAAGGGCGGAAACGATCCTCCGGCTGGTTACCGCTGCTAACTCGCTCGTTTGCTGGTGCAGACGACACTTGGGGTGGTTGGACGGAGGTGAGAACGGCAGCAACTATCTCCGCCACCGGCAGATTCAACCCAGCCGCCATACCGTCAGTATCTAGCTACCCTGCTGTCCGTCAAATTCTGGCTGTGATCTCATCATAGGTCCTGGACTCGTGGGCTGTGTTCCCAGACCTTCACCTATCAACTGCCAACTCTCTGGTCATCTACCACTACCGCATACCACGACCATCAGTTCATCACATTCCGTCGGTGCCCCGGTGTTCTCCTGCCTTTTCAAGACGTCGCTGAGTGTGGAGTCGAAGTGGACGTTTCGTTACCCTGAGTGTGCATCACCGTGTTCCAGAACCTTCCCCCAGGGCCACTGCCGTAGGAAAATATTTGTTCATGGTTTGATTCTATAATTGTTTGATTCTATTAATTGCTGACTCCCCTGTATTGTTCGATTCTATCAATTGTTGACTCCATTTAATTGTTTGAATCCATTAATTGCTGACTCCCATTATTTGTTTGATTCCTTTAAGTGTTTGCTTCCTTTAATTGTTTGACTCCCGTAATTATTTGATGTTTGTTGAGTGGTGTCAGAATTTTGTGTTATATTTTTATAGTAAAGAGATGCCAATCTCAAACGATTGTTTGTTATTCCTCGGAAAACCATGGTCCTTGACTTTCCTTTATTAAGATCCTGATTAGCCTGGTAAGGGATTTCTATCCCTAAGTCCCAGGCCTTTACATTCAGGAGGAAACTTAACACATCAAATAAAACCCCAGATTCAGCAAATAAATAACTACAGTATCATGGGCTAGGATATCAGATAATAGGGGTATTTGATACTAAACTATTGTACTACAAGATAAGGTATTTACAAAAAAATGCTGATAGGCAAAGAAGTAAAAAAAAATTGCACTGCTTTTCATCTTCAACCCCATTTTATAGACATTTTCCACGCATGTGTGGCTTAACTGTAATTACCTGATGACAAGGGTATACCAGTTTTCATGAGACATACAGGTACGCCTCGACTTACGACCTACTCGACTTATGACCATGCAACCGCCGCAGTCGTATAAAATATTTTTCAAATTACGTATTTTCGAGTCCAGACGTTAGTGATCGAACTATGTACTGACAAAATTTTCGTTTGTAATTCCCTTTAAAGTGGCTGGCAAGTGTAAAAGTGAGAGTTCTCGTGGTGCTGAGAAGAAAAAGACACCCATTTTAGATTTTCTAGGAATTATTTTCGCATTTTCGACCTGTCGTCGGCCCCTAACCCCGTCGTAAGTCGAGGACTGACTGTATTTTAAACATAAATTCAATTTGAAAGAGCTATTCTATAACCTTCAAATCAAATATCAGCATTCTCACTGTATTTAGAAAAAATACTGGCAACATTCCTTCCTATTCATTAACCCATAACAGACAAGTGCTGTCAAAAGACTGAAGCTCACCTTCTGGTGTACTTGCACTTTGTACAAGCAGGCTAAAAATTATACCGGGGTACTTGTCACTATGTCTGGAGAAAATAAACCACTTACAGGTATTTACCGATTTAAGATCATCCGTTTTACGATAATCCACGTTAACATTAATTAGGTTTTAACACTCTCTCACTATATACGTTAGGAAAAATCCACACTAAAAATAGTTATCATTAGGTTAACTCACTGACGCGGAATGTAAACACTGGGGAAGCGCATCTTTCCCTTCACTTATTAAATCCAAATTGGCCAATATGCTCTAATTACTTTCCCATATATCATGCAGCTCCACTTACCTGCGTCCCATCTCATGGCCACCATGCTAACTACTGTACAGTTCAGAGCTTTGTTTCAACATGATCGCATCTGGCCTCACTCGTGTAACGAAAGATATCATTAATAATCGTTGCATAACCTTGTGATTGCTGTGATACTTTGCCATTATTGGTGATTGGAAAACATTATTGTTAAAATTTTGCTGACCGAGGTGATCAGTGTAATGTAACTGTTTCTTTGAAAACATCATTGTTCCATCAACAAGAGTTCCCTAGCCTTGGAGGGGACATGTGATGATGACCAAGCTTGTTATTATTAATGTGGTCAGTGTTGTTAAATTTTTCCTGTATTTATTTAATTATTGAAGGATTATTATTTCTGGATTACATGTCTATATCGGACTGGCCAGGAATGTACCCCAGTGAAACCCATGTTAAAGGGCTCATAGTTTATGTTACGGTTTTCAGGAACACAACCCCCATCGTAAATTGGAAAATACCTATATATTAAGAAATGCTAAGTTATGTACTCTAAAAATTTGGAAAACAATTCCAATGCATTAATAACACTTAACTGAAAATCATTAGTTTATACCATGAAGCATAATAAAATATATACACAGTACTGTATATAGCTAACATTATTCAAAATATTTAGAAAGTGGTGTAGTCCATATCGCACAAGAGGTGCTTTTGTTAAATTTTTTCCGCTTAGGAAAGATTTGGGTGAGATCAGGTGTGGTGAGAAGAATAGTCGGAGGGAAGATCTCCTCAACCACAGGTCCGGAGTATACTTGGTTGATCATAGCAGCTGTGAGCTGAGATCCTGTAAAGGATTAAACAATAAATAACATGTTAGTATTTCCTTTTAATAATACTGTAAACAGAATTGGTACACTGTATATTGACAGTATCACAAGTTGTCACATCTATATTTTTACCAAATTAAATATTTTGATATGACAATACAGTACAGTATTGCATTAAGTTATTAATATCCTATTTACTCAACTCCACTTGTCTATTCTTTAGATGTTAATATTTTTCTTATATTTCTTGGAGTTTGGTGTAATGTCATAACTATCTTTGTTTTTCCCAGTAGAACTTGACTGAGACGGTCCAGTAGTTTTGGAAAATGTGGTATTAAGACCATTTTCCTTGTTATCACTTAAAGTGAATGTATGATTTAGTCCAGTTTCCTTGTTATCAGCTAGTGCAATCTGTAGGAAAATTACAGTGTGAGATATATAATCATAAGATGAATAAAAGCATTACAACATAATAATCAACAAAATACAATAGAGAATGCTGACAAACTAACCTGAGCACTGAAGCTACAGGTTCATGTGGAAAGTGGACATGAAGATGTTACTAAGGAGCTAAGAAATAATAAATTTGAGAAAAGGATTAGAGGAATACTGATGGAATACAGGCATAATAACACATTAAACAGAACTGAGCAAAAGATGATGTTATCTAAAGGAAGTTCTGCATTAATTACCAATTGTTAAATAATGCAGCAAAAGGAAAATAAGTACTTTAGTTTTTACCTTTTTAACTGCTGAGCTTGTCAATTTAGCTTGTAACTCAGCAATGCGCTGTGCTTCAAGCAATTTAAGGTATTCTAACTCCTTTTTCTCACGGGCGATGCGTTCTACCTCAGCAATTTTTCTACAAAAGAAAATTTTTCTGATATACTACAGTTTCTTCAATAACTAATAAAGCAGAATAAATTAATCATGACTTCACTGGTGCAATTAAAAACAAAAACATCAATGGAATTTTTTTTTTTAGATTTTTTTACGTGGGTTAATTAACCTACCTGTCATATTAAATATATACCGTATATATAGTGTACTATATGTATTTGTAGTACAAGCTTAAGTCTCTCATGGTTAAACATATATGGTATTATTGTTAATAATAAGAAGCATCCAATACAATATGTTGTTAAAGATTATCTAAATACAGTAGAAGTCCAAAAATCCGGACTGCTTGGGGATTGGGTCGGTCCAGATTTTCGGATTTTCCGGATTCTCAGGCAGTACTTTTAAAATTCAAATTTAAGGAGGAATAAAGAAGAGATGAACAGATACATTTTGATAGTTTATTCATTAGCAAATATAGCATGCTTCATTTATCAAAATGAGCAGTTTTAAAGAAAAAGCTGTGAATTCTAGAATTTTATTCTTTGCCTTTTTTATATCATAAATTGTAGACTTTACAATGTTGTATGTTTCCATTAGAACAGTATTGCTCACACCACGTTCTATTTTAATTATTTAAAGTTTGTCACCCAATTTCAACGTGTTCTTCTTTCTCTTCACACAACGGAGTTTATCTACTTCAGGAGCCATTATTATGGGCTCTGTAAATGGAAAGAGTAGGACTCAAAATTACATACGTTGTCACAGTTTGATTGCTCGTTTTAAAGTGGCGATCGCTTGTTGTCGCTGTGCAGCTGTGGCGCTCACGCATGCGCACATACACACAAAAGCCAGCTAAAAAAAAAAAAAAAAAAAAGTTTGAGTTTTCGAAAAGTCCGGATTCTCGGGTGGTCCGGATTTCTGGCATCCGGATTTTTGGACTTTTACTGTGCAGTGACCCCTCGGTTAACGAACTCAATTCGTTCCAGAAGGTCGTTCGTTAACCGAAAAGTTCGTTAACCGAAACCATTGTTTCAATGTGTTTTTGGGTAATTGGTTCCCAGCTCACCGAAAATTTCCTAAATTCAACAAAAATGGTAGAAAAGTTCACTTACTTTGAGGTGTGTATGTAGAAGGCTCCTGGATGATGATGATGATGATGATGGGATTTAGAATTGGGGTGGAGGAGAAGGAAGAAAAGAAGGCATTGGGGTGGAAGAGAAGTCACCCCCATGGCGCCATTTCACCCATAAAATTTTAGCTCTCTGGTGTAATTCAAGATTATTTTCTTTAAATCAACACTGCACTGCATTATATATTGTCAATATGTAAAATATATTTCAAAATGACCAATAATTTGCTTGGAAACACAGAAAAAAGCGTTTAGTTGAAGAGTCTCAAGCAAGATGTTACCTCCAGTGAAAACAGAGAGAGACAGTAACTCCTGTTTGCTGTGTTAGGAGGCTGGATGCCGCACATTAAACTAGTCACTTTACCTTCAATTATGTTCAATAATTGTTAAAATGACTAAAAATTGAATATTAAACTTTAAAATTATTGAATAGTATAAACTTCTTGATATTTACTAAAATAATGAGAATTTAAGCCCTAGAACGATTAATGTGTTAGGCGGACTGATACTAAAGCTGGTTGCCGGTCAGTGCAAAACATGTTGAGAGTAGGTTCGTAAGAACCGTTAACGTTTTTCGTTAACTTGAATTGAAAATCATATGGAAAGGCAGTTAGATTAATAAAATTCGTTAACGAGTGTTAGATTTAAGCGAGATCACTGTATATATGTGTATATATATATATATGTGTATATATATGTATATATATATATATGTGTATATATATATATATATATATATATATATATATATATATATATATATATATATATATATATATATATATATATATATATATATATATATATATATTATATATATATATATATATATATATATATATATATATATATATATATATATATATATATATATATATATATATATATATATATATATATATATATTCCAGAAGATGGTTAGTTAACCCGGCGATTAGTTAACTGAGGAAACCATTGTTTCAATGGGTTTTTGGGTAATTGGTTCCAGCTCACCGAAAATTTCCTAAATTCAACAAAAATGGTAGAAAAGTTCACTTACTTTGAGGTGTGTATGTAGAAGGCTCCTGGATGATGATGATGATGATGGGATTTAGAATGGGGGTGGAGGAGAAGGAAGAAGAGAAGGCATTGTGGTGGAAGAGAAGTCACCCCATGGTGCCATTTCACCCATAAAATTTTAGCTCTCTGGTTTAATTCAAGATTATTTTCTTTAAATCAATGCTGCACTGCATTATATATTGTCAATATATAAAATATATTTCAAAATGACCAATAATTTGCTTGGAAACACAGAAAAAAAGCATTTAGTTGAAGAGAGTCTCAAGCAAGATGTTACCTCCAGTGAAAACAGAGAGAGACTGACGCCTGTTTGCTGTGTTAAGAGGCTTGATGCCGCGCATTAAACTAGTCACTTTACCTTCAATTTCGTTCAATAATTGTTAAAATGACTAAAAAATTGAATATTAAACTTTTAAAATTATTGAATAGTATAAACTTCTTGATATTTACAAAAATAGTAAGGAATTTAAGCCCTAGAACCGATTAATGTATTGGCGGACTGATACTAAAGCTGGTTGCCCTGTCAGTGCAAGCGAAAACATGTTGAAGTCGGTTCGTAAGAAGTTCGTTAAGCGAATTTTTTTTCGTTAACCGAATTGAAGATCCTTATGGAAGGCAGTTCGTTAATCGAAATATTAACCGGTGTTAGATTAAGCGAGAATTACACTGTATATGCAAATAAATCACTGTGGGTGCGCGTGATCCAGGTATATGCTGATAACCACAAGGAAAGAAGAAAACACGAAGTTCCCAAGCGCTTTCGTGTAATTCACATCTTCAGGGGTGAGTACAGACTAAGGAGAAGTACAAAACAAGGTATATACAGAGGAGGGTGAGATCAAGTTCACAATGGTCAGGTATTAGATAATGACCCTACTAATCTTCAAAAAGCACCGCAGCAGTCAGTAGTCAGGTCAGAGGGTAAGCTGACCCAACCTTCTCACCTGGTTACAAATCTTTTTAATTACGAAATAATCCAGTTTATACATACCATTACTCAAATTCATGTTGACTGATTCGGTATGTTTAATGAGACTAGATTCTATAATGTTCCTACTGTCAATTGAATTACAAGGTAATATTGAGGAGGCATTATCCCAGTCAATGCAATGCTTATTATCCCTCAAATGAACAAACAGAGAATTGGATTCCTGGCCTGTCCTAACACTATATTTATGTTGGCCTAAGTAAAACATATTACATTCCTTGCAAGGAACCTTATAAATGCAGCCACTTGTATTGTTGGGGGGAGTTCTTGATTAACATTTGTTTAACAGTGCATGAGTTTTTAAATGCCACATTGACATTCCAGGTTTTTAGTTGTAAAAGAATTTGAGAGAAATTTTTGTGAAATGGTAATACTAAGAGATTCTTATGGTCATGGGCGGGCTTGGGATCGGTTCTATAGAAAGATTTCTTAGTAATGTTAAGGCATTTGTCTATGAAAGATCTAGGGTATATATACACACTGTCAGTTCATACTTCATGAAGTATTTTTTAAATACTTATGCGTGTGACCAGAGATTGCTACCACCATGCCACAAGGACAGTGATTTATTTGTGTATATATATGTACTGTATATATACAGGTGCTCCTCGACTTACGACCACCCGGACATACGACCACCGCAGTCATATAAAATATTTTTCAAATTACGTATTTTCAAGTCCCGAAGTTAGTGATCGCGCTGTGTACTGACAAAATTTTCGTTTGTAATTCCCTTTAAAATGGCTGGCAAGCGTAAAAGTGAGAGTTCTCATGGTGCTGAGAAGAAAAAGAGACACCCATTTTAGATTTATTATGTATTATTTTCACCTTTTCGACTTATGACCTGGTCGTCAGTCCGGAACCCCGTTGTAAGTCGAGGAGAGACTGTATATATATAAATACAGTATATACAAATATATCACTGTAGGTGCAAGTAATCAATGTATATGCTGATAACCACATATGAACAAAGAAAATACTAAGTTCTCTAGCGCTTTTGTGTAATTCAAATCTTCAGGGGTGAGTACAGACCAAGGAGTAGTCACTAGCAAGGCTAATAAATACAGTAAAGGAGTGTGAGATCAAGTCCCTGCCATATTCAAGTCATTAGTAGTGACAATATTTTCACCTGGTTACAAATCTTCTTAATGACAAAATTATCCAATTTGCTCATGCCATTCCTCAAATTCATGTTGACAAATTCAAAATGTTTAATGAGACTAGACTATAATGTTCCTACTGACGATTGAATTACAAGGTAATACTGAGAAGGCATTACAATATGAGGTTTTCAAATACAGTACAGTATAATAAATGTATTTGCATTACCGGTTCCTTTAAAATTGTATTTGTCATTCAAATACAATTCGTGCAGCTGCAACAGCATAATAGGAAGTCAAACACACACACACACATATGTTACTTTTATGTTATTTGTCAATCAGGTGATGCATTCTCCAATTATGTACCTGAGGAACAGTGGCCAGTACGACCTGTGGATGACGAGGACAACCACAATGACCCCAACTCCGAGTTTTCTTTGTCTAATTAAGGAAAGCACTACTGATTCCAAAACTTAAAATCCTAAAAATAGCTGGATAACGGAAACGATAACTTTACCTAGGTTAGGTTAAGTTTTGTTAGGCTAAATGTGATTAGCGGTAGAAATGAAGGACAGATGCATTCAAAACATAAAAAAACAACAGAAAAACTTAATTTCAACTTCAAACAACTTAGAGAAAATAAGACGATTTTCCTCTTTTTTGCTATTTTCTCTTAAAAGTATTCATGAGCGGAAGAAATGGCATAAAAAAGGAGTCTTAGAATTGTCTAAACTACGGATTCCAAAACTTAAAATCCTACAAATCGCTGGATGACCAAAACGAGATTGTTACGGTAAATGACTTGAATATACCAGGGGGATGGAGCCCTCCCAGGTCAGGCCACCACTAACTAATAGCAACGCTCAGTTGGTCTGTGAAGCGATGTAAACTATCTATCAGCATATAGAACAAGTAGTTGAGATCATACTGGGTTGGTAAACAAAGTCGTGAGCTCGTCATGTTCAAAGCTTTTGAGCCTTTATGGTCTCCATCTCCTCATATGACACACCATACCTAAGGCTACAAAATTTACTAAATAATAAACATATTCTATACGTGATACAAACAACTTCTCATAAACGCGTCAATGGTCAAATATTAAAATAAACTTGCGTTCCCTACGGAGTCGGAGTCAGAAGTTAACACAAGTTATTTAAATGTCTCACCTCTTACGTCGCAAAGACTTTTCAGTGTTGCTGTAACAACGGAAATGATCCTAGAGTGGTTTTGTACAGGTTCACCTCGAAACAGAGGCAACAACAGAAAGATAAATAAACGTGGTTGAACACAATGTAATTCCCTCAGTTAGTGGCAGTTGAAAGTGGTACCAGTGAAGGGTCAGCTCGGCCAGCCAGGTGACAAACGTCGGCCTAGAAGCGTAACACCAAAAAATGCCTTTCTTTTTTCCTATGTAAATTAATTAAATGATAATGGGCATTAAATTACATATAATAAGAAAAATATATATATTAACCTTGAGTTGTAATTGACTTTTTTTTTAAATAACTACCTTTAAACTGTAATTGTTACCCCTTACAAGTTTGCTGTCCTGTAAATTCGTTTGTTTACAAAATAATAATCAGCTGTAAAACAATTTAAATGTATTTTGAGGAAATGAGTAAAATTTCATTCTTTGGAAACACATTTTTACCATCCTTTTGCCTTCTTTACAAATAAGATATGTTTTTTTTTAGCACTCCTAACACCTTCAATAAGGATAGTTTATTTACCTTAAGTTATAATGGAACTCTTACAAGTTGAATGGCAGAGCTTATTGAGTTTTAGATTTACTCGGATATTGTCTTTGAGGGATAACATCATCAACAATTGATTCAGAAGCATAATAACCAACGGAAATGTAACACTAGTTTCTCCAGGTGGTCTAGTCCTCCTTTAACTGCCCAAGCTCACGCTGAGCCCCTGAAGATCCTGTTCTGTAAATTTCTGGATGAGCAAAAGGTCCCCAGTGATTGGAAATGGCTTATGTTAGTCCTACCTTCAAGAATAACTATAGACCAGTGATCCTGACCAGCATAATATGTAAAGTACCTGAGGGCATTATAAGAGATGCTATGATGGAACATCTACTACGAAACAACCTTGT
>NW_024731867.1:0-9426 GCF_018991925.1 Homarus americanus
GGGGACTTTGTTATACTCGATCAGGGGCCTTTGTTATACTTGAGCAGGGGCCTTTGTTATTCTCGATCAGTGGACTTTGTTATACTCGATCAGGGAACTTTGTTATACTCGATGAGGGGGCTTTGTTATACTCGTTCAGGCGCCGTTGTTATATTCGATCTGGGGCCTTTGTTATACTCGACCAGGGGACTTTGTTATACTCGATGAGGGCCTTTGTTAAACTCGATCAGGGGCCTTTGTTATACTCGAACAGGAGACTTTGTTATACTCGATTAGGGGACTTTGTTATACGCGATCAGGGGGCTTTGTTTTACTCGATTAGGAAACTTTGTTATACTCGATCAGGATCCTTTGTTATAATCGTTCAGGGGACTTTGTTATCCTCGATTAGAGGCCATTTTTATACTCGATCAGGGGACCTTGTTATACTCGAATAGGGGACTTTGTTATAATCGTTCAGGCGACTTTGTTATACTCGATCAGGGGACTTTGTTATACTCGATCAGGGGACTTTGTTATACTCGACCAGGGGAGTTTGTTGTACTCGATTAGGGGCCTTTGTTAAACTCGATCAGGGGCTTTTGTTATACTCAATAAGGGGACTTTGTTATACTCGATCAGGGGACTTCGTTATACTCGATCAGGGGGCTTTGCTATACTCGATTAGGGTACCTTGTTATTCTCGATCATTGGACTTTTTTATACTCGATCAGGGGACTTTGTTATAATCGTTCAGGCGACTTTTTTATACTCGATCAGGGGACTTTGTTATACTCGATGAGGGGCATTTGTTATACTCGATCAGAGGCCTCGTTATACTCGATCAGGGGACTTTGTTATACTCGATCAGGAGAATTTGTTATACTCGATCAGGGGACTTTGTTATACTCGATCAAGGACTTTGTTATCCTCGATCAGGGGACTTTGTTATTCTCGATGAGGGGGCTTTGTTATACTCGATCAGGGGACTTTGTTATACTCGATGAGGGACATTGTTAAACTCGATTAGGGGCCATTTTTATACTCGATCAGGGGACTTTGTTATATTCGAATAGGGGACTTTGTTATAATCGTTCAAGCGACTTTGTTATACTTGATCAGGGGACTTTGTTATACTCGATCAGGGGACTTTGTTATACTCGTCCAGAGGAGTTTGTTATACTCGATCAGGGGACTTTGTTATACTCAATGACGGGACTTTCTTATACTCGATCAGGGGACTTTGTTGTAGTGGAAGGGGGACTTTCTTATTCTCGATTATGGGACTTTGTTATACTCGATCAGGGGCCTTTGTTATACTCGATTAGGGGACTTTGTTATACTCGACCAAGGGACTTTGTTATACTCGATAAGGGGCCTTTGTTATACTCGATTAGGGGCCTTTGTTAAACTCGATCAGGGGCTTTTGTTATACTCAATCAGGGGACTTTGTTATACTCGATCAGGGGACTTTGTTATACTCGATCAGGGGGCTTTGCTATACTCTCGATTAGGGTACTTTGTTATTCTCAGATCATTGACTTTTTATACTGGATCAGGGACTTTGTTTACCTGGATCAGGGACTTTTTTTATACTCGATCAGGGGACTTTTGTTATACCCGATGAGGGCCTTTTGTTATACTCTCGATCAGAGGCCCGCTATACTCTCGATCAGGGACTTTTTGTTATACTCGATCAGAGACTTTGTTATACTCGCTGACGCGGGATTCTTTGTTATACCGATCAAGGACTTTTGTTATCCCTGGACTTGTTATACTCGATGAGGGGGGCTTTGTTATACTCGATCAGAGGATTCCGTTATACTCGATGAGGGACATTGTTAAACCTGGATTAGGGGCCATTTTTACCGATCAGGGGATTCTTGTTATACTCGAATAGGGGACTTTGTTATTCTCGATGAGGGGGCTTTGTTATACTCGATCAGGGGACTTTGTTTTACTGGATGAGGGGACTTTGCTATACTCGATTAGGGGTTATTTTTATACTCGATCAGGGGACTTTGTTATACTCGAATAGGAGACTTTGTTATAATCGTTCAGGCGACTTTGTTATGCTCGATCAGGGGACTTTGTTATACTCGATCAGGGGGCTTTGTTTTACTCGATCAGGAAACTTTGTTATACTCGATCAGGGGACTTTGTTATACTCTATGAGGAGGCTTTGTTATACTCGATCAGGGGGCTTTTTTATAAGAGGCTTTGTTATACTCGATGAGGGGGCTTTTTTATACTTGATGAGGGGCCTTTGTTATAATCGTTCAGGGTCCTTTGTTATACTCGATCAGGGGACTTTGTTATACTCGACCAGGGGTCTTTGTTATACTCGATCAGGGGCCTTTGTTATACTTGATCAGGGGACTTTTTTATTCTCGATCAGTGGACTTTGTTATACTCGATCAGGGAACTTTGTTATACTCGATGAGGGGGCTTTGTTATACTCGTTCAGGCGCCTTTGTTATATTCTCCGGATCAGGGCCTTTTGTTATACCTTCCGACCAGGACTTACAGCCTGATGAGGGCCTCGTTAAACTCGATTGTGGGCCTTTGTTATAATTCGTAGGAGACTTTGTTATTATACCTGATTAGGGACTTTGTTATACTCGATCAGGGGCTTTGTTTTACTCGATCAGGAAACTTGTTATACTCGATCAGGGTCCTTTGTTATAATCGTTCAGGGGACTTTGTTATACTCGATTAGGGGCCATTTTTATACTCGATCAGGGGACTTTGTTATACTCGAATAGGGGACTTTGTTATAATCGTTCAGTCGACTTTGTTATACTCGATCAGGGGACTTTGTTATACTCGATCAGGAGACTTTGTTATACTCGACCAGGGGAGTTTGTTGTACTCGATTAGGGGCCTTTGTTAAACTCGACGACTTTGTTATACTCTTTTCGGATCAGGGGACTTTTGTTAGCACCTGATCAGGGACTTTTGTTATATTCGATGAGGACTTTGTTATTCTCGATGAGGGGGCTTTGTTATACTCGATCAGGGGACTTTGTTATACTGGATGAGGGGACTTTGTTATACTCGATTAGGGGTCATTTTTATACTCGATCAGGGGACTTTGTAATACTCGAATAGGGGACTTTGTTATAATCGTTCAGGCGACTTTGTTATACTCGATCAGGGGACTTTGTTATACTCGATCAGGTTTCTTAGTTATACTCGATCAGGGGACTTTGTTATACTCGATCAGGGGACTTTGTTATTCTCGATCAGGGGGACTTTGTTATACTCGATCAGGGGAGTTTGTTGTACTCGATTAGGGGCCTTTGTTAAACTCGATCAGGGGCTTTTGTTATACTCAATCAGGAGACTTTGTTATACTCGATCAGGGGACTTTGTTATTCTCGATCAGGGGGCTTTGCTATACTCGATTAGGGTACTTTGTTATTCTCGATCATTGGACTTTTTCATACTCGATCAGGGAATTTGTTATACTCGATCAGGGGACTTTTTTATACTCGATCAGGGGACTTTGTTATACTCGATGAGGGGCCTTTGTTATACTCAAACAGAGGCCTCGTTATACTCGATCAGGGGACTTTGTTATACTCGATCAGGAGACTTTGTTATACTCGATCAGGGGACTTTGTTATACTCGATCAAGGACTTTGTTATCCTCGATCCGGGGACTTTGTTATACTCGATGAGGGGCTTTGTTATACTCGATCAAGGACTTTGTTATCCTCGATCAGGGGACTTTGTTATACTCGATGAGGGGGCTTTGTTATACTCGATCAGGGGACTTTGTTATACTCGATGAGGGGACATTGTTATACTCGATTAGGGGCCATTTTTATACTCGATCAGGGGACTTTGTTATACTCGAATAGGGGACTTTGTTATAATCGTTCAAGCGACTTTGTTATACTCGATCAGGGGACTTTGTTATACTCGATCAGGGGACTTTGTTATACTCGTAAAGGGGAGTTTGTTATACTCGATCAGGGGACTTTGTTAAACTCGATGAGGGGACTTTCTTATACTCGATCAGGGGACTTTGTTATATTGGAAGGGGGGACTTTCTTATTCTCGATAATGGGACTTTGTTATACTCGATCAGGGGCCATTGTTATACTCGATTAGGGGACTTTATTATACTCGACCAGGGGACTTTGTTATACTCGATCAGGGGCCTTTGTTATACTTGAGCAGGGGCCTTTGTTTTACTCGATCAGGGGACTTTATTATGCTCGACCAGGGGTCTTTGTTATACCCGATTAGGGGCCTTTGTTATACTTGATCAGGGGACTTTGTTATTTTCGATCAGTGGACTTTGTTATACTCGATCAGGGAACTTTGTTATACTCGATGAGGGGGCTTTGTTATACTCGTTCAGGCGCCTTTGTTATATTCGATCTGGGGCCTTTGTTATACTCGACCAGGGGACTTTGTTATACTCGATGAGGGGCCTTTGTTAAACTCGATCAGGGGCCTTTCTTATACTCGAACAGGAGACTTTGGTATTCTCGATTAGGGGACTTTGTTATACTCGATCAGGGGGCTTTGTTTTACTCGATCAGGAAACTTTGTTATACTCGATCAGGGTCCTTTGTTATAATCGTTCAGGGGACTTTGTTATCCTCGATTAGGGGCCATTTTTATACTCGATCAGGGGACCTTGTTATACTCGAATAGGGGACTTTGTTATAATCGTTCAGGCGACTTTGTTATACTCGATCAAGGGTTTTGTTATACTCGATCATAGGACTTTGTTATACTCGACCGAGGGACTTTGTTATACTCGACGGGGGAGTTTTGTACTCGATTAGGGGCCTTTGTTAAACTCGATCAGGGGCTTTTGTTATACTCAATCAGGGGACTTTGTTATACTCGATCAGGGGACTTTGTTATACTCGATCAGGGGGCTTTCCTATACTCGATTAGGGTACCTTGTTATTCTCGATCATTGGACTTTTATATACTCGATCAGGGGACTTTGTTATAATCGTTCAGGCGACTTTGTTATAATCGTTCAGGGGACTTTGTTATACTCGATCAGGGGACTTTGTTATACTCGATCAGGGGACTTTGTTTTACTCGACCAGGGGAGTTTGTTGTACTCGATTAGGGGCCTTTGTTAAACTCGATCAGGGGCTTTTGTTATACTCATTCAGGGGACTTTGTTACACTTGATCAGGGGATTTTGTTATAGTCGATGAGGGGGCTTTGTTATACTTGATCAGGGGCCTTTGTTATATTCGTTCAGGGGACTTTGTTATACTCGATCAGGGGACTTTGTTTTACTCGATCAGGGGACTTTGTTATACTCGACAAGGGGAGTTTGTTATACTCGAACAGGGAACTTTGTTATACTCAATGAGGGGCCTTTGTTAAACGCGATGAGGGGCCTTTGTTATACTCAACCATAGGACTTTGTTATACTCGATCATGGGCCTCTGTTAAACTCGATCAGGGGCCTTTGTTATACCTGATCAAGGGACTTTGTTATTCTCGATCAGGGGACTTTGTTATACTCGATGAGGGGGCTTTGTTATACTCGATCAGGGAACCTTGTTATAATCGATCAGGGGCCTTTGTTATAATCGTTCAGGGGACTTTGTTATACTCGATCAGGGACTTTGTTATACTCGATCAGGGGACTTTGTGCCTACCGACCAGGGGGAGTTTGTTTGGCACTCGATTAGGGGCCTTTGATGTAAACGTCAGGGCTTTATTTATGCTCCAATCAGAGGACTTTGTTATACTCGATCGGGGGACTGTATACTCGATCAGGGGGCTTTCTTTATACTCAGTTAAGTGCCGCATTTATTCTCGATCATTGGACTTTTCTCTCGATCAGGGGACTTTATTATAATCAATTCAGGCGACTTTATTTATAATCGTTCAGGGACTTTGTTATACTCGATGAGGACTTTTGTTATACTCGATGGGGACTTTCTTGCTCCTCGACCAGAATTTGTTGTACTCGATTAGGGGCCTTTGTTAAGCTCGATCAGGGGCTTTTGTTATACTCCAATCAGGGGACTTTGTTATACTCGATCAGGGGACTTTGTTATACTCGATCAGGGGGCTTTGCTATACTCGATTATGGTATCTTGTTATTCTCGATCATTGGACTTTTTTATACTTGATCATGGGACTTTGTTATACTCGATCAGGGGACTTTTTTATACTCGATCAGGGGACTTTGTTATACTCGATTAGGGGACTTTGTTATACTCGATGAGAGGCCTCGTTATACTCGATCAGGGGACTTTGTTATACTCGATCAAGGACTTTGTTATCCTCGATCAGGGGACTTTGTTATACTCGATGAGGGGGCTTTGTTATACTCGATCAGGGGATTTTGTTATACTCGAATAGGGGACTTTGTTATAATCGTTCAAGCGACTTTGTTGTACTCGATCAGGGGACTTTGTTATACTCGATCAGGGGACTTTGTTATACTCGTCCAGGGGAGTTTGTTATACTCGATCAGGAGACTGTTATACTCGATGAGGCCTTTGTTAAACTCGATCAAAGGACCTTTGTTATCTCGATCAGGGGACTTTGGTATACTCGATTAGGGAGACTTTGTTATACTTTCGATCCAAGAAACACAAACCTCGATCAGGAAACCTTTGGGCACTCCGTCCAGGGGCGCTGTTATAATCGTTCAGGGGGTTTTGGTATACTCGATCAGGGGACTTTGTTATGTCCGCCGATCAGGGGTCTTTGTTATACTCGATCAGGGGGCTTTGTTTTACTCGATCAGGAAACTTTGTTATACTCGATCAGGGGCCTTTGTTATACCCGATTAGGGGACTTTGTTATACTCGAACAGGGGACTTTGTTATACTCGTTCAGGGGACTTTGTTAAACTTGATCAGGGGACTTTGTTATACTCGATGAGGGTGCTTTGTTATACTCGATCAGGGGGCTTTGTAATACTTGATCAGGGGCCTTTGTTATACTCGATCAGGGGACTTTGTTATACTCGATCAGGGGACTTTGTTATACTCGATCAGGGGACTTTGTTATACTCGATGAAGAGCCTTTGTTATACTCGATGAGGGGACTTTGTTATACTCGATCAGGGGACATTGTTATATTCGATGAGAGGACATTGTTATACTCGATGATGGGACTGTGTTATACTCGTTCAGGGGACTTTGTTATACTCGGTCAGAGGACTTTGTTATACTCGAATAGGGGCCTTTGTTAAACTCGATCAAAGGCCTTTGTTATTCTCGATGAGGGGCCTTTGTTTAACTCGATTAGGGGCCTTTGTTCTACTCATTCAGGGGACTTTGTTACACTTGATCAGGGGATTTTGTTATAGTCGATGAGGGGCCTTTGTTATACTCGATCAGGGCGCTTTGTTATACTTGATCAGGGGCCTTTGTTATATTCGTTCAGGGGACTTTGTTATACTCGATCAGGGGACTTTGTTATACTCGATCAGGGGACTTGGTTATACTCGACCAGGGGAGTTTGCTATACTCCACCAGGAACATTATACTCGATGAGGCCTTTGTTAAAGCTTCGATGTGGGGCCTTTGTTATCACTCGACCAGGGGACTTTGTTATATCTCGATCGCGGGCTCTGTTTAAAATCGATCAGGGCCTTTGTTATACTCGATCAGGGGACTTTGTTATTCTCGATCAAGGGTCTTTGTTATTCTCGATGAAGGGGCTTTGTTATACTCGATCAGGGAACCTTGTTATACTCGATCAGGGGCCTTTGTTTTAATCCTTCAGGGGACTTTGTTATACTCGATCAGGGGACTTTGTTATACTCGATCAGGGGACTTTGTTATACTCGACCAGGGGAGTTTTTTGTACTCGATTAGGGGCCTTTGTTAAACTCGATCAGTGGCTTTTGTTATACTCAATCAGGGGACTTTGTTATACTCGATCAGGGGACTTTGTTATACTCGATAAGGGGGCTTTGCTATACTCGATTAGGGTACTTTGTTATTCTCGATCATTGGACTTTTTATCCTCGATCAGGGGACTTTGTTATACTCGATCGGGGACTTTGTTATACTCAATCAGGGACTTTGTTTATACTCGATGAAGGGCCTTTGTTATACTCGATCAGGAAGACGCTACGTTACCTCGATCAGGGGACTTTGTTATACTCGATCAGGAGACTTTGTTATACTCGATCAGGAATTTGTTATACTCGATCAGGACTTTGTTATCCTCGATCAGGGACTTTGTTATACTCGATGAGGGGCTTTGTTATACTCGATCGAGGAACTTTCGGTATACTCGATGAGGGACATTATTGTTATACTCGATTAGGGCCATTTTATACTCGATCAGGGACTTTTGTATAATCGTTGACTTTTGTTATATACTCGATCAGGGACTTTGTTATATACTTTCGATAGGGACTTTCTGTTATCCCTCGTCCAGGGGAGTTTGTTATACTCGATCAGGGGACTTTGTTATACTCGTCCAGGGGAGTTTGTTATACTCGATCAGGGGACTTTGTTATACTCGATGAGGGGACTTTGTTATACTCGATCAGGGGACTTTGTTATATTGGAAGGGGGGACTTTGTTATTCTCGATTATGGGACTTTGTTATACTCGATCAGGGGCCTTTGTTATACTCGATTAGGGGACTTTGTTATACTCGACCAGGGGACTTTGTTATACTCGATCAGGGGCCTTTGTTATACTCGAGCAGGTGCCTTTGTTTTACTTGATCAGGGGACTTTGTTATACTCGACCAGGGGTCTTTGTTATACTCGATCAGGGGCCTTTGTTATTCTCGATCAGGGGGACTTTGTTATACTCGATCGGTGGACTTTGTTATACTCGATCAGGGAACTTTGTTATACTCGTAGAGGGGGCTTTGTTATACTCGTTGAGGCGCCTTTGTTATATACTCGACCAGGGACTTTGTTATACCGATCAGGGCCTTTGTTATACTTTCGAGCAGGGCCTTTGTTTTATGATCAGGGTCATTTATTATAATCGTTCAAGGGGGACTTTTTCGTTACTTTCGATTAGGAATGTTTTTATACTCAGTCAGAGGACTTTGTTATATACTCGAATAGGGACTTTGTTATAATCGTTCAGGCGACTTTGTTATACTCGATCAGGAGACTTTGTTATACTCGATCAGGGGACTTTGTTATACTCGACCAGGGGAGTTTGTTATACTCGTTCAGGGGACTTTGTTATATTCGATCAGGGGACTTTGTTATACTCGATCAGGGGACTTTGTTATACTCGATCAGGGGACTTTGTTATATTCGATGAGGGGACTTTGTTATTCTCGATGAGGAGGCTTTGTTATACTCGATCAGGGGACTTTGTTATACTGGATGAGGGGACTTTGTTATACTCGGTTAGGGGTCATTTTTATACTCGATCAGGGGACTTTGTTATACTCGAATAGGGGACTTTGTTATAATCGTTCAGGCGACTTTGTTATACTCGATCAGGGGACTTT
>NW_024731868.1:0-7884 GCF_018991925.1 Homarus americanus
AAAACGTTGCTCTGATCACCTAAGCGGCACGGGTGGTCCCCATTAGAGGTTCACGGCGCCATAAGCTCGTTGAACAGGCTTTGTGTGAAATATAGCAGAGTCTAGGACTGCTTTTATTATCCTGTGGCCCAGAGGTAGCGTTCCCCCGTCACAATTATAAGATCGTGGGTTTAAATCCTGGTGGGATGAGGTGTTGATTATATGTAGAAGTCCGCGTGCTTTATTGGGCTAATGAAATATATATGGATCCTCGTGTTTCGAAGCCGCATTTGGTAAAACGTTGCTCTGATCACCTAAGCGGCATGGGTGGTCCCCATGAGAGGTTCACGGTGCCATAAGCTCGTTGAACAGGCTTTGTGTGAAATATAGCAGAGTCTAGGACTGCTTTTACTGTCCTGGTGGACAGAGGTAGCGTTCCCCGGTCACAGTTATAAGATCGTGGCTTTAAATCCTGGTGGGGTGAGGCGTTGATTATATGTAGAAGTCCGCGTGCTTTACAGGGCTAATGAAATATATATGGATCCTCGTATTTCCAAGCTGGATTTGGTAAAACGTTGCTCTGATCACCTAAGCGGCACGGTGGACCCATTAGAGGTTCATGGCGCCATAAGGTCGTTGAACAGGCTTTGTGTGAAATATAGTAGAATCTAGGACTGCTTTTATTGTCCTGGTGGCCCAGAGGTAGCGTTCCCCGGTCACAATTATAAGATCGTGGGTTCAAATCCTGGTGGGGTGAGGTGTTGATTATATGTAGAAGTCTGCCAACTTTATTGGGCTAATGAAATATATATGGATCTTTGTGTTTCGAAGCCGCATTTGGTAAAACGTTGCTCTGGTCACCTAAGCGGCACGGGTGGTCCCATTATAGTGGTTCACAGCGCCATAAGCCTGCTCTTAACAGGCTTTGTGTGAAATATAACAGAGTCTAGACCGTTTATAGTGTCCTGGTTGCCCAGAGGTAGCGTTCCCCGGTCACAATTATAAGATCGCGGGTTCAAATCCTGGTAGGTTTAGGTGTTGATTATATGTAGAAGTCCGCGTGCTTTATTGGGCTAATGAAATATATATGGACCCTCGTGTTTTGAAACCGCATTTGGTAAAACGTTGCTTTGATCACCTAAGCGGCACGGGTGGTCCCCATTAGAGGTTCACGGCGACATAAGCTCGCTGAACAGGCTTTGTGTGAAATATAGCAGAGTCTAGGACTGCTTTTATTTTCCTGGAGGCCCAGAGGTAGTTCCCCGGTCACAATTAGGAAGATCGTGGGTCTGAATCCTGGTGGGTGAGGTGTTGATTATGTAGTCCGCTGCGGCTTTATTGGGCCACGAAATAGGCGATCCCCTGGTGGTTTCGGGTCAAAGACGGTAAACGTTGCTCTGATCACCTAAGCGGCACGGGTGGTCCCCATTAGCGGTTCACGGCGCCATAAGCTCGTTGAACAGGCTTTGTGTGAAATATAGCAGAGTCTAGGACTGCTTTTATTGTCCTGGTGGCCCAGAGGTAGCGTTCCCCGGACAAAGTTATAAGATCGTGGCTTCAAATCCTGGTGGGGTGAGGCATTGATTATATGTAGAAGTCCGCTTGCTTTACAGGGCTAATGATATATATATGGATCCTCGTGTTTCCAAGTCTGGATTTGGTAAAACGTTGCTCTGATCACCTAAGCGGTACGGTGGTCCCCAATAGAGGTTCATGGCGCCATAAGGTCGTTGAACAGGCTTTGTGTGAAATATAGTAGAGTCTAGGACTGCTTTTATTGTCCTGGTGGCCCACAGGTAGCGTTCCCCGGTCACAATTATAAGATCGTGGGTTCAAATCCTGGTGGGGTGAGGTGTTGATTATATGTAGAAGTCTGCCTGCTTTATTGGGCTAATGAAATATATATGGATCTTAGTGTTTCGAAGCCGCATTTGGTAAAACGTTGCTCTGGTCACCTAAGCGGCACGGTGGTCCCATTATAGTGGTTCACAGAGCCATAAGCTCGTTGAACAGGCTTTGTGTGAAATATAAGAGTCTAGGACTGCTTATAGTGTCCTGGTGGCCCAGAGGTAGCGTTCCTCGGTCACAATTATAAGATCGTCGGTTCAAATCCTGGTGGGGTGAGGTGTTGATTATATGTAGAAGTCTGCCTGCTTTATTGGGCTAATGAAATATATATGGATCTTAGTGTTTCGAAGCCGCATGTGGTAAAACGTTGCTCTGGTCACCTAAGCGGCACGGGTGGTCCCATTATAGTGGTTCACAGAGCCATAAGCTCGTTGAACAGGCTTTGTGTGAAATATAAGAGTCTAGGACTGCTTATAGTGTCCTGGTGGCCCAGAGGTAGCGTTCCTTGGTCACAATTATATGATCGTGGGTTCGAATCCTGGTGGAGTGAGGTGTTGATAATATGTAGAAGTCCGCGTGCTCTATTGGGCTAATGAAATATATATGGATACTTGTGTTTCGAAGCCGGATTTGGTAAAACGTTGCTCTGATCACCTAAGTGGCACGGATGGTCCCCATTAGAGGTTCACAGCTCCATAAGCTCGTTGAACAGGCTTTGTGTGAAATATAGCAGAGTCTAGGACTGCTTTTATTGTCCTGGTGGCCCAGAGGTAGCGTTCCCCGGTCACAATTAAAAGATCGTGGGTTCGAATCCTGGTGGGGTGAGGTGTTGATTATATGTAGAAGCCGCGTGCTTTATTGGGCAATGAAATATATATGGATCTTCATGTTTTGAAGCCGCATTTGGTAAAACGTTGCTCTAATCACCTAAGCAGCACGGGTGGTCCCCATTAGAGGTTCACGGCGCCATAAGCTCGTTAAACAGGCTTTGTGTGAAATATAGTAGAGTCTAGGACTGCTTTTATTGTCCTGGTGGCCCAGAGGTAGCATACCCCGGTCACAATTATAAGATTGTGGGTTTGAATCCGAGAGGGGTGAGGTGTTGATTATATGTAGAAGTCCGAGTGCTTTACTTGGCTAATGAAATATATATGGATCCTCGTGTTTCCAAGCCGGATTTGGTAAAACGTTCCTCTGATCACCTAAGCGGCACGGGTGGTCTCCTATAGTGGTTCACAGCGCCATAAGCTCGTTGAACAGGCTTTGTGTGAAATATAGTAGAGTCTAGGACTGTTTTTATTGTCCTTGTGGCCCAGAGGTAGCATACCCCGGTCACAATTATAAGATTGTGGGTTTGAATCCTGGTGGGGTGAGTGTTGATTATAGTAGAAGTCCCAGTGCTTTTTATTGGGCTATTGAACATATATGGACCTCGTGGTTTCCCAAGCCAGATTTGGTAAAACATTGCTCTCATCACCTAAGCAGCACGGGTGGTCCCCATTAGAGGTTCACGGCGCCATAATCTCGTTGAACAGGCTTTGTGTGAAATATAGCAGAGTCTAGGACTGCTTTTATTGTCCTGGTAGCCCAGAGGTAGCGTTCCGCCTGTCACAATTAGAAGATCTTGAGTTCAAATCCTGGTGGGGTGAGGTGTTGATTATGTGTAAAAGTCCGTGTGCTTTATTGGGCTAATGAAATATATATGGATCCTCGTGGTTCGAAGCCGCATTTGGTAAAACGTTGCTCTGATCACCTAAGCGTGCACGGGTGGTCCCCAGCCAGGCCTGATGGCGCCATAAGCTCGTTGAACAGGCTTTGTGTGAAATATAGCAGAGTCTAGGACTGCTTTTATTATCCTGGTGGCCCAGAGGTAGCGTTCCCCGGGTCACAATTAAAAGATCGTGGGTTTAAATCCTGGTGGGGTGAGGTGTTGATTATATGTAGAAGTCCGCGTGCTTTATTGGGCTAATGAAATATATATGGATCCTCGTGTTTCGAAGCCGCATTTGGTAAAACATTGCTCTGATCACCTAAGCGGCTCGGATGGTCCCCATTAGAGGTTCGCAGCGCCATAAGCTCGTTGAACAGGCTTTTTGTGAAATATAGCAGAGTCTAGGACTGCTTTTATTGTCCTGGTGGCCCAGAGGTAGCGTTCCCCGGTCACAATTATAAGATTGTGGGTTTAAATCCTGGTGGGGTGAGGTGTTGATTATGGAGAAGTCCGCGTGCTTTATTGGGCTAATGAAATATATATGGATCCTTCTGTTTCGAAGCCGCATTTGGTAAAACGTTGCTCTCATCACCTAAGCGGCACTGGTGGTCCCCTATAGTGGATCACAGCGCCATAAGCTCGTTGAACAGGCTTTGTGTGAAATATAGTAGAGTCTAGGACTGCTTTTATTGTCCTTGTGGCCCAGAGGTAGCATACCCCGGTCACAATTATAAGATTGTGGGTTTGAATCCTGGTGGGGTGAGGTGTTGACAATATGTAGAAGTCCGAGTGCTTTATTGGGCTAATGAAATATATATGATCCCTCGTGTTTCCAAGCCGGATTTGGTAAACGCTGCTCTGATCACCTGCCGCACGGGTGGTCCTCATTAGAGGTTCACGGCGCCATAAGCTCGTTGAACAGGCTTTGTGTGAAATATAACAGAGTCTAGGACTGCTTTTATTGTCCTAGTGGTCTAGAGGTAACGTTCCCCGGTCACACACATAAGATCGTGGGTTCGAGTCCAGGCACGGTGAGGTTGTTGATTATATGTAGAAGTCCGTGAGCTTTATGGGCTAATGAAATATATATGGAACCTCGTGTTTCGAAGTCGGATTTGGTAAAACGTTACTCTGATCACCTAAGAGGCATGGGTAGTCCCCAATTGGAGGTTCACGGTGCCATAAGCTCAATGAACAGGCTATGTGTGAAATATAACAAAGTCTAGGACTGCCTTTAGTGTCCTGGTGGTCTAGAGGTAACGTTTCCTGGTCACACACATAAGATTGTGAGTTCGAGTCCTGGCGGGGTGAGGTTGTTGATTTTATATATATATATATATATATATATATATATATATACATATATATATATATATATATATATATATATATATATATATATATATATATATATATATATATATATATATATATATATATATATATCGGCAAACCGATTAACATCCACTTTTCCAATTACTGCTGGGTAGACAGAGGCAAATGGTGTAAAGAAACTTGCCCATAGTTTCACCCTGCCCGATGATCAAACTCAGGTCTGCTCGCTTGTGAGGCGAGGATGCTGACCATTACACCACAGTTGTCAGCTCTAGTACCGCATGACAGGCCTGAATAAAGCCTTTGTGTGCAGTGCACCAAGTACCAAGTGGGGAAATCGAGAACTAAGTGACCAGCTGGCGCCACGAGGGCCTAAGAAAATTTAATGCACTTTGTTTAAATTTATTCATATACTGTTGACGTAGCTAAAAGCCAGCTATAATATTAACAAAAGTTATCTTGGATAATTTTCCATTTCAAAATATGTTACGTGTCCCCTTAGGAAATAATTAAAATACGAGAGATTGTTGTCATGAGCATCACGAATTATTAAAATAATTACTGGAAAGCCGTGGTGGACGTTCGTGTCCGGAATTAAAAATATAAATAAATATTAAAATAGTGCTAGTATTTCCCTAAAATAAAAAATAAAGGATAACCAGGGGATATTTTAAAAGTAAGTAGTTCCTGGGAGCGGGAGGCGTGCTTGAAGGGAAGGTGTATTGCCGCTCGCCGATAGAACGCCCCACGTGGTCGTACTTGTAGGCGTTTTCAACAGTGTTCACAAGTTCTTAATGGAGCCACATGACGGTGACTTCTGCTTGGCTGTGGCAGTGGTGTTGGTAGAGGGAGGCTGCTAGCTGTAGGCTGAATTACTCACGGGGTCCTACGCTGAAGCACACAGAAATACGGGCGACCTGGTTTTCACCCGGATCTCCTGGGATACAGACAGACGCGTGCCACACGTGTATAGGAAAAACCGCTGAAATTGACACCAAGCCAACACTACCCCACAGCTAAGGAGTGTATACAATGTATGGGGAGCAGTTACATGTAGATGTATTTTGGGTCAGTGTTGATAAGCACGGTTACGGGTATGGTGAAGAAAAGCACACACGATTTCATGAACCCAGAAGTAAAGTAATAAGAATAAGCAAGTGAATCGCCCCCTGACGAGTCAGGAGTGGTTTCTCGGTTCTCACATAATTTTGGGTCCTATGTATGTGCATGCTGATTGGGCTCTGATGATATCAGGCCATTATGACTAATCCATGTTTTTGCGCAGGTTATATTAGTTGTCATCTTTGGTCTTAGTGCAGTATATGAAATTAAGAATGTGGAAAAATCTCTTACAGATCTAACTAATAATTTTCTAGTGGTTATTATTATTTTGTGGGTTTTCCAGACCACAATGATATTTTATGAATATGTGTGCTGAGGAGCTGCAGAGTTAAGGATCCGTCGGGTTGTTTTAATGGGAATGTCAGTGGGCTTAAACTCAGGGAAGCGCGGCCCTTGACCTCAGCAACTCCTGAGCTGGTGAGCTCACGATGGGACCTGTTTCATATTTTTCTATGCTGATAATAGTGGTATCTAGCGATGTAAAATGTGTTGAGGGATCAATCCACATGAATTATTGTGCTGATAATATTGGTGTCTAGCGATGTAAGATGTGTCGAGTGATCAATCCCAATGAATTGTTGTCCTGTGCAATTAATATTAATTTTTTTAGTGCTGTAAGAGTGGTGCTGTTGAGTAATACAAGTGTCATAGTACCAGTGCGTGTCCTTAACCCCAATCTCAGGAACACCAGTCCAGGTCACGGTAAATACTTTATTAGTTTTGTTTGTGCCAATTCGGTATTCTGAGGGGCCCTTTCACTGCATTACCATCCATTTAAATAAACCCCAATAAGAATTCAGATCGGTTACAACGTAGTTACGGTGACTGGTAGTTCTGTGGTTGGGAGATTGATTGAACGCAATCATAATTTGGCTAGAATGGTGGGGATTGAAATCTCAGTTCTAATCGTGATTGCAATCCGAATGGGCTTTTTGTGTTTGCCAGTGATGTATCTGGGGAGGAAGAGAGGCAGCCAAGAGATTGTGCAGCTGGGGGGTACAGGTGCAACGGCTGGGAGAGGACTTTGTAGACCTGAGAGGGGAGTATCAGGCACGGGTGAACAAATTCAGGGGGGGAGTATCAGATACATGTTCAACAGTTGATTGATACGTTTATTGAAAAAAAAAATCTCAACCCAACCTTAACATAAAACCGCTGAGAAGACAAAGTAGTGAGCTCCTTATATGGGCCTAATTATCTACCAAACGAATCATTTGCACAGGAAATGACAATCATATCAGAACTCACTGATGAAAATAGAGTAAGAAAATAAATACCCAAACAAATAACTCGTCGGCGGGCTAGTCGTCAATATTACCCATTTTTTCCACAGAAGATCTTTGGATGATAGTAAATAATGCAAGCGATACTACAATCCACAAAACCTAATAGAACCTGATCTGACCTAAGGAGACTGTAAGAACCAGAATCGGTTGTTCGATTTTGTTCATTTTTTCCACACATTTTCTGTGGATTAAGTAATAAAAACGATACGAGAACCTAATAGAACTTGACCAAACTTCCTAGCTGGGGGGCTCGGCCCACGGAAACCCCCGATATATTCATCAGAAGAAACTTACCTTAATATTGAGGTAGATCGAGTTTAGCGATGGTAGCCAGGAAGCCGTGAAACCTGCCTCCTCCTTCAGGGAAGCTATTCTTAAAGAGGGACTCCGTTTAATATCCAACGAAGTGTTCTCGATGCCGACCGAAACGCGGGATTTTTCCTAAAACATCGCGCAACTGTCGTTCACTATTCTGTGTATGGACACCCGAGTATGTGGGTCCACAAAGTTTTCACTATGATTCACTTTGGAATGTTGGTACCCAAGGTTTTCAGGTCAATATAACCCGGGGTATGATGCGTTTTAACGTCCCCGCCAGTTTCT
>NW_024731869.1:0-15042 GCF_018991925.1 Homarus americanus
CACCATTTGCGCGCTTTGGGTCAGAGGAGGTGCTGGTTTGGCTCCCTCACTGTTTGACCTGAGAATGGCTTTGATACCGGGCGTGGCCTAAAATTAGCATTATTACCCTCGGAGTTGAAAAACACTTCCACATGTACACGTTTATTACAATGTGAGCATCGTAACGAGATGTTTTCGTTTATATGTTTAGAGGAGCAACGGAGCTAAGTGTGTCGCATATGAGTCTGGGAGTGAGGCATCTGTGGCATCTGAGACGGCTGGGGTTTGGTGACGCCCACTGAGGTCAGCGGAGATGGTGTTAAATCTGAGTTGGACTGTGTAACCAGTGGGGTTTCCAGGGGTCAGTCATTGGCAGGGCAGATCAACTCAGGGTAGGATGCAAATGGAGGATTTAAATAAGAACATAAGAAAATAAGGAGTCTGCAATAGGCCGGTTGGCCTGTGCATGGCAGCTCCTGTCGAGAGTTACTACCACTCTCTATCATTCATGAATCTATCTAGCCTCCTTGAAACTTCCAGAGTTCCTGCACTTACTACAGTTGTTGCTTGTTCCACCTGTCCACACCAATTCTATTTGTGAACCAGTTTCTTCCTATCTCCCTCCTAAACCTAAACTTATCCAACGTAACTGCTGCTCTGAGTCCTATCCCGCTCGAATATTATAAGAACTTTACTATATCCCCTTTATTGATTCCTTTTCACCCACTCTCTAAATATTTCTATCATATCTCCCGCACCTTCGTCTTTCTAGGAATGCAAGTTAAGTTTCTTAACCTATCCTGATATGGAAGGTTTCTAAGTCCCGAATCATTTTTTGCCATTCTTCGCTGCACCGACCCAGTGAATTTATATCCATTCTATAATAGGCACCAGAACTGAACCGCATAATCGAGGTGCGCCTGACTAGCGCAAGATATAGCTGCAATAAGCATCTCTGCACTCTTGTTACTACATAATTTCTAGATATAAAACCTAATACTTGTTTGCCTTATTTCGAACATTAACGCACTGTTTTCTAGGTCAGAGAGGTCCGGCTTGTTAAGTATTCCTAGGTCTCCTTCACAAGTCGACTTCTAGGTTGATGTTGTTAAGGCTGTATACATTATCAGTATTTGTTCTTCCAATATATTAAATACGCTGCACTTGCTGGTGTTGAATTTCATTTGCCATTTTTCAGACCAATTCCCTGCAGTTTATTTAGATCCTCCTTAATGCATTTGCATCCTGCCCTGAATTAATCTGCGGCCTTTTTGGTGTCATCCGCAAACTTGTTTATGTCACTGCGATCCCAGTATTCAAATCGTTTATGCAGATTATGAACAAGAGTGGGCCTAGTACTGACCCCTGGGGAACCCCACTGGTTATACGCCCCACTCAGATTTAACACCATCTACGCTGACCCTCTGCATTCTATCGGTGAGCCATGATTTTATCCAATTCTAAAACTTTCCTCGATAACAAATTATTAGCCTTAATTTTCAGAAGCCTCTGATGCGGTACTCTGTCACATGCTTTGTTAAAGTCTAAGTAAATAACATCATAATTTTCGTCAAGTATTCACTACCTCGAAGACTTTCCTAAAAAACGTCAGCAGATTTGTTAGACAAGATTTTCCCTTTGTAAACCCATGTTGGGTCTTCATTTACGCGGTCAATTGAACCAGCGGAGTACCGCGTAAAACAAGAAACGCGTAAATACTAATAACAGAACATATGGGATTAATTGAAATAGAGACTGGGCCTACCCCCAAACTTCACTTTTTCCTACTAACACGACCTTTGTAGTCAAAAACAACATCTAATTTATGATGGTATGCACACACAATTAATAATTAAGAGAAATATCAATAATATTAGGTTTTTTAACACTTACATTAGTAGAAAAGATGGCTGGGCACACGGGAATGGGGGATTGGTTCCGAGGCAGAGGGCAGATTACACTGGGCTGCATTTGGAAAAAAAAATTCATGAGGTGCGGGGTTTCTTAGCTGATTCTTATATATTGCGTGCTGATTCCAAAAATGCCATCTATTTTGCCCAATCAGGTCAGATTTTTATGCTATGGGAATTAGGAAAAATCGAAATTTAAAATATGATGTCGTACCTTTTATGCAAAATATATCATAAGAAATGTAACCACAACACATAGGACCAAAAATATGTCAACTACATAGATGCCTTTACAGTTAGACATGCATAAATGGCTGTCGAGAGAATTTCCTTTTGGTGGTTGGTGCCTGGGGGCGGCCCCGCTTCAGACACCAACAGTAGTCGTGGCGAGCATGTTGATATCCCAGCTGACCCTGGTACCAGCCCTCCATTACACGGATATCTTGATGGAAGCTGTTCTCCTTGTTCCTCACCACATCACCACAGTTCTCTGGAAAGTAGTCCAAGTGGGAGCTGGAGGAAGTGCATCTTGATGGACATGCACCAAGAACTTTAGCTCAGAAGTAGGTCCTCAACAACTCGTTCATACTCTGACTTCTGTAGTTGCTAAGAAAATTGGAGACAATAGACTTAAAGGGCATGCCAGGCTTTCTCTCATTTACATCCATGCTGCAATCAAACTTAAGATCTGAAAAGCTCTCTGATCTGAGGGCCATCAAAAATTCCTGCATTCAGCTTTTGCCTCACTGACTTTTGGAAAATTTTTCTTTCAGAAAAAATTGAAAGCCTGGCTTTTTTGTCCAGTGCCTTTACAAAGTTTTTGAACAGACCGAGCTGATGTGCAGTGTATGAAGAAGAATGTTCTGGGCGGATTCACCAGAGCATGGGCACCAACATTGTGAGAACCTGGAGTAAGTCCACTTTGCAGGGGCCAGTCACATTGCATGTAGTGCTGCTTGTCTGCTCGACTATCCCACAGACAGAGGAAACATGCCATGTACCACCAGATGAAAAAAGAAATTTAATTGTGAAAAAAATATATGTAAAAAAAGCACGGGATATACTCTTTTTTTCTGCGTCACGGGTGACATTTAAATGGCCGGCGAGCACGTGGGTGTATTTAAATGCATCGTAAGCGGGCATTAAAACTGACCGAATCTTTTCTGTGAGGCTTGGCCAATGTCTCCGATGATTTTTTAGTGAACGAATATGAGGACCCCATTTGAGCGAAAAATGCCAATATTTTTTACCTGAATTTGCTTAAAAATGCTATAGCACAAAATTCTGACCTGATTGAGTTAAAATGTGATAACATTTTGAGATCAGCATGCAAAATACACCAGAAAAGCTTAATAATACACAAATCAAAACTATGCAGAGCAGTAATATTGGCCCTCACCTGTATCAATTGTATCAATTGTATCACTATCCACCACAGAGACTTGCAGGCCTCTTTGTCAAACCCTCAAAGTCCATATAAGTCCATATCCTCACTATCACTATCACTATCACTGACTTGGGCCGGCTGTAGGTGTGGGTGAAGAACTCGGTATGTGATGACTGCACCTTTGTGCACCCCTGCGCCTGCCGCTTCGCATAAATGACCAAATTTGCAGCCGTAAATCAAGCATTTCAATTCTGGCAAGGCACGCGAATGACATAACCCAGAAACCAAAAACCGCGTAAATCCAGACTCAACTGTATATATATATATATATATATATATATATATATATATATATATATATATATATATATATATATATATATAGTGAGAGAGAGAGAGAGAGGGAGACGCCACAGTTTGATTAAATTACGAAGGCGCGCTAGCTGGGCCCAGCAACAGGTGTGTCCCACGTATTTTTAGCTCTATTAGGGTGTGTTTGATAGGTTGAACATAATAAGTGTTATATAAAGAATGTGATGAATGCATGGAGGTAGTTTGTTAGCCAAAATAAGGCTAATAAAGGCATTGCTCTACACCCCTGAGTGAGTATACACCAACAGCCTGTGTTATGCTGGTGGGTTAGGCTTATTGTTATGTACTGTTTAGTTCCTACTAATGTGAGTATGACAACAGTTGTTGCTTGTTTAGTATGTACAATGACTAGTTATGTCTCACCTATGTCCAAGCCTTTCCTTCCTAGGTTCATTTATAGAGTAAATAAAGGAGAGAATTTTCCGGAAAATTACGGCTTTGGGAACGATTTTCCGAGAAAATTTCAATTCCGTCCATGGGAGAATTCCGGGTTTGAGGGATTCCGGCTAATGGAGATATTACTGTATTCCCTTTACGTATTTGTCCTTAAAACAATTATTTCTTTTACTTTTTCTCACAATATGTATGAAGGATGGTGTGTGCATGTATGTAAGCAAAAATAAAAGAAAATTTTTTATGTATAGCAGCCCGTAAATACAAGTTCAAAAACAACCATAACACCTCACAGCTTGACCCAGTAGCCTGGTGGTTACATGAGTCTAACTTGGCTACAATGTTGTGGGCAGGGCCGGCCTTAGGAGGTGTTGGGCCCAATTGGGAACACTTTTGGTGGGCCCCAGGTTCCCAGCCAAGGTTTGTAGAATCATAGAAATATAAATAAAGTCTATTATAGACTTTATATCTCTATGGTAGAATGGAAAGTAATCAAAATGTGCGCTTAAAAAGTGAATGCGAGTTAATGGACCAAACAGATCTAAGCTACATTTTAATATAAAATTGCATACATGTAAGCCTACAAGTAACAAACAAAATGTGTAGATCACCTCTGAAAAGTACATAGTTACAATACCACTTGTTTTAGTGACTGTGAAATGATTTATTAAAAATACTAATTTATTTTTTGTTATTTTTGTAACACATAATGATATACGATCATCTTTTACCTGATGTTTTATGAACAATTTGTACTGCTCTTTACAGTAATCTTCCGAAAATCAGTGACTTCATATTTCAGATACTGTATATGGTTTATATCTTGGTCACTAAAACTTACCTCATTTATGGGTCTGTGACAAATTTAATCAGCTAGTAGTAAGATCCAGTCAGCTGTGTTTACACTCGACGGAAGGGAAACTCACACCATGAGATGGAAACAAGCGTAAATCTGACGACCTCTAGAAACTTTGGTCAATTTCCCAGGGTTACCTCATCTGTAACAAACAAAAACATTTAATATACACAACAGTTTATGATAAAAATATGTCCATAAATTAAGAGTCATTCAGCACAGAAGTTATTTGTTTTATGCAAGTTTGGTTTATGTCAACTTTCTTGGGACTGTAAACGTTGCTTGCTTGTCAGTTTTGCCTTAATATTCCCAGCTAAATTAGTGATACATTAATACAGTAGTTTAGACAGACAGACAGACAGACAGGTAGAATCCCAGTTGTCCGGCACCTACGGGGATTCAGAGGTGCCGGATTAACAGGTTTTCCCGTTAGTTCAAACTTGCTCTTGTGATCCCCAATAAATCCTACAATGCTGACCAAGCAAATTCATGTCTCAGAAATCAAAAAACAAATTAACACTTATTAAACTTTATATAAATGATGTGGTTTATAAAAAAATAAAATAAAACAACACAGAGGTGTTGATTCATGACTTTGGGAATACAGGTAGTCCCCGACTTAAGACTGACTCAACTTACGTCCATCCGCACTTACGACCTGCTCTGACCGTACAATCGTCCGCACATACGACCGCCGCAGTCGTGACCAAAAAATTTTCAAATCACGAGCAAATTTTCTATACCGAAACGATTCTGTCCCAGGCAAGAGCGTGGCTGGCTCGGTTACACTCACTCAGTACAGCACTTACTGTAGTTGGTGTTTGGCTATCGTATCCTATACTGATCGCGCTGTGTACTTACATTATTATCGTATTTAATTGACTTTATAATGACTGGAAAGCGCACAAGTGAGAGTGCTGGTGGTGCTCAGAAGAAAAGGAGACAGGCAATTACTTTTGAGGTGAAAATGAAGATAATAATGCAGCTTGGTTGTGGTGAAGTGTCCTCCCTGATCTAAAGTGTTATTGGAGGGGACATATTTGGAGTGTGGGAGCGGGAATTTCACAGTGTCGGTGAATATCGGATGTCACCTTAAGCATTGTCACCGAAGGTTCTTCTCGTCCATTACAGCATTAATCTAAATTATTCCGTGTGTTCACCGGCGACCACCAAGCGAGTTGTGAGTGTTTGGTGGGACGGCTAGTGCAGGTGCCAGGTGCCAGTGTCAATAGGCCTACTTTGGCAGGGGTGGCATCGAGACTCTCACCCTTATGGGGGCCAAGTGTTCTACGCTTGTGGTCGCCTCCCACAAGTAACGGTCACTTCATGTGGTGTCAGCCGACTAAGTGAGTATATATAACTAATATTACATCGGTGCGACCATAGAAATAGTGGTTATTTCTGCCAAGGATATATAAACAAGTGTTAGGTGTGACAATTCTTGCTCCCAGTGTATCACTCTGATGTGTGGATTGTCGCCCACATGGGGGTGGCCTACACACCCACGCACGCACGTATGCCCCTACTACCCGGACACAGCAGTCCAGCCTGTCACCTCTCCGCCCTTTCTTCATAAGAACTAGTTTTTTCGTCTGTATGGGACCAAAACAGATGTCGGAGGCGGACATACCTGTCGCCCAAAGTGCGGAACACTATGCCGGGTAACAGACATTGTTATGTTTGTGCTAGCCAGAACCAAAATTGCACTAGCTGTGATTGTGCAAGAAACAACCGACCATGTGTGGTTTGCAGAAAGGGAAATAATTGTTGGAACCCACATGGCAGGGAGCCGACACAGGAGGCCACAGTGGATATCGCCGGGACCCAACCGCCCGATGATATCCAAAATGATAGCAGTGAGTCTACTCAACCTGAAAATTTAGGAATAATAAACGCTGCTCCAATAGTAGCAGATGTCCACGAGGTGAATGAGAGACAGCCACCACAGTGGAATGGCATGTCGATGGAAAATGCGGACATCTGAGTTAAAGAAACTTACTCAGAAATTGTCAGGTGGTCGCCAGCTAGCCTGTTTGAACCACCCAAGTGTGCGGCCACCAAAGAAATGATTCGGGAGATGATTCGCCTCATAACCGAGTACACTCAGGACTGCTTCCTTGCCCCTTTAGCTCTTCAAATACTGGCAATAATACCACAGCTATTCTGTCAGAGGACACACACAAAGACTAAGCACAAAGAAAATGCAGCAGTAATGAAGAGAAGATTGACAATGTGGCAGAATGGGGCCCTTGATGATCTCATATGTGAAGCAAGAACACTGCAGGAGAGACTAAAATTTATAGGAGACGGAAAGCAAAACACCGATGACGTTGCAAGAAAGTTTGGAAACAAAATGCGTGTGGGAAAAGTGTCTTTGGCGGTAAGATCTCTCACAGAAGAATCCTCCAGTGGGGTTCTGTCAATAAACAAAGAGACAATGAAACAAGTGAAAGAAAAAAATCCCCCCTGCAAGTGAAGACGAAGGCATCAGGCTCCAGGGTGACTACCGGTATATCCCACCAAATGCTGTCCTGTTCGAGAAAATAACAGGAGGGATGGTGTGGAAAAAGGCACTGAAGACTCAGGGAGGTGCCGGCCTTCAGGTCTGGATGCAAACGGTTGGAGAGTCATCCTCAGCACTAACAAGTTAGTGCAAGTGATCTCTGCACTGCCATTACAGTCGTTGCAAGAAAGCTGGCAACCTCGTGCTGCCAACACCTCCATGCTCTGACGGCCTACCGCCTCATTCCCCCGTCATAAGAATCCAGGATGTAGGCCTATAAGGGTGGGGGAAGTGCTGAGGCGGATCATTGGAAAATGCATAATGGAGGTGGTAAAGGATGATGTCAGGGCAGCAGCAGGGAACCTGCAAGTTTGTGCTGGCCACCGGGCTGGAGGGGAAGCTGCCATTCACACCATGAGAACGATATTTGAGCAGCGTGATTGTGAGGCCGTTCTCCTGGTGAACGTTTCAAAGACATTCAACATACTTAACCGCAAGGCAACACTGCACAACTTCAAGATCAAGTGTCCAAGCTTTGCAATGTATGTTGAAAACTCCTATAGGAATCCATCAGACCTCTTTATAGTAAATAACAAGGCTATAAGAAGTGATACCATCATACAGTCAACCGAGGGAACAACGCAGGGGGACCCTGTTGCAATGGCAATGTACGCAATAGGCCTATCCGTGCTCCAACACACAATAAAATTTGAAACATCTGAGGTTAAGCAAGTGGCGCATGCTGACGACCTTACAGGAGCAGGAAAAGTGGAGGATATCCAAAAGTGGTGGGACCTGGTAACATCACGAGGTCCACAAATAGGGCACCACCCAAACGCCAGCAAGTCCTTCCTCATTGTGAAGCAAGAACATTATGAACGGGCAAAAGAGGTGTCGGCGGAAGTGAGGTCAAAATAACAAAGGATGCCCAAAGACACCGAGGTGCAGCAATCGGCACGACGGACTTCAAGACCGAGTACATAACGGGAGAGGTGAATGAGTGGGTTAGGGAAATCCAAGCTCTGTCTGAGATTGCTAACACAGAGCCACGTGCAGCTTTTGCAGCATTCACCCATGGAGTCAAGCATCACTGGAACTACTGATGCGCGCTATCCCTGATATCGGACCCCTCCTCCACCCTCTGGAAGAAGCTATCAGCGTCAATTTCATTCCCAAATTAGTGAAACACCTTCACTTAACCCCAGCAGAAAAATCATTCCTTGCACTACCATCGAGACTGGGAGGAATGGGATTGACCAATCCAGAGGAGATTGCTGCCACCGAACATCAAAACTCAGTTAAGCTCACGGCAGCCCTCACTGACCACATAATAGCTCAGAACGCAACAGGGGAGGTGGATACCAGTGAAGTAAACAAGATTCAAAGGTCCATTACGACAGAACGACAGCACAGCCAAAGTGATAAGTTGCAGTAACTGATGCTGCAAGTACCAGAGAATTTGAAGAAAAAAAGTAGCTTTCGTGCAGGAGGTGGGTGTTTCGAACTGGTTAACTACGTTACCGATAAGGGCAAATGGTTTCAGTCTCAATAAACAAGAATTTACAGATGCCAATGCTCTAAGGTACGGTAGGCCAGTAAAAGGTTTGCCCTCCCAATGCGTGTGTGGATCTTCCTATGACGTCGATCACGCCATGGTGTGCAAGAAAGGGGGCTTTGTATGCATGAGGCATGACGAAATAAGGGATCTCACAGCAAATATGTTGAAGGAAATTTGCCGTGATGTCAGGGTAGAACCGACCCTCCTTCCATTGGACGGTGAAAATTTCCAACAAAGGACTTCAAACACATCCAACGAAGCCCGTGTTGATGTCAGTGCTCAAGGATTCTGAATGCGGGGACAGCAAGCCTTCTTCGACATCAGGATTTTTTATCCCATGGCGGCATGTCACCATAACTTAGCTCTCGATGCTGCACATAGGAGGAACATGAACGACAAGATAAGGGCATACGGGGAAAGAATCCAGATCGTTAATCAAGGCAGCATCACTCCTCTGGTGTTCACAGCCTCTGGTGGGATGGGCCCAAGTGCAAGATGCTTTTATGCCAGACTTGCGGAGGTATTATCCGAACAGAAGCAGCAGCCCAGAAGTTATGTTACAGCTCAGGGGAACGAGAGCATCGACCCCAAAGCCGACAACAGTTGCAGATATTGATTATGAGGCTACAGTCACTGAATGCCGCATAGATCTGCGACTCAACTAACTCAACACAGCGAGGATAGCAACTTGTATATTAAGATATTCAATTTTAAGGTGTAATGAATGATTATCAGACCATAGCTTCCAGCCCAGAGAATTACATCACATATAACAGCGAGTACAGTACAGACCTCATGGTACCACCACATACCAGGTAGACACACCTTGGATCGGGACCCAAGGGACCTGACCTCGTCCGCTAATGATTTGAATTAGAAGGGGGACTTGACCTACAACCACACTTCCAAGACACACCTGAGCATGACCACACCTGAACACAGCTGTCCAGATCTAACCAGTTTAGTGTTAATTGGCGAAGGTCAAACGCCGGCTGTTGATGTCCCATATAAAGGACCTGCAGTCCTGCCCACCAGGCGATTCCCCATTCAACTCATTCAGGTCATTCGGCTGATTGTCATTCTGTCAGTCTGGTTACTGTCATCTCTCTCCCGTCCGGGGCGTCATTCTGTTCACTTAAGGAGAGTCACGCTCGTCCCCTCCCTGGGTCGGGAGGGGGACCCCGGCGTCACCAGCCAAGCAGAGTCTGCATATGAGACAGCCCGGCCAGCACCCGCTGGGCCTACGTCAGGTTACACGTGAGTCTTGTCAGAACGATTCCTAGGGAGAGTTACCTACTGTGGGAAGTGTATTCCTTTCATGTTTGTGTCCGAGTCAGTGGCGAGTAACGTAAAATAATGTGCTGAGAACCCGGATATAATATTGATATTGATGTGTCCATGTCATTGAGTGAATTAATAAATAGTTGTATCGAAGTGGTGTTTAACAAGTTGTCCCTTAAGAAGGTACTACGTGATACGTAATATATGTGTATTGACATATGAGATAAGATAAGTGTATTGACATTGTAAATAACTAACCGGCCACGCTACCAAACTTTCCTCTCTTTACATTCCTTCTACTATAAATATTCTGTCTATATGTGATATCCTCTTCTGGTGAGTTTTGTCTCATTACAAAGGTAATAAAATGGCGGCGAATGTGTGGCTATTAGGGGAGGATGAAGGCCTGTATTCAGACAAGTACAGTAATGGTACTATATGGAAATTTTGTTTGGGTATCCCAATGGGTGGTAATAAATACTAATACAACATAAAATTATGTTTCACATTGAACAATACAGAGGAAATGGTTACTACAATGTGCATTTAATTCGACTCAAAAGAATATCCTATGCAATTTTTGTGAAATCTGGTTAAAATTTAGTATAAGTTGCTTCTACAATTGCCTTTTTTATGATTGTTAGAGAGCTTTAAGTGGTACAGTACAGTACTTGCTCTTTACACAAGTCTACTCGTTTAAGTGTTACCTGATTCACGTTTTTTCTCCAAAGTCTTGACAATGACTCGTGTGGTTTTGTGAATATGTTTCAGGTCCAAGAGCTAAAGCTGTGCCTCACCACGAACACAGTACTACCACGTTGGAAACATTTGTTTAGTATTATTATGAACTCACATGGTTCAAATTACCCCCATGGTCGCCAGGCTGGGAACCACTGACTGTTAAATATATAGAAATATTAAGGAAACCATATGACTAACAGCAGGACAGTTACAACAACTTGGTTTAAGAGTTTGACAGACACAAAGATTTTCTGTATAGGCCATGAGAGCTGCTCCTATAGTTTACCTTGCCATAGGTGGTGGTGCTGTGGTGGTGGCAATGGTGAGGCTGGTGGGAGCTCTTGTTCCATGCTCCAGTTATCATTTTCATCTGTCTTGGAACAGCTCAATTTCCCAAAGTTTTGTTGTAACATCTCCTCCTGTAACAAACAAAATATTATATTTACTATAAAAAAACTTGGGCAGGTTAGGTTAGGTTAGACCCAGACAGCTGCTGTACCATCTATTATTATCTTCGGTATTATTACAGTTTGAGCCACAACTCAGTTACAGCAATTTTGTGTTTACTATTAGTTATATCTCACCATTAGGAACATCTTTATCTAATACTGTACCAATTTATGTAAGAAGTTAACACAAGTCTACAGTCACAGCGTGTCATCTGTTTACAACTGACTCACTCGGTCTGAGGGTCTGAGCATACTGTACTGTCCACCAAAAATGTAAAATTACACCTTGACGCTTCAACAAAGCTGCTTTCATTGGTACCACATATCGAAATAAGTACTTTCTGTTTAATATGGCTGGGATGGCTCGGAAGTTAGGTTAGGTTAGGTTAGGTTACTTTGGTAGGTTAGGTCAAGTTCTATGGAGGGGAGGGGTGATAACTCCAAAACCACTCATTTCCGATGGATATGAAGGTCAAATTTGATTGAATCACACCAAAGGCCATGGGATAAACAAAAATTTATAGTCAAACAGTAGTTGTGGCTTAAACTGTAAATTTACATTATCTTCAAACTCACTTAACACGACTAACAGTACACAACACACTAATAACAGTTACACACCGACGCCAGCATCATCCTAGACCAACACAGGTCAATATTTAGTAGATACCAACACCTAACTGAATACTGAGTCATATATGGGGGTAGAGAGAGAGGGAAAAAAGACAGTGTTCTATAACATTTCTCTCTGAAAATTATAGTTGGAGTTATTTTAACTTTTATTTAATAATATTTGGCCAATGAGCAAGAGTGTTGAGGTGCTGCAATAATCGTGCGCTAATCAGCGTTCGCGGCCGGTTCAAATATGGCGTCTGTGTGAGATGGATGTACATTGGCTGGCTGCCGCATTATTCAGAGCATTTTGAACAATAAAGCAGCAGCCATTATCATTTTTGGGTCTGATGGTGTTCTTGTTTCATCTGTCACAAATTGATAATAAGGAAGTTATTGAATTTTAAAAAAGAATAAAATCAGAGCACCTGTTGCCCCTACGCTGTTGTTCGTACGTTCTCTTACCTCCCGCGCATGTTATTACATAGCGTCTGGGGGTCCTGTCCACCGGGGTCCACTAAGGGGTTAGGTAAGGTTTAGTTGGGTTGTATTGTATAAGTTAGCAAGCACGGAGTACCGGGAATTCAGAACACACAATCGATAGAAGCTATTATTTCTACTTTTTTTCGTAAATAACAGAATTTTTTGTTGCATAATGTGTTCTGAGGTTTTCTTGTTGTAAATCTGGCAATTTTGGAATTCACTTTGTAGGGGTTCGTGGTACTCAGTTCTAACTACAGGGGCGAACACAAACACCTGTATAGTATTGTAGGTTCTATTTGACGGAAGGACAGAGGTGCGGGAACCTAGCGCCGGTAGTCCCTACACTCTCTATGGGTCAACTGACCTCTCTCTGACCTCTCAGGCGACATGTGGCAAGTGATACATTAGCAGCTTCTAGATGTCGCCAGGCACATTATCTAAGCGTGTGGTGACATGAAAAAGGGGCATTGCCACACGCTACTGACTAGATAAGTAATGTATATAAATGGGGTACATACATAGTATACATACAGCATACATAATATACATACACCTCACCCCCCCCTGTACGCTCATAGCAAAGTCTTGAGCGGACCTTTTCTTTTGGATCCGTTCTGAGCGTCGAGGGGCTTGACCCCTGTGGGGGATATGGGACTCAACACTGGTGGCGGAGTCAGCGGAAGGCGTTGTTACGGGGCAGAGAAAACGGCGGTTCCTCCACCACACACGACCACTGGGTAACCACACATGGTAATCCCGTGACCTACCGAGACCCCTGACTACGCCCATTTTGTCCCATCGTAGGGAGGTCAGGTCTTGAACACGGACTTGGGTGCCGACACTCAACCTGGGAAGAGGATGGGCGTGGTCGTTGTAGCGGGCGACGGCGTCTTGAACACGTTCGGCAGCTCGGTGATCACAATCCTCTGTCTTGGCCTGCCACTCCTTGGAGAAGGACTGAGGGTGAGCAGGGGCACAAGAACGGAGGGGGCGTCCATACAAGACCTGGGCAGGGGAGCGTCCGGTGTAATTGGGTGTGTTGCCGAGTTCAAGGAGACCCCGGTCGAAGGCCTCGCAGTCAATATTCCCAGAAAGGGCCACTTTGAGGTTGAGGTGCTTCAGGAATTTGACAGCAGCCTCAGCGTGGCCGTTGGACTGCAGGTAATGGGGCGATGACAACACATGCTGGACTCCCCCTCGGTCGAGGAACGCAGCAAAGTCCCGGCTTGTGAACTGGGGCCCTCCGTCGGTTCGCAGGCACACAGGAACGCCCTCGTAATGGAAGCAGTGGCGGAACTTGCTGAAGGTGGCGGCAGATGTCGTATCATTACCGCACTTGATGACAACCGGCCAACCAAAGAGACGGTCGACGATAACCAGGAAGGACTCTCCTGACACACAGAAAAAGTCGGCCGACACAGACTCAAAGGGGCGGGTGAGGTTGTCATCACTCATGAAGGGTTCCTGCTGCTGGCTGGGTTGAAGTACTTGGCAGGGCTTACACTCATGGACGGAACGCCGGAACGCCGGAACGTAGTCTGTCTTGCACGCCGTTTGGTGGCCTCGGCTCCACGGTGACTGTCGTGGAGGCGAACCAAGACGTGGGGACGTGAAGCAGCAGGGACAACTACCGAAGGAGAGGTGTCACTGGCCAGAGGTAGGTGTAGGGCGACAGCAGGGTAGTTGCTGCTCCCTTCGTGCACCCTGTTGGCGTATTTTACCTTGAGAATCGGTTTTGGGAAGTCCTGGGAGATGATGGCCAACTTTTGGCAATGTCCTTAGGACAGCAAAGGAGTCGGGACACCATTATGCACATCAATCCTGGCTTGACACGACCTGTTGCCAAAGTTGACATGTGCATAGAGTGAACCTAGGGCTGGGGCCATCTGTGAACCGTCTGCCGTGAAGCGGAGATCCTTGGGAGGTGGGCCTAGATCACTTGGAGGATGACACACTGCCGTAGGTCACGATGATGCTGATGTGCTGGGGAACTTTGGTCCTGGGACGAGAGGGGGAGTACACCCTCCTAATATGGCTTGGGCGTTGCCCAGGGTCGTCATGACTCTGATTTGACGACTGTGGGCGGCCCTCACTGGTGGAAGGGCGCTGCTGCTTCCGCCGACGCTGTCCCTCGGGTTTGTTGGTCGGGCAACACTTGTCGTAGTGGCCCAGACGACCACACACATTGCACTGGACGTGTTTGGCTGGGCACTGTACTGTAAGTGACCAGTGGCCCTTGCAGTCACAACTGTTGCAGGTACACTCAGCAGCTGGACACACCTGTGTTCCGTGCTGCCTAGCACAGCTCTTGCAAAGAGAGCCGGGTAGGGGCGCGGTGGGCGGAGGCGTTGGGGTAGACTTCTTGTCCTTCTTGTATTGGGACATAGCCCGTACAGCTGTAGGGGGAGCTCGTATGGCAGAGGTGGCACACCTGGCAGCCTCATAGGAGCGACATATTGTTGTAATGTTACAAAATATTCACAAGAAGAGTATTTACATATAGGTAGAATATTGATAG
>NW_024731870.1:0-7717 GCF_018991925.1 Homarus americanus
CAGTGTGCGTGGAATTAAACGACGTGCAAAGGATCTGAAGCACGCTTTAGCTTCAAGTGCACCAGTGACATCAAAAGTGACAAGCCATGTGCGTGATGATGCCCTCATTAAAATGGAAAAAGCACTGAACATTTGGATAGAGGACCTAAACCGCCGCCGCATACCACTTGACTCAAAATTTATTAGGCAGAAAGCTAAGGAACTTTATGATAAGTTTTCTAAAGGTGATGATCATGGTGTTGGTGATGGTGATGATCAGGGTGATGGTGATAATCAGGGTGATGGTGATAATCAGGGTGATGGTGACAATTTGAAAAAATTTGCAGCTAGCAAAGGATGGTTCGAGAAATTCAGACATCGTTATGGGCTGCATAATATAAAAGTGACTGGCGAAGCAGCATCAGCAGACACTGTGGCAGGGGAAGCATACCCTGCAGAGTTTGCTAACCACATAGCACAAAAGGGTTATAGGCCGGAACAAGTTTTTAATGCTGATGAGACAGGCCTATGGTGGAAGAAGATGCCACGCCAAACCTACATCTCTAAAGAGGAAAAAAGTGCCCCTGGATTTAAAGTTGCGAAGGACCGAGTGACAGTGATGCTATGTGGGAATGCGGCAGGGCATATGATTAAGCCCATGTTGTTATACACTGCCGCACGACCTCGGGCTCTCAAAAATAAAAACATGAACTTGCTACCAGTTTTCTATAGGAACAACAAGAAAGCGTGGATGACATCTGATTTGTGCGTGGATTGGCTGAAAAACTGCTTTGCTAGAGAGGTGAAAAATTATCTGGATGAACTTGGCATGGAGTTCAAAGTGGTATTATATCTAGATAATTGCCCTGGCCACTCTGAAGAACTCAAGACTACCCACCCCAACATTGAGGTGGTTTTCCTGCCAAAAAACACCACCTCCATCATCCAGCCAATGGACCAGGGAGTCATTGTCGTGTTTAAGGCTAAATATGCAGAGAAGACTTTCAGCATGATTCGTGAGTGCCTTGATAAGGATGCTGATGTGACACCCAGAGAAATGTGGAAGAAATTTGATATTGCACAGTGCATAAACTTCATCGCTGAAAGCCACAATGAACTGTCGCAGAACTGTGTCCGATCATGTTGGAAAAAATTGTGGCCTGAAATTGTCCCAACATTCACAGGGTTCCCAACAGCCGAGCCTCAGTTACGCAACATAATAACTATGGCAAATGAAGTTGGAGGTGAAGGGTTCTCTGACCTAACAGCGGAAGAGGTGCAAGAAGAGTTATTGGGAAATGTTGGGGACCCATTTACAAGTGATGAACTAGAACAATTAGTGGAGCTGCAGGATGAAACAGACGATGAAGTGAGTGATGATGAAAATAAGAACTTAACTTTAGATAATCTTGGTGAAGTGATAAGAATGAGTAAGGCCCTCTCTGCTCGTCTCTATGACATTGATCCCTCCCTTGATAGGTCCCTTAAAGCAAAGAGAGCTATTGAAAATGTTATGTTGCCATATATAGAACTGCAGAGGGAAATGAGAAGCAAGAAAGCACAGACCACCATCACCAGCACTAGCTGATGCGCGAGTGCACTGCCATCTGCAGCCTGCCGACACCTCCCAGCAACAGGCGTAAAGCTGCCGGCACCTCGCTTGAGCTTCATTCTGCTGTCCCTTGATGTGCCGTTGTAGAATGTCCAGTACCTCCTCTACAGACAGCGAAGAGGTTGGGGGTACCTGCAACGTATGTTCTAGGACACGCTGAATTTCCAAGGACAGGCACATACGCAGCTGGATGAGTTGTTTAGGCTGTGACAAACTCTGGAGGTCCACCATTGTAGAATAATCAGTCCACCGTCGCCGCCATTCACGAAAAGTCTGGAAATTCACATCAGGCTTCAAGATGGGCGGTGTTTGAGCTGCTGCTTTAGGTGGGGCTGGGGGGCGTGAAGGAAGCATGGATGAGGTATCTGAACCAGTCAGTACCGAGGCAGTGTTAGAGCCAGGGGCTTGGTTAACAGTGAGACGAGATATCAAGGCTTCAAACCGTGCACTGTCTTCCAATCTCCGTTGGTGGTCTCGTTCTGCCTCTGCTTGCCTTCTGTGTTCATCCGCCACACGTCTGTGAGCTTCATCCTCGCGCCTTTCATCTCTCATAAACTTCATTAAAGCAATTATCTCTGGAGACAACGCTGAATATTGAGGTGAAGGGCTGCGCGATGTTGTGGGAGCTGGAGCGTCCTGGTCGGCCATGTCATCCATCTCTGCGTGGCTATCATCCGCTTGACTCATCCAGACGCTGGGTCCACGGCTACGTAAGGCATGAGACATAACTACTTCATCTGTGTACTGTGTCTTAAATCAGTGTTGACCGGTCAGCCCGTCGTATCAACAAGATTCCAGACAAAAAAAATTAATTAAATACACAGATAAGTAGGTTATATATAAAAAATATATATAAGGCAATCGTCGCGGTCAGTGTGTTAGTACATGTATGTGTGTGTGCGCGCCTTGGGCAGCGTCTCGCTGGGAGGGAGAGGAGGGAGAAGCGGCGACTCAGTCAGTCGCCAGTTTCCCTCTGGACGAGGTCAGAGGAGGGTGCACTAAACTCTACTCCCCACAAATGCCCAGAACATGCCGTATACCTTGAGAATCCTTTAGAACAAGGTCACACATGAATGGCACGAAACACACAATGCACTAAACACTTCACAGAAAATCACTGTCACTGACACTGCTCAAAGTTGCTAAATTCTTCGAGGACGGGTGGCGCGGCGGTTGACACAGGGCGGGAGTCCATAAGCCGGCTTTCCACAAACTTTGCACTATCACTCGTAATTATCCAGTAAAACTACGCACTGCGCCATGTTAGGTTCTGGATAATAAGTTCAATATACAGGAGAGAACACAAACACCTGTATAGTTTTGTAGGTTCGATTTACTGGATAAGAGATATGTACACAGAGGGAGGTAGCGCTCCTCAGCTAGGCTCCTTGTCAACTGCTATAGACGACGTATGGCAAGTGAGACATTAGCAGCTTCCATACGTCGCCAGGCACATTAATTAAGCATGTGGGATATGGTAATTACATTGCCACACACTGCTAGCTAGGCTGAATAAATAATACATAAATGGAGCACATACATAAAATACATACATAATATATAATCCAGCATACATAATATACATACATACTGTAATATATTAAACACACTGCAAGTATTTTCTTTAATTTGTATACTTGTTTCGCGAAAAAGGGAGGCTACCATTAAACCTGGTAGGTGAAGTTGACCAGACATTTATGGTGATCATTAAGGACCAAACTCCGATTCCATGACGTGACTTCTGTTCATCATTTATATCCTAAATTTACCACTGTCGGTAGTTTCAAGAATTAACGCAGTCATTTACTGAATATGCTTTGTAAAAAAATAAATCTTGAATGAATTATTTATAGGAGATAAGTATTATCATCAGTAAATATACAGATATGTATTACTGACCACCTCCGAACACAAGGACGGCTAAAAATAGCCACAGGCGGTCACAGTCAAGGTCACTTTCCCTTTCTTGTCACTGGCAAATGGGGGGGGGGGGTGGTGGTGATGATAGCAGCTGTGTTTATTACCGGGGTATACAGTCAGCCCTTAACATACACGGGGTTAGCATACACGGATTTGCAAATACGCGGGTTGCCCCGCCGGAGGAATATTCTGTACATTGAAGTAATTGAAGTACATTCAAATCGCGCGCCATTCAACTTGCGCGCGGCACCGAACACGGAACACCGCACGCTCCCGCAACCTCACACACACATGCACAGCTCTCCCTCACTCAGTCAGTCTCGCTGTAACCACGCTTGTGTTGACATGAGCATTGTAGTTGCAAAAATATTACATTTCCGTGAATGTATTATATCAAGCACAGTATGAATAGAATATCACTAATATAACAGTATTTTAACCGAAAACTATGAAAAAACGAGTTACATATCTTGAACATCGGAAGGTTAGGTAAAGTCTTTTGTTTTCATGTAGTTTATCCTAATTTACATTGAAATGCATTACGTTTCAGCAAAACTACTATTTATTTCTGAGAATATGGAAATGTAATATTTTGCTGAAATGACGTACGTATTACAGTGGAAAGTGACGAAAGCAATGACTCGCTTTCTTTCGTTCAAAAGATGTTACCGAAATCGCTTTTCGAATGGTTTTCAGTTAAAAACTGTTAAATTACAATAATATTCTATCCTAATTCACTTGTGATGCAACAGTTTTTTTAACTGAAAACCATTCGAAAAGCGATTACGGTAACATCTTTTGAACGAAAGAAAGCGAAAGTCATTGTTTTCGTCACTTTCCACTGTAATACGTATGTCATTTCAGCAAAAATATTACATTTCCATGAATGTAGTATATCAAGCACATATGAATATAATATCATTGTAATATAACAGTATTTTAACCGAAAACTATTAAAAAAACGAGTAACATCTCTTGAACATTGGAAGGTTAGGTAAAGTCTTTTGTTTTCGTCATGTATTTTATCCTATTTTACATTGAAGTACATCACGTTTCAGCAAAACTACTATTTATTTCTGAGAATATATTCATTCAGGCGCAGTTTAGGTAAAATATACATGTGCTGTAACATTTTTTTAATTGAAAACGATCGAAAAACACGTACCCTCTAGCCCTGTTCAAGGAGAAGACTGGGAGGAGCTGTTTGGTGCTTAAGACGATGACAAGGAAAATGATTTTGATGGATTTTAATGAAAATATTCAGAAAGACCCTGGCACTGTCAAGGAAAGTGGCTTTTGAAGGCTTCCGGGACATGGCAGAGGACGAGATTAGGGAGCTAATTGAAGCGCACGACACTGAGCTGACCGAGGAGGATCTACAGGAGTTAGTAGACTCAGGCAAGGAAGAGGAAGCGAAAGGGAAAGACGATGAGGAAGAGCACCAAGAAATAACGTTGGAGAAGTTGGGGGAGATGACCAGTAATATTGAGGCACTGAAAAACCTGGCCTATAATATGGACCCCTCCATGGTGCGTGCCCTGAAATTCATGCGAGGGATGGATGACGTTTTCGCTCCATACAAAAACATCATGGAAGAAATGAAAGAAAGAGACGACAACTCCCCAACACCATGTTCTTTGATCACCGAAGGAGAGATTTAACACCATCAATCACTGGCGGCAGTGAGGAAGCAGCTGAATCCACCGTCGCCCCCACTTCACCACCCGTTATGGAATTGAGTGATGATGAGCCCGATGACACCCGTCCTGTCGCCGAGGATATGTACTGTACAGTAAAGTGAAATTTTTATCTCTTTTTTTTTTAATAGCTTTTCTTGCCATGTTTATTGTTTGTAAAAATGCACAGCACAGTACAGTTCAGTACTGTACATAGGAAGTGGAGGTGCAGTTATTCACAAAACATTTGTGTTTGTTGTCGGCAGTAGTGACGGGGAGGAGGCGGAGGGAGCGAGTTGGGAGGAGTGGTGACCTTGGACGCGGGAGCAGGGACGAGATGCCAGCCAGTACATTACTGGTGTATTAATTGTTTTTATAGCTATTTTTGCATTTTAATATTAAATACTGTACATTACGTTTCAACAAAACTACCATTTATTTCTGAGAACATGGAAATGTAATATTTTTGCTGAAATGATGTACGTATTACAGTGAAAAGTGGGATAAAATTGTGACGAAAGCAATGACTTTCTCTTTCTTTCGTTCAAAAGATGTTACCGTAATCGCTTTTCGAATGGTTTTCAGTTGTGGGATTATAAGGCTAATGATAGGATAGAATATTATTGTAATACAGTACGAGTACAACAGTTTTTTAACTGAAAATCATTCGAAAAGCGATTACGGTAAAATCTTTTGAATAACGAAAGAAAGCGAAAGTCATTGTTTTCGTCTTTCCACTGTAATATATACGTCATTCCAGCAAAAATATTATATTTCCATATTTGACTGCGAGATACGTGGTCAACCCTCGCGGTCCACTTCTACCGTTTCCACGTTTACGCGGTACCCTGCCGAACACGGAATGCTCACTTTCCGCGGTGTATGTACCCTTTTACGCGGAGAGCGGCGCGAGCAGGGTGCGCACAAGATCGCCCAGTCATCAAAACATTACCGAGTTCTTCACCCGCTACCCACCACAGCCGGCCCAAGTCAGTAATAGTGATAATGATAGTGAGGATATGGACTTATATGGACTTTGAGGGGTTTGAAAAAGAGGCCCTGCAAGCCTATGTGGTGGATAGTGATACAATTGATACAAGTGATACAGGTGAGGGCCAATAATCTGCCCTCTGCCTCGGAACCAACCCCCATCCCCGTGTGCCCAGCCATCTTTTCTACTAATGTAAGTGTTAAAAAACCTAATATTATTGATATTTCTCTTAATTATTAATTGTTTGTGCATACCATCATAAAATTAAGTAGTTATTTAATTATTTAAAAAGTGGAGTTTGAAATTAAAGCCGGTCTCTATTTCAGGTAATCCTATTTATTTGTTCACTTCCTGCCGTGGGTTCAAATTAAGTAAAGTGGTTCACTGCCCATATTCATTCAGGCACAGTTTAGGTAAAATATACTTGTGATGTAATATTTTAATGAAAATACGGTATCATAGTTTTCTTTTGTTTCAAATTTAATTAACAAAGATTGATGTTTCAAATGTAATGAACAAAATTTATGTCCAGTATCTATAAATAAACTTTAATAAATGAATACTTTATGTTTTACATCGTCCTGTGCTACCATACCATGGATTTGGCTACTTTGGGCTTGCTATGATGACGCAAGAGATCTACCCTGGCAACTGTACCGACACTCACAGCTGGTGGTGCGTTGGTGCATCGTTTCCATTGTTTACTGGTAGTTACTGGTAAATATTTTTCAACCTAACAAAACTATTACCCTTTAAGAGGTCGACCCCCAATGTTTTGCCAAATAATTTGGTCTTAAAAATTCGAACTACACAGGTATATACGGTAAATAAGGACATGGGGGCCAAGGTTTTTTGAAGACATAAAAATATGATTTTTTAACATCCACGGGTATCTCTATTACGTAACTCCCGCGTATGTTAAGGGCCGACTGTATTGTTCTTTTACGGTATGTTACAGGTTTATAGTACATTTTTATTATTTTAATATACCGGTAATCTTCATTTTAATCCAGCTTCCCAAACGTAAGTTTCAGTATAAAATAATTAGTGGTAGGACCTTGAGTGGTTTACGATGTTTCCATCACCACTCTTGACACGCTAAACCGCAATATTTAAGAGGCAAGAATTTTATATCTGGTGCCTAAGACGACCCCCTAACTTTGGGCTAATTTTTTTATGGTTCAAATTCCTTCTTATAGGCAATGTAAATTATATTCTGGCCGGGTAATTTGTATGAATTTTATGAGCTAAAATAAAAATCTTCAGTTAATAAAAAAAAAATATTCTTCACACGGTAACAGATGGTCGGTCGCTGGTCCCTCCCTCCCTCCCCCCCACCCCCCACCAACGTCCCTACTAGATAAATGTGTGGGAATACCAGACTGTTTAACTTTTTAGTAATAAATAATAAATCAGACTAAAGTTAGGATAATATAATTGACATTGCTGGATTCCTTGTAAGGTCACGGCAGGGTTAGCTCCAGAGGGATAATTATCAGATATGGCCAGTGATATGTGCGGTCTTGGGTATGAGAGTTT
>NW_024731871.1:0-8273 GCF_018991925.1 Homarus americanus
CTGTCACTATGTTGAAATGAACTGTAGTTTGAGCTTTTCCCCAGCTAGTTATTATATGTCTTATTTGTGTCACTCATGTTACTTGTATATTATTTGTAATTCGTAACCCATTCCCCAAATATGTAACTGTATATTTTCAGTCTTCTGGCTGCTAAGCTCTTTCAATAAACCGTTAATTATTATTATTATTATTATTATTATTTATATGTTGGCCCATACCAACTCACTCCCCTGAACCCTCCTCCCCAGCCGACTATCAACAAGTTCTTGCCATAAGGTACTATCTCATTTGGCAAAGGAATGGAACCAGTGATGAATAGTGGTGAACAGTGCTTAACTCAGTGAAAAACAACTCGGCAGTTGAGTCTTACCCAAGCTAGCTAACCACCTTCACACAGTGAGGTCCCAGGTACCCAGTTATACTTCCCCTGAGACTCCACGATAGAGAGGCCTGGGACCACACCTCACCCACTTGAATGAGTGAGTCATGTCGACCACGTGGTGTCCCCCAGATGCTACGACAACACGTAGTGAATGTTTTGCTACAGCATCATCATGTGAATTTCCTCATAACACCATCTGTGAGGTAACTGCTACATCATCAGGCCCCTCATAACGCCATCTGTGAGGGAGTTACTACACTACGTGTCTGGTGTTCAACATCTCACCTTACATGATCTACGCGTGCAAACATTAATCTGTATGTTCACTGTGTGCTCCTTCACCTTTCTCTAATGAGGGCTTTTGTTAAACCACCAATGTATGATGTACTAAGTCATTTTATCATATACTATCTTATTTAGGAAAAGGTAAGAAAATGATATCAATATTATCCAACCAATATTATTCTATAATATCAATCCCCTAACGGTGCCGTTTGTATATTAAGAAATACCGAAGCCATACAGTACAACACCAGCGAATATGAAGTATCACTGTAACCGGCAACTGTTACTCACTCATACCTACATGCATATATAGAGTCTTTACAGAATGATAGCAGACACGAGGAAGACGAACAACAAGAGGAGAAGAGTTAGAAGAAAATCAACTTCAAGCTAAGAAGAAGAATACCAAGACATTTCCTCCAAACAAGAAAACAACACACACAATCAAGCCGACCAAACACTGAGAAACCATGGCGGAACCCAACATGCACCGGACGCTTGACCTGACTCTATCCTGCCGCATCCAGGCGAGTTGCTTCTTAAAGTCCCTCACGCAAGCGCTGTTTAGCCACTGCACCTATTCTATCCTCCTAAAATTCACTTCAATCCCCCCTGCCACTAGCATGTTATGTATGTATGTATGTATGTATGTATGTATGTATGTATGAATGAATGCTAACTGCAACTTTGCGTATTAAAACTCATTACTCTTACCGAAGTAATATAGTGCGTGGTTATGTTATGTCATGTTAGGATAGATTATAAACTACATTGGGTTACATTTCGTGGGGTTCGGTGACGCTACAGGAAGTTAGGTGAGGTACCTGGAGGTTAGGTGAATGTTGACTGACTGACTGACTGACAATTATTAGGAAGTGGTTCCAACACGTTCACACACAACCTATACTCATACCACAAGTCCAGAATTAGAGAGGATCATGTGATTGGATATATTTTCAACGATTTACTCAGTGTCTAACCAACTCTTTAGCGATTTAAATGTGGACCTAAAATTAGGTCCGTATATTTGTTTGTCGTGGTGGTGGTGGTGGTGTGCGCCCGTCCATCAGGTTGATTAACCACCAAAACCATAAAGGGTGCAGCCCTGCCGTTTCAGGGCATACACCACATCCATGGCGGTGACGGTCTTCCTTTTTGCGTGCTCGGTGTAGGTGACGGCGTCACGGATGACGTTCTCCAGAAACACCTTGAGGACGCCGCGGGTCTCCTCGTAGATGAGGCCGGATATACGTTTAACACCTCCACGCCGAGCTAGACGACGAATGGCGGGCTTGGTGATACCCTGGATGTTGTCACGAAGCACCTTACGATGACGCTTGGCGCCACCCTTTCCAAGTCCCTTGCCTCCTTTGCCTCGTCCAGTCATGTTGTTGTGGTTGCTACTACAGGTGGTCCTGGTGTGGCTTCGCCCACGGTTTGGTGGGAGTAGGTGGCGTGCTGTGGACGCAGCGGTAGTATCGTTCATCCAGGGCCGTCCCTCCCTCTTGGAGGTGGGGCGTAGCTTGCGGATGACGCATGCGGCACTCGTGGCCAATGAGGTGGCCACTGAGGTGGAGAATGTCTGTATATAAGCCCGCCCGCCTGCCGGGCCGCCACCCTCCGCCGATGTCACGCAGCAATTTCCATGTGGGGAAAACATCGAGACACAGGCCGTCAAAGTAACCCTCCAAGAACGGGAATTAACTGTTCACAACATCTACAAGAACCCAAGGGGCTCACTGGAGGTTACTCAATTAGTTGCTTCGGCCGCCGACCACGCCACACTCATAGGAGGGGATTTCAACGCACATCATCCCTTCCTAAGCTCGGCAAGCCCCACAAATGAAGACGGCCTACACCTATACACCACCTTTCAAGATACACCCGAGATCTGCCTCCTGAACACCGGAGAGCCCACCCACACTAGGGGAGGAAGGCTAGATCTAACCTTCGTCTCCAGTGCACTACAGCCTTCGGCCTCCTGGCAGATACACCCCACGCTGACCAGTGACCACTTCGCCACCCTAACAATGCTGAAGGTGAACAAACTCCCCACTCCACCCCCCCCGAGATGGAGATACAACACTCAAAAGGCAGACTGGGGACTCTTCAAAAAACACCTGGCTAAGTGGCGCGAAAAATCACAGCCGGCCGGCGCAGCACCCGCGGATGAGACAACCCTCCACCACCAATTGGTCGAGGCGTTTCACCTAGCGGCAGAAGAGGCTATCCCAAAAACACAACCCACATCAAGACAGTACAATGATTACTGGTACTACTGTCCCAGGGTGAAAGAACTCAACCACAGAGTGAACATGGCCCGAAGAAACTACAGGAGACATCCCACGGCAACAAACAGACATCTCCTGCAAGTCATAGTCAAGGATACCAGGGAAGAGAAGGAAGAAATTAAAAACGCAAGCTGGCTCAAGTGGTGCTCCGAACTGAACGAGCACACCACCCTTGGCAAGATGTGGGCCCAGATCCGAAGGGCATCTGGGAAGGCAACACCACCACCACCAACTCATCCCAACCCAGAAGAGGAAGCCGAGAGACTTGCAAAACTGTTCTCTGACCGAGCAGCAACGAAGAACCTCCCGAGACAGGCGGAGGAGACACAACGGCGTCCGCGACAGGTCAGACTCCAGATGATCCAAGAGGCCTGCAACAGTGAAGATGACACTGACAGACCATTCAACCAGCAAGAACTCCAGAAGTCGCTAAAACGAAGCAAGGATACAGCTCCAGGGGCCGACAGGATAACCTACTCCATGCTCTCTCATGCCGGTACGGCCGGACACGAGGCTCTGCTGCAAGCCATCAATGCTTCGTGGACAGCACAAAGACTCCCACCGGAATGGAAGAAGGCAGATATACAGCCCATTCCGAAGCCCAGAGAACCAGACAAGCCGAGGCCCATCTCCCTTCTCAGCTGCATAGCGAAGACCGGAGAAAGAATGGCTCTCAACCGACTCAAGTGGAAAGTAGGCAGCCCACACCCTCACATCTTTGCTTACACCGAGAACACCGGCACAGGCAACAACATCGCCGAGATACTCAGCACAGTGGACAACAAACCAGCTCTGGTGGTCTTCCTCGACCTGGAGAAAGCCTTCGAACTAGCAAATCCTTTGGCCATTACAACTACGCTCGCTAAAAAAGGCGTCAAAGGAAGGTTGCTGGGTGGATCCAGAACTACCTCACACAGAGAGAAGCACGAGTACGCTTTCAGGGAGCAACCTCAAGCTACAGGGTCCATGAAAACGGAACCCCACAAGGAGGCATCCTCAGTCCAATGCTGTTCAATGTCCTGATGGAAAATCTAGTCAAACTTCCCTTCAGACAAACAGCCAAGCTCCTATGCTATGCAGACGACTTACAGCTTATAGTAAGAGGATCGAACAGACTAGCCAACACGCAACACGCACTCCAACTTATAGAAGAGGAGTGCAACAGACTTGGACTCAAGATAAATCCAGCCAAGTCGAAAGCGATGGCCATCTGCACAGACACACCAGACAAGTTGCTCTCCATACAAAACACGCCGGTAGTCTGGACCAACGCCCACCAGTGTCTTGGAATCTGGTTTGACCAGAAACTCACCTTCAAGCCGCAACTCGAGTATCTCAGGCACAGGACGAAGAGCAGACACAATATAATGAGGTCGCTCACCAGCAAATCCGCAGGAGCAAACCTTCATGTGCTCAAAGCCTACTACACAGCCGCCATCAGATCGCTGGTAGATTACAGTGCTCCAGCACTCATTGGACTGAGAGAAGACCAAATAGCTAAGCTAGAAGTCATTCAAAACAATGCTCTCAGGACCATGCTCGGAGCACCCATGTGGACCAGAATTTGCAATCTGCAAATGGAAACCGAGCTACCACCCCTGGCAGTACGAGTCAAGCAGGTGACAGCCGGTCTCCTCGCCAAAATCTGTAGAGCAGACAAGCCCACAGTTGCCAAGATTCGAATCAGTGCCTCCCTCCACCTCGACCACAGAGTGCGAGGGGCCACCTGGTCGCACGAGGCAAGCGAGGTCATCCGACACCTGCAAGCAGAAACACTCGTCAAGAACAACCAAGACACACGAGACAATGGTTACACTGTTCCTCCACCATGGAGCCCTCCACCAGCCACACTCAAATTCACCGACCTCGGCGATAGTAAAGCCAACCTCCAGAAGGAGGACCTCCAAAAAATATCTCTCCAAGCCATAGCCACCGAGACACCGGCTGATGCAGCATCATACTTCACAGACGGCTCGGTGGACCCAAAACATCACAGATCCGGAGCGGCCTTCTACACCCAAGGTCAGACCCTCAAATGGAGACTTTCCAACGACTGCTCCACCCTACAAACAGAACTGGTAGCAATCTCAAAGGCCCTACAACACGCTGCAACACAACACAACAAGTCCGTCATAATTCACACGGACTCGAAATCGGCCATGCAGGCGCTGCAACACAGTCAACCAAGAGACAACGTCCACATCATCACCTCGATCCTCGCACAGCTACAGGAATTCCAAAGCCAAAACCGACCAGTCGTCTTACACTGGATTCCCAGTCATGTAGGGATCGGAGGAAACGACGTGGCAGACGAAGCAGCCAAGGCAGCTACACGCTCCAGTAGCGTACACATCCAAGTTCCAGCAAGTGTGCAACAGATCAAGAATCACCTCAGAAAGACTACCAAGCTCCACATCAAAAAGAGCTTCCTTCACGCACTCAACGCTGGTTCCCAATCAGCCAAATGGTACCTGGCGGCCACAAAAGGGGAACCACCTTTCGCAGACAAGAAGACTCCAAGACAAACCCAAGTCAGCCTTCACCGACTACGACTAGGGTACAAGTGCTCCTGGCAGATGATCGGAAACGACGTCATGGAATGCACCTACTGTCAGGAGCCAGCAGCCAACCCACTTGAACACTATCTCCTCGATTGCGAGGTCACACAAAGCCTCCGAAACAGAACTCAAATCTCCCAAGAAACACACACAACACCAGCGGCCACTCTAACCCGAAAGGCCCATACAGACCACATTCACCACCTACTCCGGGTCATCACACGATACCCACCACCCAGATAGCTTAGAAAGCATCCTCTCCCAGCAAGTGCGGGCCCCAGTTCGGGGGGCGCGCCACTCCGAGGCTGACCACGTCCAAGAGTGGGGGCCGGTGGTAAGCGTCCACTGATCGGGGGTCCGCTCACACTTGCAACCTGCAGTATCCCTCCAATCTGCAGGTGGGACCACCTCCAATCCCAATCCGGTCTGGCTGCTCCTGGAGCTCCAGCCGGAACCACCAAACGGGCCGCCTATAGGCAAAGGCCCGTGTCGGACTACGGTCCGACAATCTATACAACAACAACAACCCAGGCCGCCACTTATCACATCGCTCCTGAACCAAGAAGACCTCTCAACAAGACCTCCTGCTGGACCCGGAACCTTGAAGACCGCCCTCTCCCTCGTGCCATTGTTGGCCATCTTCCCGGACCGGACCACCCACGACTGTCATCGCCCACAACAACTCACGAGCGTTCTTGGTTTATCGAGCATTAGCTTGCCCTCCCCACTGGTGGTGTGAGTGACCCACACTCCAGCTGGAGAGCAGTTATAGCGCGATATTCCCGGCGTGGTTTGAGCTCTTTTCCTTCTACTACCATTTTTCCTTTTTCGCTCTGGCCTAGGGACCTGCACCCTCAAAAGTGTATTCGTCCTGCGGTCCCCCCTGTAACTGTTCACCTCCCTCCCAGGAGATTGTGAACACGAAAGGGGGTCGGAGCAAAACCCTCCCCAGCCGAGTCTTTCCAGGAAAACCGTGATCGTGCGGGTCCACCTGGAAAGAGGGTCGCAATCCTTATCCTTCCCAAATAGGCACACTTAGCTCACGTCTATAAGTGAGCAGTCACATACCCTAGGAAGTAGGCTTCCCCAATCGGGGCTCCGTGAGAGAAGCTCAGGAACCACTCTACGACCACCAGCTAGTGGGGAGTGCTGTAATTCCTTTGCTGTTTACTCAACCGGAATAGGTAGGATCTAAAACAACAACAACAACAACAACAACAACAACAACAACCCGGTTATGGAGCGCGTACGCCCTCCTAACCGCGATCCCCGCCTGAACCGCCAACCTGACGACCCGAACCACGACAGGCTTCGCACAGAGAAAGCAGACCAGTTACGCGCCTTCAACGAAGCCCTGAAAAGCAGGAACTCTGCCACCACCTCCAACAACTCCACCACCACCACCACCTCCACCACCACCACCACTGCTACCGCTACTGAGGACAATTGGACGAAGGTAGAAAATAAGAAACGCCGACGTGCCTTTTCGGGAAACGATTGCCGTCAAGCAGCCCCCAAGGCACCCATCACCACCACCAGCTCACCTCCAACGACACTGCCAAAATTCCGGATCACGAAAACGGACGCAAAAACAACATATGCCGCCGTCCCAGAGATGGAAAAGCAAAACCCACTGGCCAAGTTCTCAGTGCGGCCCAACCTAAAGGGGGAGATGATCGTTCACCCCAAAGACAAGAACTCCGCCACCACCCTCGACACTTACCTACAAAACACCACCACCATTACTTCAACCAAGCTAGACCCCGCCCAGAAACTGATGAAGTCGGTAGTCCTCCGGTACCCAAAGGAACTACCTCTCGAACCCCTGGAGAACCACCCGAAGATCCTAAAAGCCGAGAGATGCCCTCCCCTGTCCGACAAGACGGCCACCACGAAACAAGTCCTCATAACGCACTACGGCTCACCCCCCAGCACCATAGACCTCAAAACCTGGGGGATCTACGAAGTGAGGCCCTTCGTCCCAGAGCCCCTGCGATGCTTCAGATGCCAGAAATACGGGCACCATCAGACAAGGTGCACGTACAGGGAAATCTGCGCAGTCTGCGCACAGAAGCACGGCACACAGTCCTGCCTCACCAAGCTGAAAAATGGGGAAAAAATTGCCCCCAAGTGTGCCAACTGCGGGGGCAAACACCACACCTGGAATCCTGGATGCTCCGAGAGAACAAAGAGGGTCCAGGCAAACCGACCAGCAGCAAGACCGGCCCCCACCGCCTACACACCAGCCCCACCAAGTACCTTCGTGTGGGGAACCCAAAGGCCCAAACAACAAAGACAACCTCCTCAGCCAGTCAACACCCAAAGTGCAGCCCAGTTTCCTGGCCTCACTACAGCCACACCTCAGCTACCCAAGCAGCAGAGAACGACAACCACGAGAAAGACAAAAGAAGCACACACCAAGGCACCAGAAGGAATGATACACATATCAGACCTAGCCAATGTACTGACGACCTTCGCGGAGGGCCTAGCCGGACTACTGGGCCACAAGATCCAACCCACACAGCTCCAAATACTCATGGGGAGCGTCCTCGGGCAAGTCGCCACAGCTCCAGCCACCTCAGTGGAGGAAGCCACGCCGGTCCGCACACGAGTAACAGCCGAGGCACACTCTACACCGAAGAAGGCCACCAGAGAACCCAAGACACCGACAGCTCCCAAGATACCGACAGCTCCCAGAAAGAAACTGGACGTTTCAACTCCCCTGAACCGAACCACGGCCCAGAAGGCAAAAACCA